>NW_022196041.1:0-589682 GCF_008641045.1 Pistacia vera
AAATTTTAATGCTTTTGATTTAATTCGTCAGTCATTTCTTTTTAGTTAGAAAATTTGTGTTGTGTAATGCTTCACATATCCCGGTATCGTAGCATTCCTAGTATCAATTTCAGTTGAGATGGGGTTTCAGTTCATCGGTCAGGTATTATAACAGGGAGCTTTCTATTACTGAGCGGTTGCTTTGCTGCGAGCATAGTGACATTCGTTCATGATTTTTAAATTGTTTAAATTACGTTGTCATTTGATTCATGTGTCTTATCTAATTTTATTTTGATACTGCAAATGTGATGTTAATTTACTGGTTCTGGCAAAGGTGAAAATCCCGCTATTGAGGTATCCCCAATATTTAATTCATACGTTAAGTTGATCGTGTAGTTAGCTGTGTCATGTTCAGTTGAGATGGGGTATTGTGGATTAATATACTGGTGATGCTGGTGTAATTTTTTGGGGGCTGAAGTTTGACGCTCTGTTTGGTTGCTTAGATAATGGAGGAAAACCACTAGTTGTATTGTTTTTTTTCTTTTTTGGCTACTGAATAAAGGCTTAAGAGTTTGTTTGAGGTAGTGCCTTAAAGTTATTGCGGCCTGTTAGTTTTTATAGGTTGAATTCCTCAGAGAATCATTGGTTAGTTGGATATGTTTTTGTGTCATCTTCAGTATAGTGTATATGGTCATTTTGGTATTATTATCAGTTGTAAAGAAGAATGTCTGAATGTTTGAGAAATTGTCTGTGATGTGAGTTTAGCGTATATTCGTGGAATTTAATTTGGAAGTGTTTTGGCTGTGTTTATTGGCCAAATGAAATATTATTACTTGTTTGTTTGTTAAATTATCACTTGCATTGTACATACAAAATGATGAGGACATAACTGTGAGGAGTTCTTCGCAATTGGTAACCATAAGTCCTGGTGTCCTTTTTAGTTTGACATTCTATGCCTACTATGTCTTATATCTTATTTGTTGGATTTCTTGACCCTTAATTGATTAGCCCGCGGATTAGCGGGTGGCAATGTGCTGGGCAGATTAAGGCTGAGTCATTGGACCGAGCAAATGAGCTTGAGGAGATGCAGGAGAAACTGGAGGCTAGAAGAGTTGTGATAGAAAAAATGTCAATGCGTTCTAAGGTTGCTGAGGAGGACGCTAAAAAGCAGGAGGAAAGACTTGGTATGGAAGTTAGATCTCTATTAGTGGCTGGGACAGCTCTTTCTGTCGCTAGGAGGCGATTGCAGGTAATCTTAATTGATGATTTGTTTAGATACCAAATTAATACGGGAATCTCATGATATTATGTCAAATCTTATATGTGCGTGTAGTCACAAAAAGTCTTAAGAACATTATAATCGATTATATTGATTTAAAAAAGATGTGAATCCAACACTTACAGTGGATCATCTGTGGTAAGTTATGTCTATCAAAGGTTATTAAATTTTTAATATTTGGAACTTTTAGGTGAAAACATTCCCTTGGTGAGGTAAGTTTGTTAAGTGAATTGGGAGATAAAATTATCGAATTTGTAAGTTTCCTGCTGTAAGACAGCCATTGCAGCTTTGATTATGATTTGAAAAACATGCAGATGCTAGCAATTAGATCATCAGAGATTCTTCTGGGAATAATGGAGATGAGACCTACATGTAACTTTTCCGATAAATGAAGTATCAAGCGTTAACTCATATTTTATAATTTTGAGTTGGACAATATGATATTTGTGTGTGGAAAATAATTTATATTGTGGTTGTCACTTTGTTATATAGTGAGCTGTTTGCTATATATTTTCTATTTTCTTTTTCATGTCTAGGCTACAATATAGTATCTTCATATGAGTATGATAAAGTCTATGGATATTGTCTTAATGTTCCAGTTTGAAAATAGTGTAACTAGACAGACATGGGCGGTATTGAAGGTTTGGCCATGCTTTTATTGCAGGAATCGAATAAGTTACTTTCTGGAGAAACGGGTTATGGTCATCTCCAAAATTTGAATAAGAAGTTACGATTGAGACAACAATTTATGATTCAACAAGTATCTTTGCTCTATCCCGTAAAGATCTTGGTTGGACCAAAACAAGAGCAAGAACTTGAATCATTTCCAAGTGGTAGTAGATCAGGTGATTTGACAGTTGATATGTATAAATTGATGCCTTAATTTTCAGCTGTCTTCGTTTTTATAGGCTTGATGCCTGAAGTAATAGAAGCAAGAAAACCAATATCTGAAAAGTTACTGCACTTATTTTTTTCTATGTTTGATACGCCTGTTATGTTTGTATGCCATGTAAATTAGTTTTCAGCGTACATAGATTTTAATTACGTTTCCTACCCAGTTCAAAATTGATATTTCTTTATGAAATTAAGATTTCTTCTGATTTTCTAAATGCTTTAGAATTTTTTTTAAGATTCCGATAACATGTTTTTATATATATATATATATATGTTGTATTGATTTGAGATATCTCAAAATACTCTATCTAGGCATACATTTTGCTACTGATAAACAGCTTTTTTTCATCTCTGCTGCCTCACCATTTTGAATTGGGACTAAGAGTTAGTGCTTTCTTACTCATTTTTTATATTTGGTTCTATCAGGGAATGCTGCCGGATCTAAACCTGTTAATCCAGGATCCCTAACAATCTTAGGCCTGCATTTGACTATGCTTCCTTTTACAAAGATGAGTCTTTTTAGTGATAAGAAGGAGGTTCAGAGGTCTGCAACTGCCTTGGGATATATTGCACATGTCTGTTCTTTCTCTTTGCTCAACAGAAAGTTATTGTCTGGTATTTTGTTGTCTTTGTCAGGTGTACCCATATACAGTTCTAATGGTGATGCATATCTGGATATGTTTGCTCTTTTAGTTATTTTAAACAAAGATTATATTAAATGTTTCATCCATTTATGTTAAAATATATTATATTATATTATTTTGTTTTTCATGTTGTTGAGAGTGAGTCCAGTCAGCTCTTTCTATTGTTTGTTCTGCTGGCTGTTGAACCATTTAATTAAACTCAACTTTCTTGGTTTTCTTGCAGGTTGTTTCACTTACAGCTTCTTATTTACAAGTTCCACTGCGTTATCCTTTGCGCTTGGGTGGTTCCCGCTCATACATAAATGATTATGCACCTTCGATAGAGCCTTCATCATCTGATTTGTCATTGAGCACACTGTCCACAAATACAAAGCCTGTAGAATTTCCTCTCTTTTTAGATGGTCAAGACACTACAAGAGCAGCTTATGCTGTATTCTTGTTAAATAAGGTATTTTTTCTTTGTATATTATCTTCGGTTCAATTTTGCGCATGAAGTTGTGCTTGAAAATTGTTGTTTTCTGTGCTCAGTTTAGTACTTTCAAGATAGCTATAGTAAAGCTTTCAGGTTTCCCCCAAAGAAAAAAGAAAAAAAAAAAAAAGGGAAAATTAGGAAAAACGGTGAAAAAATCTGCAGAAGCTAGTGATAGAGAAAATGTAGTATATATGGTTACAAAATTATTGCATTGTGTATATGTACGTTTTTGGTTTTCTAGTTCTAAGATATGAGCTGTTATATAACTGAAAACAGCTAAACTTTTTTGGAATTTGGATTTTAATTCATGTACACTTTTACTGCTGTCATCAGACATGCAGCTCTTTTAGTGGTTATTTAAAGATGAATTTTGATACTAGCTTGATGATGTACTTGTTTGCGATTTGGTTATGTGATGAATTTTTTCAGTGAGAAATTTTTAGTAAGTATAGAAACAATGGTAATATGAGGTAAAATATGTATAAATCTATGTCCTGTCTGAGTTCTTTTGCAATTCTTGTGATTTTGCTTTGCTGGGCCTTGTGGAGTCTGATGATTATTTTAAAAGAGTTTATTGAGGAAGAAGCAGCAGTGTACCTAACAAAAACTCTTTTCATGGAATTTTCTATTGCCCATGTTGACTCTTCAACTTTCCTAGTGAGAACAGGAAAAGGGTGACATAAACGGTAACCTGACTTGTGGATAGGCTAGGGTATTTATAATTTCTCACATGCTTGCTGATTTTGCTTCTTAATCTCGATTCTAACTGCCAAAGCTGGATAACTTACCTGAATAATAAGTTTTACAAATTAGTCTTAGTGGTTCATCAGCAGCCTTTGCATCTGTCTCTGTTACATATATTTTGGAAAGAGAAAAATATTTCCATCCCCCCAAGATTTGGGGCTGAGAGAAGATGCTAGCTCATCATATTGATATAATTGTAGTTTTATTTGCAAATTTCTCATTGAATTATTCATCATTGGCTTTGGTTGATATTTTCTGAGGTATGGTCTTCTACTTGTTAAAGTTTCTTTGGATAACTGGAATATTAGGATTCATCTGCTTCTTAGTATAACCTTATGATATCTGTTTATGACTCCAGGATGTAGAGCAGCTATTGAATTTCATTGGTGTGAAGAGTTTAGGACCACGCCACGTTCTGGCTAATTTGAAGGAGCTTTTAAGGACCATACAGTCTGCAGAATATATAGATACATGATACGGTCAACTGGTATTGACTGTAAGTTAGGAACCTCTCTGTAAATGTTTACTTGTATTCTTACACGGGTGCAAATTTTTCATGAGCACCATTTAGTACAGCAAATATTTCTCATTCTCAATTCTTTCTCTAGAGTATATTGTTTGGATTTGCTACCAAATGTTAAGTCTTGTGAATCACATGTTTGAAAATTTCTGTCGAAATTTTAATTCATGGCAGGCAGATTGGGGTGTACAAGTACTCTGAAATATTTTTACTTATTTATTATTTTATTTAACACACATAAATGCCCCATCTTTGTTGATTTCACTGAATTCGAAACTAGCTTGATCTTATGCTGAGAACCACTCTCAAAACTCAACAAAACAGTAAAATAATAACAGCCAAGAAATATGAAGAAAATAGATATGCGTATTGATACTTAACAAACTGATAACAATGGCAGCACGCAACAAAATATACCTAATGCAACAGCCCTAAAGGACAAAATCAAAATATGAAAGGAAAAACAAATCAAAATATGAAAGGAAAAACAATGCTGGACTTTGAGGGCCATAATTGCTAACTTTGAAGGTTAGCTCCTCCCAAATTTCCCTATATTCTTTTCTCTCATAATCTGCTCTCTCCTTCTCTTTTTATCCTCCAACTCTCTCTCTCTCTCTCTCTCTCTCTCTAACTAAATTCCTTTGTTGTCCCAACTCTCAATCGCCACCTGTCTTAGCCTAAACCCATGGAAGTTTCTTGCCAACATCACCAAAATCCCATACTTCACAACCTTATGTTTCCTAGTCTCATCATTACCCTCCCCAAGCAATACCGCCTTGTCCTCAAGGTGGGAATAGGGAAATTGTTTACTAGACACCATCCCGCTTCTCCATTCCTTCATCGCCCTCTTCTTCCTTACTAAATTCTTCCTCCACTTCTGTCATTAATCGGAAAGGGGTTGTTCGCAGTTGAGGGATGTTGGAATCGATTGTTCAAAGTGCTTCCAAGCTTGTGCTTCGACAATCGGCGGTTGGCATGGAATTAGAATGCACCTCCTCCTAAGATCGGTGTGCTGGCGTTAGGTTGGCTGGATATTTTGGACTTTCGGGGAGAAGGGAAGATTTAGAGTCGTGCGATTTGTTTTTGTTATAAGGGAATTGGACCCTTGACCAGAATTCCTCTGACCCGGTTCCTTGCCCAAGCCCCAAGTCTGCTAGCCCATGTCCTCTCCCAGGCCCAATTTCAGTTTGTCCATGCCCATGCCCAGTTATAAATGTTTTCCCATGTTTGTCTAGCCCAAATTTTAAGTCCTCCAAGGCCTAATTTTTCTTCTCTATTTGTTGGGCCAAATCTAATAAGTGAACTAAATTATCAAGTTAGGCTAACCTGATTTCGGCCTGAATTTTTGACTTCAACCCATTAAGAAGGGCAACCATTAAAACTTACTCTTTCACTTCAACCAAAGGAGCAGAGATCACTTCAAACCTCTGACGATATTCCTCCACTGTGCCTAGCAATCGGATTCCCATCAGTGCTTCGTATGGACTTCCCTCATGTGACCCACTGAAATGGTGAAGCAACGACAATTTAAAGGTTGCCCAAGAAGTTATCGGAGCTCGAATTTTCATCCATTGATACCAATTTATGGCGTCGTCGTCCGTACACATGGTCGCTACTGCGAGACGATCTGGTTCAGTGATTCCATTGACTAAAAAATATTGTTCGGCTTGGAATATCTACCTGTGAGGATCCTCGTCGGAAAAAATGGGAAGCTCTAGTTTCCGGCCACCCAAATCGTTCCAACCTAGCCCACCAGTGTTCGAGTTTTCTCCTTCAGCTCGGTGCCCCATATTTCGTCCCTGTTCGTTTTCTCTCGACCTCTATCTTTTCAACGAAATTTCTCTGCCTCTTCTTCTCTCGTCTTCTTCATCGTTTCTTCTCATCCATTCTCGCATCTCCATTAAACCATCCAGAATAGCACCCATATCTCTCCCAAGTTTTGACATTTCCCTCTCAACATTTTCTATTCTAACTTCCATTCTTGTACCAACCATCCCATGACCGAACTGCTCTGATACCATTTGATGAGAACCCACACCCAAAGCTCAACAAAACAGTAAAATAACAACAGCCAATAGCCAAGAAATAGGAAGAAAATAGATATGTGTATTGATACTCAACAAACTGATAACAATGGCAGCATACAACAAAATATACCCAGCACATCAACCCAAAAGGACAAAATCAAAATATGAAAGGAAAAACAATGTTGGACTTTGAGGGCCAGCTCCTCCCTAATTGCTAACTTCGAGGGTTAGCTCCTCCCAAATTTCTCTATATTCTTCTCTCCCCTAATCTGCTCTCTCCCTCTCTTTTTGTTCTCCAGCTCTCCCTCTCTCTCTCTCCCTAACTGAATTCCTTTGCTGTCCCAACCCTCAATCGTCACTTGTCCTAGCCTAAACCCATGGAAGTTTCTTGCCAACATCACCAAAATCCCCTACTTCACGACCTTATGTTTCCTACAATAGACCAGCACACTAAGGGTCTCATCATCTTATAACCCTAATAGGCAAGATTAGGGCATTGCCTAAATGTGCAAGATAAACTGTGATCCATCATTTTGCAGTCCTGAGGGGTGTTGAGTTTCCGAACTTCATTATCGCGTATATATGAATGTGACATTGATCTCTCATAATCTTACGGGTTTTGAGTTAAATTGGGACACTATTTATTAAACATCGATATGGAGCAATCTAATAAACTTGATAGGAAAGTTGAATGCAGTTTATTTTTGTATCATTAATTTAAAAGATTAAATGACTATTAATATGTTCATTAATTCTTACGAGTATTTTCTTTTTAATTAATGTCATTAGTTGTTATACTAATAGCATTTACGAGAAGGAAACGTTGAATTTTTCCATTTGATTTTATTTTATCCTTCGACATTGATTTACAAAAATAAACATGGAATGTAAATTAAATAATTTTCATTTAAAATAAAATATTTATTATAGAAAATCTATTCAGGTAATAGGGCATATCCTCCCATCTAGAACAATCTGATCACCAAACGCCTCAGCAAGCATAAGGGCAGATGCATGTTACTGAGGGGAAAATAATAATGAAAAAATAGGCAACTATTGTTTTGTAATACAGCATATAATATATTTTGGAGTAATATTACACATTCAACATTTCCTATACAATATGATGTGACAAAAGATGATTAGATGAAAGTTTATTTTTAATCTAAAATCAATCAATTATCTTTTATCACATCTTGTTGTATGAGAAATATTGTATAAAAATGTTATATGTGTAGTATTATATAATGAGTTTCTACTTTCTAAAATTATCCTCATACTTTGTCAACTAACTAATAAAAGAAATCAAGAATTTAGATTTTGAGTAATACTACATCAACAATCATTTCTTACAAACTTTCTCTCACAATCCTAACGTGATAACTTGCAATTTGTCAGTTTGTAATTAATTAGTGGAACCTATGTAAAACTTGTTATGAACTGACTAATTACGAGTTACCACATCAGGGTTGTGAGAGAAGGTTATTGGTGTAATATTACTCGTAACACATAGATGGGCATGTGATTTGTTGAAAATATATAACCACAAAATATATTATTTCCAATAAAGTACACGTTAGTAATACAATTTACTTATGAAAAATTAAAATATTATACTATATACTTATTAAAAATTGACGAATTAATGATGTCATGTGAAAAAAATTACATACAAACGATATCGTCAACGTGTTGTTAATACTAGATAACAAAAATTTTCAATACTATTTTTTTTTTTTCTTTTTAGGTCATTTCTAATATTTGTCAAAAAATTGAAGCCCATCCTTGTTTCCGCCCTCGCATAAATTCTCCAAAATAGAATTTTTATATGCAATTGATTTTGTTGAAACTTTTATCCCTAGTTAGGTAGTTTTTCCTAAACCCTAATGACTTCGATTTTCTAAACCTAGCAAAAATAATATTATTTACCATTTTTCTTGTGTCACAACCCACAAACTCTTAAAGGAATCGAATAAGTTACTTTCTGGAGAAAGGGTTATGGTCATCTCCAAATTTGAATAAGAAGTTACGATTGAGACAACAATTTATTATCAACGTATCTTTGCTCTATCCCGTAAAGATCTTGGTTGGACCAAACAAGAGCAAGAACTTGAATCATTTCCAAGTGGTAGTAGATCAGGTGATTTGACATGTGATATGTATAAATATGCCTTAATTTTCAGCTGTCTTCGTTTTTTAGCTTGATGCCTGAAGTATAGAAGCAAGAAAACCAATATCTGAAAAGTTACTGCACTTATTTTTTTCTATTTTGATACACCTGTTATGTTGCATCATGTATTGTTTTCAGCATACATAGATTTAATTACGTTTCCTACCCAGTTCAAAATTGATATTTCTTTATGAATTAAGATTTCTTCTGATTTCTAAATGCTTTAGAATTTTTTTTAAGATTCCATAACATGTTTATATATATATATATATGTTGTATTGATTTGGATATCTCAAAATACTCACTAGGCATCATTTTGCTACTGATAAAGCTTTTTTATCTCTGCTGCCTCACCATTTTGAATTGGACTAAGAGTTAGTGCTTTCACTCATTTTTATCTATTGTTCTATAATATATATATATATATATATATATATATATATATATATATATATATTATGTTGTATGATTTGAGATATCTCAAAATACTCTATCTAGGCATGCATTTTGCTACTGATAAACAGCTTTTTTTCATCTCTGCTGCCTCACCATTTGAATTGGGACTAAGAGTTAGTGCTTTCTTACTCATTTTTATATTTGGTTCTATCAGGGAATGCTGCCGGATCTAAACCTGTTAATCCAGGATCCCTAACAATCTCAGGCCTGCATTTGACTATGCTTCCTTTACAAAGATGAGTCTTTTGATGATAAGAAGGAGGTTCAGAGGTCTGCAACTACCTTGGGATATATTGCACATGTCTGTTCTTTCTCTTTGCTCAACAGAAAGTTATTGTCTGGTATTTTGTTGTCTTTTGTAGGTGTACCCATTACAGTTCTAATGGTGATGCATACTGATATGTTTGCTCTTTAGTTATTTTAACAAAGATTATATAAATGTTTCATCCATTTATGTTAAAATATATTATATTATATTATTTTGTTTTTCATGTTGTTGAGGTGAGTCCAGTCAGCTCTTCTATCTATTGTTTTTCTGCTGGCTGTTGAACCATTTAATTAAACTCAACTTTCTTGGTTTTCTTGCAGGTTGTTTCACTTCAGCTTCTTATTAAAGTTCACTGCGTATCCTTTGCGCTTGGGTGGTTCCCACTCATACATAAATGATTATGCACCTCGATAGAGCCTTCATCATCGATTTGTCATTGAGCACACTGTCCACAAATACAAAGCCTGTAAATTTCCTCTCTTTTTAGATGGTCAAGACACTACAAGAGCAGCTTATGCTGTATTCTTGTTAAATAAGGTATTTTTTCTTTGTATATTATCTTCGGTTCAATTTTGCCATGAAGTTGTGCTTGAAAATTGTTGTTTTCTGTGCTCAGTTTAGTACTTTCAAGATAGCTATAGTAAAGCTTTCAGTGTTCCCCAAAGAAAAAAGAAAAAAAAAAAAAGGAAAATTAGGAAAAACGGTGAAAAAATCTGCAGAAGCTAGTGATAGAGAAAATGTAGTATATATGTTACAAAATTATTGCATTGTGTATATGTACGTTTTGGTTCTAGTTCTAAGATATGAGCTGTTATATAACTGAAAACAGCTAACTTTTTGGAATTTGATTTTAATTCATGTACACTTTTACTGCTGTCATCAGACATGCAGCTCTTAGTGGTTATTTAGATGAATTTTGATACTAGCTTGATGAGTACTTGTTGCGATTTGGTTATGTGATGAATTTTTTCAGTGAGAAATTTTTAGTAAGTATAGAAACAATGGTAATATGAGTAAATATGTATAAATCTATGTCCTGTCTGAGTTCTTTTGCAATTCTTGTGATTTTGCTTTGCTGGGCCTTGTGGAGTCTGATGATTATTTAAAAGAGTTTATTGAGGAAGAAGCAGCAGTGTACCTAACAAAAATTCTTTTCATGGAATTTCTATTGCCCATGTTGACTCTTCAACTTTCCTAGTGAGAACAGGAAAAGGGTGACATAAACGGTAACCTGACTTGTGGATAGGCTAGGGTATTTATAATTTCTCACATGCTTGCTGATTTTGCTTCTTAATCTCGATTCTAACTGCCAAAGCTGGATAACTTACCTGAATAATAAGTTTTACAAATTAGTCTTAGTGGTTCTCAGCAGCCTTTGCATCTGTCTCTGTTACATATATTTTGGAAAGAGAAAATATTTCCATCCCCCCAGATTTGGGGCTGAGAGAAATGCTAGCTCATCATATTCATATAATTGTAGTTTTATTTGCAAATTTCTCATTGAATTATTCATCATTGGCTTTGGTTGATATTTTCTGAGGTAGGTCTTCTACTGTTAAGTTTCTTTGGATAACTGGAATATTAGGATTCATCTGCTTCTTAGTATACCTTAGATATCTGTTTATGATCCAGGATGTAGAGCAGCTATTGAATTTCATTGGTGTGAAGAGTTTAGGACCACGCCACGTTCTGGCTAATTTGAAGGAGCTTTAAGGACCTACGTCTGCAGAATATAATACATGATACGGTCAACTGGTATTGACTGTAAGTTGGAACCTCTCTGTAAATGTTTACTTGTATTCTTACACGGGTGCAAATTTTTCATGAGCACCATTTAGTACAGCAATATTTCTCATTCTCAATTCTTTCTCTAGAGTATATTGTTTGGATTTGCTACCAAATGTTAAGTCTTGTGAATCACATGTTTGAAAATTTCTGTCGAAATTTTAATTCATGGCGGCAGATTGGGGTGTACAAGTACTCTAAATATTTTTACTTATTTATTATTTTTTTAACACACATAAATGCCCCATCTTTGTTGATTTCACGATTGAAACTAGCTTGATCTTATGCTGAGACCACTCTCAAAACTCAACAAAACAGTAAAATATAACAGCCAAGAATATGAAGAAAAATAGATATGGTATTGATACTTACAAACTGATAACAATGGAGCACGCAACAAAATTACCTAATGCACACCCTAAAGGACAAAATCAAAATATGAAAGGAAAAACAAATCAATATAAAGAAAAACAATGCTGGACTTTGAGGGCCATAATTGCTAACTTGAAGTTAGCTCCTCAATTTCCCTATATTCTTTTCTCTCATATCTGCTCTCTCTTCTCTTTTTATCTCCACTCTCTCTCTCTCTCTCTCTCTCTCTAACTAAATTCCTTTGTGTCCCAACTCTCAATCGCACCTGTCTTACCTAAACCCATGGAAGTTTCTTGCCAACACACCAAAATCCCATACTTCACAACCTTATGTTTTCCAGTCTCATCATTACCCTCCCCAAGCAATACCACCTTGTCCTCAAGGTGGGAATAGGGAAATTGTTTACTACACCATCCGCTTCTCATTCCTTCATCGCCCTCTCTCCTTACTAAATCTTCCCACTTCTGTCATTAATCGGAAAGGGGTTGTTCGTCAGTTGAGGGATGTTGGAATCGATTGTTCAAGTGCTTCCAGCTTGTGCTTCGCAAGGGCGTTGGCATGGAATTAGAATGCACCTCCTCCTAAGATCGGTTGCTGGCGTTAGGTTGGCTGGATATTTTGGACTTTCGGGAGAAGGAAGATTTAGAGTCTGCGATTTGTTTTGTTATAAGGGAATTGGACCCTTGACCAAATTCCTCTGACCCGTTCCTTGCCCAAGCCCCAAGTCTGCTAGCCCATGTCCTCTCCAGCCCAATTTCAGTTTGTCCATGCCATGCCCATTATAATTGTTTCCCTGTTTGTCTAGCCCAAATTTTAAGTCCTCCAAGGCCAATTTTTCTTCTCTATTTGTTGGGCCAAATCTAATAAGTGAACTAAATTATCAGTTGGCTAACCTGATTTGGCCGAATTTTTGATTTCAACCCATTAAAAGGGCAACCATTAAAACTTCTCTTTCCTTCAACCAAAGGAGCAGAGATCACTTCAAACCTCTGACGATATTCCTCCACTGTGCCTAGCAATCGGATTCCCTCAGTGCTTCGTATGATCTTCCTCATTATAGAGTTTAATGTGATTAATGATGTACAAACTACAAAGCATGAAGAACAAACCTTACCTAGCAAATAACAACCAATCTCCCGTCATAACGACGTTAACAACAAACTTTCCACGTCCTGTCCCGTTTCGTTCTTTCTCCAGCGTGGACTCCAACCAACAAATAAAATCCCCAAATTTTCAATTTTCTTTCCTTGCCAAACCCATTTCCCCGAGAATATTTATTTTAAACCAAACAGAAAACAAAGAATCACTCCATGAACGGAACGTCAAGTCGGCGTTGAGTTTAGGACGATGAGGTCGGCCCATGATCTGCTCTTGAACTCTTGCTCTTCTTCGATTCGTCATGGACCAACAACAACAACAGCCGTCTCCTCTCTCTCCTTCTTCTTCAGCAGCGAAAGTTGTCGATTCAGAGAAGGTCAAAGTCATCGAATGGGAAGATTTCGAGCAAGAACTCGCCCGATTGTGGAGTCTGTCCTCAGCTCTCCAACAAGCTAAGGACAAAAAGCAATCTCTTCAAGACAAGCTCAACTCTATTATTCAGGTGTGGTTTTTTTTTTTTTTCTTTTTTTAAATTTTAATGCTTTTGATTTAATTCGTCAGTCATTTCTTTTTAGTTAGAAAATTTGTGTTGTGTAATGCTTCACATATCCCGGTATCGTAGCATTCCTAGTATCAATTTCAGTTGAGATGGGGTTTCAGTTCATCGGTCAGGTATTATAACAGGGAGCTTTCTATTACTGAGCGGTTGCTTTGCTGCGAGCATAGTGACATTCGTTCATGATTTTTAAATTGTTTAAATTACGTTGTCATTTGATTCATGTGTCTTATCTAATTTTATTTTGATACTGCAAATGTGATGTTAATTTACTGGTTCTGGCAAAGGTGAAAATCCCGCTATTGAGGTATCCCCAATATTTAATTCATACGTTAAGTTGATCGTGTAGTTAGCTGTGTCATGTTCAGTTGAGATGGGGTATTGTGGATTAATATACTGGTGATGCTGGTGTAATTTTTTGGGGGCTGAAGTTTGACGCTCTGTTTGGTTGCTTAGATAATGGAGGAAAACCACTAGTTGTATTGTTTTTTTTCTTTTTTGGCTACTGAATAAAGGCTTAAGAGTTTGTTTGAGGTAGTGCCTTAAAGTTATTGCGGCCTGTTAGTTTTTATAGGTTGAATTCCTCAGAGAATCATTGGTTAGTTGGATATGTTTTTGTGTCATCTTCAGTATAGTGTATATGGTCATTTTGGTATTATTATCAGTTGTAAAGAAGAATGTCTGAATGTTTGAGAAATTGTCTGTGATGTGAGTTTAGCGTATATTCGTGGAATTTAATTTGGAAGTGTTTTGGCTGTGTTTATTGGCCAAATGAAATATTATTACTTGTTTGTTTGTTAAATTATCACTTGCATTGTACATACAAAATGATGAGGACATAACTGTGAGGAGTTCTTCGCAATTGGTAACCATAAGTCCTGGTGTCCTTTTTAGTTTGACATTCTATGCCTACTATGTCTTATATCTTATTTGTTGGATTTCTTGACCCTTAATTGATTAGCCCGCGGATTAGCGGGTGGCAATGTGCTGGGCAGATTAAGGCTGAGTCATTGGACCGAGCAAATGAGCTTGAGGAGATGCAGGAGAAACTGGAGGCTAGAAGAGTTGTGATAGAAAAAATGTCAATGCGTTCTAAGGTTGCTGAGGAGGACGCTAAAAAGCAGGAGGAAAGACTTGGTATGGAAGTTAGATCTCTATTAGTGGCTGGGACAGCTCTTTCTGTCGCTAGGAGGCGATTGCAGGTAATCTTAATTGATGATTTGTTTAGATACCAAATTAATACGGGAATCTCATGATATTATGTCAAATCTTATATGTGCGTGTAGTCACAAAAAGTCTTAAGAACATTATAATCGATTATATTGATTTAAAAAAGATGTGAATCCAACACTTACAGTGGATCATCTGTGGTAAGTTATGTCTATCAAAGGTTATTAAATTTTTAATATTTGGAACTTTTAGGTGAAAACATTCCCTTGGTGAGGTAAGTTTGTTAAGTGAATTGGGAGATAAAATTATCGAATTTGTAAGTTTCCTGCTGTAAGACAGCCATTGCAGCTTTGATTATGATTTGAAAAACATGCAGATGCTAGCAATTAGATCATCAGAGATTCTTCTGGGAATAATGGAGATGAGACCTACATGTAACTTTTCCGATAAATGAAGTATCAAGCGTTAACTCATATTTTATAATTTTGAGTTGGACAATATGATATTTGTGTGTGGAAAATAATTTATATTGTGGTTGTCACTTTGTTATATAGTGAGCTGTTTGCTATATATTTTCTATTTTCTTTTTCATGTCTAGGCTACAATATAGTATCTTCATATGAGTATGATAAAGTCTATGGATATTGTCTTAATGTTCCAGTTTGAAAATAGTGTAACTAGACAGACATGGGCGGTATTGAAGGTTTGGCCATGCTTTTATTGCAGGAATCGAATAAGTTACTTTCTGGAGAAACGGGTTATGGTCATCTCCAAAATTTGAATAAGAAGTTACGATTGAGACAACAATTTATGATTCAACAAGTATCTTTGCTCTATCCCGTAAAGATCTTGGTTGGACCAAAACAAGAGCAAGAACTTGAATCATTTCCAAGTGGTAGTAGATCAGGTGATTTGACAGTTGATATGTATAAATTGATGCCTTAATTTTCAGCTGTCTTCGTTTTTATAGGCTTGATGCCTGAAGTAATAGAAGCAAGAAAACCAATATCTGAAAAGTTACTGCACTTATTTTTTTCTATTTTTGATACACCTGTTATGTTTGCATGCCATGTAAATTAGTTTTCAGCATACATAGATTTTAATTACGTTTCCTACCCAGTTCAAAATTGATATTTCTTTATGAAATTAAGATTTCTTCTGATTTTCTAAATGCTTTAGAATTTTTTTTAAGATTCCGATAACATGTTTTTATATATATATATATATATGTTGTATTGATTTGAGATATCTCAAAATACTCTATCTAGGCATGCATTTTGCTACTGATAAACAGCTTTTTTTCATCTCTGCTGCCTCACCATTTTGAATTGGGACTAAGAGTTAGTGCTTTCTTACTCATTTTTTATATTTGGTTCTATCAGGGAATGCTGCCGGATCTAAACCTGTTAATCCAGGATCCCTAACAATCTTAGGCCTGCATTTGACTATGCTTCCTTTTACAAAGATGAGTCTTTTTAGTGATAAGAAGGAGGTTCAGAGGTCTGCAACTGCCTTGGGATATATTGCACATGTCTGTTCTTTCTCTTTGCTCAACAGAAAGTTATTGTCTGGTATTTTGTTGTCTTTGTCAGGTGTACCCATATACAGTTCTAATGGTGATGCATATCTGGATATGTTTGCTCTTTTAGTTATTTTAAACAAAGATTATATTAAATGTTTCATCCATTTATGTTAAAATATATTATATTATATTATTTTGTTTTTCATGTTGTTGAGAGTGAGTCCAGTCAGCTCTTTCTATTGTTTGTTCTGCTGGCTGTTGAACCATTTAATTAAACTCAACTTTCTTGGTTTTCTTGCAGGTTGTTTCACTTACAGCTTCTTATTTACAAGTTCCACTGCGTTATCCTTTGCGCTTGGGTGGTTCCCGCTCATACATAAATGATTATGCACCTTCGATAGAGCCTTCATCATCTGATTTGTCATTGAGCACACTGTCCACAAATACAAAGCCTGTAGAATTTCCTCTCTTTTTAGATGGTCAAGACACTACAAGAGCAGCTTATGCTGTATTCTTGTTAAATAAGGTATTTTTTCTTTGTATATTATCTTCGGTTCAATTTTGCGCATGAAGTTGTGCTTGAAAATTGTTGTTTTCTGTGCTCAGTTTAGTACTTTCAAGATAGCTATAGTAAAGCTTTCAGGTTTCCCCAAGAAAAAAGAAAAAAAAAAAAAAGGGAAAATTAGGAAAAACGGTGAAAAAATCTGCAGAAGCTAGTGATAGAGAAAATGTAGTATATATGGTTACAAAATTATTGCATTGTGTATATGTACGTTTTTGGTTTTCTAGTTCTAAGATATGAGCTGTTATATAACTGAAAACAGCTAAACTTTTTTGGAATTTGGATTTTAATTCATGTACACTTTTACTGCTGTCATCAGACATGCAGCTCTTTTAGTGGTTATTTAAAGATGAATTTTGATACTAGCTTGATGATGTACTTGTTTGCGATTTGGTTATGTGATGAATTTTTTCAGTGAGAAATTTTTAGTAAGTATAGAAACAATGGTAATATGAGGTAAAATATGTATAAATCTATGTCCTGTCTGAGTTCTTTTGCAATTCTTGTGATTTTGCTTTGCTGGGCCTTGTGGAGTCTGATGATTATTTTAAAAGAGTTTATTGAGGAAGAAGCAGCAGTGTACCTAACAAAAACTCTTTTCATGGAATTTTCTATTGCCCATGTTGACTCTTCAACTTTCCTAGTGAGAACAGGAAAAGGGTGACATAAACGGTAACCTGACTTGTGGATAGGCTAGGGTATTTATAATTTCTCACATGCTTGCTGATTTTGCTTCTTAATCTCGATTCTAACTGCCAAAGCTGGATAACTTACCTGAATAATAAGTTTTACAAATTAGTCTTAGTGGTTCATCAGCAGCCTTTGCATCTGTCTCTGTTACATATATTTTGGAAAGAGAAAAATATTTCCATCCCCCCAAGATTTGGGGCTGAGAGAAGATGCTAGCTCATCATATTGATATAATTGTAGTTTTATTTGCAAATTTCTCATTGAATTATTCATCATTGGCTTTGGTTGATATTTTCTGAGGTATGGTCTTCTACTTGTTAAAGTTTCTTTGGATAACTGGAATATTAGGATTCATCTGCTTCTTAGTATAACCTTACGATATCTGTTTATGATTCCAGGATGTAGAGCAGCTATTGAATTTCATTGGTGTGAAGAGTTTAGGACCACGCCACGTTCTGGCTAATTTGAAGGAGCTTTTAAGGACCATACAGTCTGCAGAATATATAGATACATGATACGGTCAACTGGTATTGACTGTAAGTTAGGAACCTCTCTGTAAATGTTTACTTGTATTCTTACACGGGTGCAAATTTTTCATGAGCACCATTTAGTACAGCAAATATTTCTCATTCTCAATTCTTTCTCTAGAGTATATTGTTTGGATTTACTACCAAAGGTTAAGTCTTGTGAATCACATGTTTGAAAATTTCTGTCGAAATTTTAATTCATGGCCGGCAGATTGGGGTGTACAAGTACTCTGAAATATTTTTACTTATTTATTATTTTGTTTAACACACATAAATGCCCCATCTTTGTTGAATTCACTGAATTTGAAACTAGCTTGATCTTATGCTGAGACCCACTCTCAAAACTCAACAAAACAGTAAAATAATAACAGTCAAGAAATAGGAAGAAAATAGATATGTATATTGATACTTAACCAACTGATAACAATGGCAGCACACAGCAAAATGTACCCTATGCATCAACCTTAAAGGACAAAATCAAAATATGAAAGGAAAAACAATGTTAGACTTTGAGGGCTAGCTCCTCTGTAATTGCTAACTTCGAGGGTTAGCTCTTCTCAAATTTCCCTATATTCTTTTTTCCCTCTCTTTCTCTTTTTATCTTCTCTCTCTCTCTCTCCCCCTAACTAAATTCCTTTGCTGTCCCAACTCTCAATCGCTACCTGTCCTAACCTAAACCCATGGAAGTTTCTTGCCAACATCACCAAAATCCCATACTTCACAACCTTATGTTTCCTACAATAGACTAGCACACTAAGGGTCTCATCATTACCCTCCCCAAGCAATACCACCTTGTCCTCAAGGTGGGAATAGGGAAATTGTTTACTCGACATCATCCTGCTCCTCCATTCCTTCATCGCCCCCTTCTTCCTTACTAAATTCTTTCTCCACTTCTGTCATTCATTGGAAAGGGGTTGTTCGTACTTGAGGGATGTTGGAATCTATTGTTCAAAGTGCTTCCAAGCTTGTGCTCCGGCAACCGGCGGTTGGCATGGAATTAGAATGCACCTCCTCCTAAGATCGGCGTGTCGGCGTTAGGTTGGCTGGATATTTTGGACTTTCGGGGAGAAGGGAAGATTTAGAGTCGTGCGATTTGTTTTTGTTATAAGGGAATTGGACCCTTGACCCGAATTCCTCTGACCCGATTCCTTGCCCAAGCCCCAAGTCTGCTAGCCCATGTCCTCTCCCAAGTCCAATTTCAGTTTGTCCATGCCCATGCCCAATTATAATTGTTTTCCCATGTTTGTCTAGCCCAAATTTTAAGTCCTCCAAGGCCCAATTTTTCTTNCATACTTCACAACCTTATGTTTCCTAGTCTCATCATTACCCTCCCCAAGCAATACCGCCTTGTCCTCAAGGTGGGAATAGGGAAATTGTTTACTAGACACCATCCCGCTTCTCCATTCCTTCATCGCCCTCTTCTTCCTTACTAAATTCTTCCTCCACTTCTGTCATTAATCGGAAAGGGGTTGTTCGCAGTTGAGGGATGTTGGAATCGATTGTTCAAAGTGCTTCCAAGCTTGTGCTTCGACAATCGGCGGTTGGCATGGAATTAGAATGCACCTCCTCCTAAGATCGGTGTGCTGGCGTTAGGTTGGCTGGATATTTTGGACTTTCGGGGAGAAGGGAAGATTTAGAGTCGTGCGATTTGTTTTTGTTATAAGGGAATTGGACCCTTGACCTGAATTCCTCTGACCCGGTTCCTTGCCCAAGCCCCAAGTCTGCTAGCCCATGTCCTCTCCCAGGCCCAATTTCAGTTTGTCCATGCCCATGCCCAGTTATAAATGTTTTCCCATGTTTGTCTAGCCCAAATTTTAAGTCCTCCAAGGCCTAATTTTTCTTCTCTATTTGTTGGGCCAAATCTAATAAGTGAACTAAATTATCAAGTTAGGCTAACCTGATTTCGGCCTGAATTTTTGACTTCAACCCATTAAGAAGGGCAACCATTAAAACTTACTCTTTCACTTCAACCAAAGGAGCAGAGATCACTTCAAACCTCTGACGATATTCCTCCACTGTGCCTAGCAATCGGATTCCCATCAGTGCTTCGTATGGACTTCCCTCATGTGACCCACTGAAATGGTGAAGCAACGACAATTTAAAGGTTGCCCAAGAAGTTATCGGAGCTCGAATTTTCATCCATTGATACCAATTTATGGCGTCGTCGTCCGTACACATGGTCGCTACTGCGAGACGATCTGGTTCAGTGATTCCATTGACTAAAAAATATTGTTCGGCTTGGAATATCTACCTGTGAGGATCCTCGTCGGAAAAAATGGGAAGCTCTAGTTTCCGGCCACCCAAATCGTTCCAACCTAGCCCACCAGTGTTCGAGTTTTCTCCTTCAGCTCGGTGCCCCATATTTCGTCCCTGTTCGTTTTCTCTCGACCTCTATCTTTTCAACGAAATTTCTCTGCCTCTTCTTCTCTCGTCTTCTTCATCGTTTCTTCTCATCCATTCTCGCATCTCCATTAAACCATCCAGAATAGCACCCATATCTCTCCCAAGTTTTGACATTTCCCTCTCAACATTTTCTATTCTAACTTCCATTCTTGTACCAACCATCCCATGACCGAACTGCTCTGATACCATTTGATGAGAACCCACACCCAAAGCTCAACAAAACAGTAAAATAACAACAGCCAATAGCCAAGAAATAGGAAGAAAATAGATATGTGTATTGATACTCAACAAACTGATAACAATGGCAGCATACAACAAAATATACCCAGCACATCAACCCAAAAGGACAAAATCAAAATATGAAAGGAAAAACAATGTTGGACTTTGAGGGCCAGCTCCTCCCTAATTGCTAACTTCGAGGGTTAGCTCCTCCCAAATTTCTCTATATTCTTCTCTCCCCTAATCTGCTCTCTCCCTCTCTTTTTGTTCTCCAGCTCTCCCTCTCTCTCTCTCCCTAACTGAATTCCTTTGCTGTCCCAACCCTCAATCGTCACTTGTCCTAGCCTAAACCCATGGAAGTTTCTTGCCAACATCACCAAAATCCCCTACTTCACGACCTTATGTTTCCTACAATAGACCAGCACACTAAGGGTCTCATCATCTTATAACCCTAATAGGCAAGATTAGGGCATTGCCTAAATGTGCAAGATAAACTGTGATCCATCATTTTGCAGTCCTGAGGGGTGTTGAGTTTCCGAACTTCATTATCGCGTATATATGAATGTGACATTGATCTCTCATTATCTTACGGGTTTTGAGTTAAATTGGGACACTATTTATTAAACATCGATATACAGCAATCTAATAAACTTGATACTAAGGTTGAATGCAGTTTATTTTTTTATCATTAATTTAAAAGATTAAATGACTATTAATATGTTCATTAATTCTTACAAGTATTTTCTTTTTAATTAATGTCATTAGTTGTTATACTAATAGCATTTACGAGAAGGAAACGTTGAATTTTTCCATTTGATTTTATTTTATCCTTCGACATCGATTTACAAAAATAAACATGGAATGTAAATTAAATAACTTTCATTTAAAATCAAATATTTATTATAGAAAATCTATTCAGGTAATAGGGCATATCCTCCTATCTAGAACAATCTGATCACCAAATGCCTTAGCAAGAATAAGGGCAGATGCATGTTACTGAGGGGAAAATAATAATGAAAAAATAGGCAACTATTGTTTTGTAATACAGCATATAATATATTTTGGAGTAATATTACACATTCAACATTTCCTATACAATATGATGTGACAAAAGATGATTAGATGAAAGTTTATTTTTAATCTAAAATCAATCAATTATCTTTTATCACATCTTGTTGTATGAGAAATATTGTATAAAAATGTTATATGTGTAGTATTATATAATGAGTTTCTACTTTCTAAAATTATCCTCATACTTTGTCAACTAACTAATAAAAGAAATCAAGAATTTAGATTTTGAGTAATACTACATCAACAATTATTTCTTACAAACTTTCTCTCACAACCCTAACGTGATAACTTGCAATTTGTCAGTTTGTAATTAATTAGTGGAACCTATGTAAAACTTGTTATGAACTGACTAATTACGAGTTACCACATCAGGGTTGTGAGAGAAGGTTATTGGTGTAATATTACTCGTAACACATAGATGGGCATGTGATTTGTTGAAAATATATAACCACAAAATATATTATTTCCAATAAAGTACACGTTAGTAATACAATTTACTTATGAAAAATTAAAATATTATACTATATACTTATTAACAATTGACGAATTAATGATGTCATGTGAAAAAAATTACATACAAACGATATCGTCAACGTGTTGTTAATACTAGATAACAAAAATTTTCAATACTATTTTTTTTTTCTTTTAAGGTCATTTCTAATATTTGTCAAAAAATTGAAGCCCATCCTTGTTTCCGCCCTCGCATAAATTCTCCAAAATAGAATTTTTATATGCAATTGATTTTGTTGAAACTTTTATCCCTAGTTAGGTAGTTTTTCCTAAACCCTAATGACTTCGATTTTCTAAACCTAGCAAAAATAATATTATTTACCATTTTTCTTGTGTCACAACCCACAAACTCTTAAAGAGAGATTAGAACACGAAGAACATAGATAGAGAGAAAAACTTTATTATATTGCTCTCATTTGAATGCAGTACTTAAAATGAAAGAAAATAACCTAAGACTAGCTAACTTTATACATAAGTTTATAAGTAGATCTGACGGTTCAAATACGTACATATTTATTGAGATGGATGGCTAAGCTTAAGTTTACAAGCAATAGAATCTTATTCTTATTTTACTACCTTTTTTGTGAAATAATATTCTGGAACCTTCTAGAGATAGTCTCTAGCATATTCTTTGATACTTTTAGGTTAAGTTTGGGTCAAGCTTTTTGAATTGGATATTGGGATTCGTATAGACTTGGGCTTAGGTAACACTAGCCAAAGTCAAAGCTTTTTAAATTATGATTTACAAATTACTTCTCGAATAGAAACCCAGTCAAAATGCTCACAAGGTTTAAACTTTACTAAAATAAAAGTGTATAACCCCAAGGGATTGTTTTGACGGTTAAGAATGTTTGTTCATTTCCTTGAGTTCCTAAGTTAATACCTTGGGGTTACTTATCACAATAATATTGTGACTTACCTGGTCCTTTAGGCTTGTAGGGTATTCAATGGACCCCGATGATTAGTTGAAGTACGTGCAAGCTGGTTCAGACACCCCAGTTATCGAAAAAAAAAAAAAAAAAAAAGTATACATACATAGTATAATGAGTTTGTGAAATTATCCTTATACTTTGTCAACTAACTTATAAAAGAATTCAAGAATGTGAAAGTTACTTAAGAAAGTTACTTATGAAGAGTTTATATAGATTTTTGATTTTATTAATAGAAAAATTATTACTTGCAATAAATTGCATAGTTTTTGTGACTCTTACCGCCTGTATCCGACCAATTAAAATTGCCAACATGAATCACTAGATTGCATGAATTCTACATTACGGAAAAATAAACTATACTAGAAAGTTTAACATGTAGTCAATAAATTTTTTTTTTACTAACTCTTTAATTGGATTAGGCTTTTTTTGAGTTGATTTAGGATTATTTATTTTGTATTTAAGTTGCATTATTTGGAATACTTTCTAACTCTTTATTTGCTTTCCTCTTTCAATAAATTGAATAAAGCTCATTTGGACAAACAATACAAGACTAAGAGAAATAAGTTCCATATGAAAATGTTTAATTTAAACGACATACGTCAATAAATAATTAATGTTAGAATTCTTTAAATGTAGATGAGAGTTATTACTTCTTGTTTTAATACGTTTAAGAGGATTGATTACAATTGTTTTGAAGTAAAAATCAAGATTTCCAAATTAAAAAATGTGGGATTTTTTGATTTTCTAGGACATACGTGAGTTTATAGAGACTATGTGATTTAAATTAGTAGAGGGTTTCGGAGATTTAGTACTGACAGGCAGTGTTTTAAAACACGGCCTCACCTGGTCAGTTGAATTGAGACCTAAGACCTTCATTGGGTCGGGTTAACAATTTTCCTCTTCACTCCAAACCCTATAATTTGGGATGATGATCGATGAACAATTGAAGACTAGAGTGCTGAGGCTTTTGAAGAGGAAGTGTCAGTGAGTGCAATGGTGGCTACGAAACTGATTTTCAGTGAGTTAATCGACTAAAAATCGAAAAAACCGACGGTGGCAATAGCTGGCTTTTGCCATCGATTAGCAAAGTGAACGGGGGTGGGGTGAGATATATTTTGGTCAGGAGGCTGAGGGGAGTATCTTTATGGTGATAGGGGAGAGTTGTCGACACTAGCAATGGTGAGATTTGGCCGAAATCGGTTGATGCTAGCGTTGGTGAGATCTTGCCAAAATCGGCTAATTTTGGCCAGATCTATGATAGATTTTCTAGGAAATGGGCTCAAGGGATAATTGAGATTTCATTTGGTGTGTCCCCATCGCCAACCAGTCGACCATCAATTTATATTTGAGGTGTGTTTGTTAAATTTCAAACATGTCGAGACTTGACTTAATTTTCAAGGGTGTATTTGCTAAATTTTAAACTTTTAAACTTTTTGATACCTAGCTTGACTGGCTTATCAAACCGGTTAAATCGATCAACCTGGGACCCAAAAACTTTGCCGAGTTTCACCTCAGATTGGTTATTAAAACATTGCTAACAGCAACATTAAAAATGGTTAGTAGTGGAGGATTCCATAAGTTGAAAATTCAACCGAAATGAGCAATAATAACAATAATAAAATTGGTTCATCAACAAACATATTGTATGTTCGTCCAAGTTGAGTTGAACCCTTGAAAAATCTAGAAAGAGATACTCAGAAACATTTAGTTATTTAAGTTAGTGAGAGAAAGTGTAGGTGAAAAATAAGTTACTTTATTCAAAGCCAATAATCTATACCATATTTATGAAGGTGGTCACTAAGGTGAAAATTCTTGAAGTAGTACCACGTGTTACAGATTTATTGAACTTTGACAACCGTAAGACTTCATAGTTCACTCTCTCATACAAACACGAGGGTAACAAGAATAAAAGTGGGATAGAGCTTTAGATACATTTATAAATACATTATTTATTAGCATATACTTAAGCCAAAGTTTATCTATACAATCTATCAAGATGAAATTACAATATGATTAAATGAGAACAATTGTAACATTATACAATGATATAGTTGTCTAAGTTGAGATTATTATTAAAGTGAGGAAAGTCTTGCACACCTCTTCCACCTTCCAAGCTTCTCTCTTCCCTGTAGATAACCGAACCCATTAAACGGGTTTCTTCTTTTCAAGAAAACAAGAATATAAAAGGAAATTATACAAGTTATAAAAATAGTAGTATTACACACATCAACTACTCTATACAAATTGTTGAATACAAAATGATGCGACATTTTGTTTTTATTATCCATCCCCATCTATTAACTTTTTACATTCCTTCTTCCATTCATTTTGTAACAAGCCAATTTATGCACAAGAATTTGTATGTCTCGTTTAATATTTTATTCATATCTTAAACACTAAGAAATCACCAAAGAGAAAATGGATGTGAGCATCTCTGTCAAGGTCAAAGTATAGCGGGTCTCAACATGGTTGTAAGGTCTTAATTTCATACAGCATATACTAATACAAAGGCATTGTAGGTGATGTAAGAAAACTTAGCGGCTTTGTTTTGATTTTCTTTTCCTAAAGAGATTACAATAAATCCCTAAGATCTCTAGGTTGTCCTACATCAATTATCCTCACTTAATACTCGAGAAGAAGCTCAAACAATATCAGAACGTGTTCTGATCTTCCTCTGATTTGCTTCTATTTTAGCTTCAGCACCANAACTTTTTACATTCCTTCTTCCATTCATTTTGTAACAAGCCAATTTATGCACAAGAATTTGTATGTCTCGTTTAATATTTTATTCATATCTTAAACACTAAGAAATCACCAAAGAGAAAATGGATGTGAGCATCTCTGTCAAGGTCAAAGTATAGCGGGTCTCAACATGGTTGTAAGGTCTTAATTTCATACAGCATATACTAATACAAAGGCATTGTAGGTGATGTAAGAAAACTTAGCGGCTTTGTTTTGATTTTCTTTTCCTAAAGAGATTACAATAAATCCCTAAGATCTCTAGGTTGTCCTACATCAATTATCCTCACTTAATACTCGAGAAGAAGCTCAAACAATATCAGAACGTGTTCTGATCTTCCTCTGATTTGCTTCTATTTTAGCTTCAGCACCAAAACCTTAAATTTTCCATATATTCTTTCTGGCTTTTCTATTATTCTATATGTCTTCTCAAATTCCCTATATCTCTGCTTGTCTATCAGTAGGGGCCTAAAATTCTAAAAGTCCGGAACTCACGTTATATTAAAGGTGCAACTCTCACTAATTTTCTTCACTGTGTTTTCTCTCTAGAAAATCTACTGTATTTTCTCAACGTCCAAGCAGTCCAGAATTACGAATCATCCACTAGACCTAACAATAGTCATTATTGTTACTCACACATGATATAGATGCACGCAGAGGAACACAGACATGCAAAAATTATTCAACAGTCCATTCCTTGAAGCTGACTCTGTGAGCATAACTATTATAGAGTTTATCCCCTAAATCATGTAAGGGATATTCATTTTTGCAAACTCAAATCACAAAATATAAATTTTGTTTTCACATACTCTCCGAGGTCCTATAGCAAGTTCATTGTCCACAATGGATGTAGCTTGAAAACCAATTGGATATAGTACCTCCTCGTAACTGCAAGAAATTGAATTTAACAAAGAATGTATTTTTACAAGGATATATAAAAATCTTTGCAAATTAGTAAAATTTCATCATTTACTGCAAAACAAGATTTAGAATTAGAAACAACTCTAACAGGATTTAGCCAAAATAAAATCAAGGTAGAGAATTACTCAGATACTGATACTTTGTAAGGAGGTCCACCAACATGATCACTGATCTGCAACCAAATAATTCTAATTTCAGTAGAAGCAATGGAAAGTAATTAGACTAATATCTCTTCTAAAAACTAAAAAGTCTCACTTTAACGTAACTCGAGCTTCCATTTGATTAGAAAAAGTTCTATGTTAAAAAGAAAATGCTTTATTATATTCAAAAAATCAAGGAACTGGTTGAATATCATGTGAGGGTCTAATATTCACTTACAAAGGAAAATTTCAAAAACACAAAAGAAAAGGCAAAATAGACAAAGATGCAAAGATCTTACTGGAAACATTAGTGTTATAAGCTCTCCATCTGGTTTTAAGAAATCGCTAATCTTCTGTGCCCACGCTGATCTCATTTCTGGTTCAATGGCACAAAAGAATCTGCAGTATGAAGAAGAATGTGATCATCAAGACATCATTCTGATGGGGAAACAAACCCATTCTCACACGTACTTACGTATAATCAAAAATGAGATCAAACAACTCAGTTGGGCACCAAGTGAAGAAGTCTGCCTTTAAGACTGTAATGTAATTTGCACTTGGTAGCGAGGAAAACAACTGCCTTAACATTTAGACAAAATTAGACTCAGAATTTTCCAAAAATGAACTAGAACTAAAACAAGGAATCTTAGTTCAAGTGACCATCCTAAACACAAAAAGTTCAAACTTAGATCTTGTCAGTGTGTATGTTAAATGTATCCAAATATTAGTAATACTATTTACTGATCTTCATTGGTTTGTCATCTAGTTTAAAGTGCCAACCAACTCTCTTTAACATTTTAAAGCACTAGTTAAAAATAGCCAACTAAGTCAATCTTTTACAATTGGCCTTGCAAGAACAAGTCAATTAGTAAATTGGTTTTTAGGTCAATTAGAAACTTAATAAACCAATCAACCCACTGTATTGGCAACAATATAGTTTTGTGTGTAAAGTTTAGGGGTGGAAGCAGAGTGATAACAGAATTGATGAAAAGAGTACCGTTGGTTAAAGGATACCTGAAACAGCAATGCTATAACTAAATAAATTTATATGCATTGCTAATTTTATCTATTAACTAAACCAAGAACTAAAAACGATAGATTTTGATACTGGAACTAGAATATGTTGTAACCCAGATGGTTCTGCAAGGCATTCCATCAAGTTGATAAATTTACCCAAAAAAAGTGAAAATCATGAGCAAATGACATAATCATGCTAAAATGTGCATGTGAGGAAAGTGAAAGGAAATTGTAAAATACATATTCGAAATGACCTCTAATTCGAAAGGATATTGAACCTAACCAAAATTGAGCAAGCCTGCAGAATGTTGTTACCTCTTTGGCCTTGTTAATGGCAATATCAGATATTTCCAACCCCACAACATGTCGCTCAGGAGAAGCCATTGCCACCAGATCATAACCCTGCAATATTTGAATAGTCTGTTGTAGGCTTAAAGGACACCAAAAAGCTAGCGCAGCTAAACTAAAGTAGTACTATTGCAAACAAAGAGGATGTAGCCTGGGTTATGGGATGCCACTGCCTCGAATGACAAAAGTTTTCAGTACATATTGCATTTCTGTTACTCCCAAATATATCTTACATCATAAACTGAAACGATGTGCATAAACCAACTGATTATTTCAATGAATAGAGTAGTTGAATATAAATAATTCAGTTCGTTCCAGATATCAATTTGGAACTCAATTTAGTGTAAACAAAACAGTAAGGGTTGTTTCACTACAGTCAGTTATTTTTTCATTCTATCCTCTTGCTAGGCAACATATTTTTCATCATCTGTCTCATGTCCTTTTCAACATGGGACAAAAAGCACAAGGGAAATTTGAGAGAAGACTGAACAACATATAACACACACGAAATTTTAATATAACTATATCACTTAACAACTATGCACAAATATACCACTTACAGTGCCACAACCAGGGACTAGAGCCCTGCCCTTCGGCAGGGCTCCCAATTGACGTAGGTGCACAACAACAGGTGTAGGTTTTCCTAAATCCCATGGAGTCGCTCCCTCCTCCCAACATTTTTCCCAACCACCTGGTAAGTTGAAGACATGATGCATCAACATTCCACAACAAAAAGCCATCAAGAGAAATCCCAAAACCTATCCCATTTCCATCAGTTCAATGCATTGGTTTTATGTAAACTAAAATGGTTCTACCACACTTGATTAAACACACACGACATCAGTGTATGCATGTGAATGCAGGATATCAAAAGTTCACCATGCCCACACAAGTCAAATAGAACTGGGTTGAATCACCTTTTCCTAAATTGCTTTTTGAAGCCATATTACCAATGCAGATTGTCTCCTTCCAGTTATACTAAGATTACATAAACTAAATTTTCAAAATTGACAAAGCCACAAAAACGAAAGAGAAATTTAGAAAAATAGTAATAAAAATTAATGGAACTCTAATTCTGCACCCAAAAATAACCTTAAAACTAAAAAATTCCTGCTCAGTCCGTTCATCAGAACTGCTGTAAATTAAAGGGAAAGCTGGAACAAGTAGAGGCAATTTCTAAATTATGAAACTTTATGAGAAAATTAAAGTGGGTTCATTAACTATCAAACCCATCAATAGCATAACATCGAAAATGAAAATAAAAGAGAAAAATTGAAGATGAGAATGAAAGTGGGTTGTACTTGTATCTGAAGAAGAGTGGTGATGTATGAGTTGTTGGATTTTATTCACACGGGGGTTAGTTTGTATGTTATTCTTCTCATCTTCTTTGTTGTTTCCCATCTTGGGTTTGGTCCCGCGTATTCCAAAGCTCCTAGTTCTAACGCCGGTGGTGGCGAGTAGTGGCGGAAGCTTTGAGGCTGAGCAGAAATGTGAAGAGTTGGACAGTAAGCCACGACAGAGAGGGCGCATAACATTCATCTTTAGTATCTATCTTTTATCCCACATCACTACAACGGTTAATTTAATCTATATTACATATAAATTATTCTTTCTTTGAATGAGAAATTTCCTATAACAAATTCAAATTCCAAAAATGTATATTTTTGTTTAATATGATGAGAAAAAACAGCTTTTAATAAAAAAATATGAAAACTATTCATGCTAATTTTAGCATCTTAAGCAGTAAAAACAGATATTTTCTTTTTAAAAAATATAAGTTAAGTTCCTTGTTTTAAAATCCGATCCATTGTGAAATACGGTAAGGTGATCGGGTCACGAGTCAACTGGTCCAATCAGTTGGACCGGTGATGTCAACAATAGATTTGTTTTTAAAAAAAATTTTAGTCATTTAAATCTTAATATATTACAAAAATACACCTAACAAATTTCAAATTAATCACTAAAATATTTATTTATTTAAAAGATGTCAAAAAAATAACCAATTAATCCTTAAAGTTTTGACATATTTCAAAAACACACCAAAAAATTCAATGAGTGCCTATAAATTTGAAATATAACAAAAACCCCTTTAAAACCTGAACTGGACCGAAGAGGCTGCCAGGTCCTGGTTAGATTGATGAAGCTAACTTAGGTTATATGATTTAATGAGGTCTAAACTAATGAAGCTTTATATGCATTTATAAATTTGGGTTGTTAATAGATATTGAATATGTTAAAAAAAAATTAAAATTAAAATTAAAATAATAATTTAATAAATGTTTTTTAAGAAATTAAAAAAGAGGTTGAATGTCACCGGTTTACAACCATGAACAATGCATCAACCAATGCCAGTTAATTTATAAATGTTGTCAGTATTTCGGTTGCCAAATAACATTTACTCTAATAGAATAAAAAATAAAATTGTCAATGACCTTCAAAATTTGCCTCCCTTATCTTGTACCCAAAAATCTTTATAAATTTCATTTTTTATTTTAGTTTTATAAATAAGAAATTTGTCCCAAATCTTTCTTTTATTTCTGCCATCTGGAAATACTAGTAGATATGATAATTAATACCTAATATTAAAAGAAAAAAACCAATAATAAACTTGTGAAAAAAAATTGTAAATCTAACATTATTGTAAATTAAATCAATGACCATATAAACCCATAAATGGAGTCATAATATGCATTCATTTTCACAAGACAAACTAAAACCAAGCTAGCCATGCCTAAACTTCCTCAAGAAATAATTGAAGATATACTTTCCAGGCTACCAGTGAAGAATTTGGTGCAGCTCAAGTGTGGATGCAAGGCCTGGTTTGCATTAATCTCTGACCCTCAATTTGCCAAACTGCAGCTCAAAAAAGCAAAAGAAACGACTAACCTGCAAAAAATATTTTTCGCGAATTGCCCCCTTCAGACCATTGATGTTGATGTTGAGGTGTTTGGTGATGTTGATAGTGATTGGGTATCGAAGCAGGTTGGTTATCCTGAAAATTGGGCATATACTGGAGGATCTTGTAATGGTTTGGTATTTTTAGTTAGTTTTTCTAACGATTTACTTGTGTTACTAGTCAGGATTCAGTCTTTTACGGACTTGGTTACGATGTCCTCATCGACGATTACAAAGTAGTGAGAGGTGTTATCTCTGCAGCTAGTAGTGGTTCCAGTTCCAGAGAAGCTAAAGTTGAGGTTCTTGAACTGAAAACCAATACCTGGAGAAGGATTCAGTATCCACACTTGAGTTTCAACATTGATGGACCAGGAGTTTTTTCGAACGACCATTTGCATTGGCTAGGGATACGAGATGGAGAAAGTGATTGGATATATGTGCCTGTGATAATTTCATTTGATCTCATAGAAGAACGGTTCAAAATGTTTGCGCCTGTGCAGGAATATAATATAGACAGTCTGGGTTTGGGAAATTTGGGAGACAACCTAGTCATACTTTGTGAACGTGAAGGAACTTTTTATGAGGTCTGGGAAATGAAAAAAAATGGAGCGGAGGAATCATGGACTAGATTGTTTAGTGTCTCAATTGAAATTTTTCCTTACTCTGAATTTGATGTCACTCTAGTAGGCTTCAAAAAGGATGGAAAATTATTACTGGATTTTGATGGAAGGGAATTAGTTGTGTACAACACAAAAGAAGAGACCTTAAGAAATTTCCTAATTGATGATGATTGGGATCATTTTGCAGCAGTCATATATGAAGAGAGTCTAATTTCACCAAATGTTGCTGTTCATGATGAAGCAATCAGGCTAAATCAAGCAGAGGATGTAGAAGAGAAGGGGGAAGATTCCAGTGAAGAGGTAAGGAAAACTATATATAATACTTGCATATTTATTTACTTTTCCTTTCTATAAAGGTTTCCTCATTGTTTTTCAATGTCTTATCATATAGGTTCAGCTCAAGAAAAAAGGTAAGAAGCTTGAATAATACACGTTGAAGGTACCTCGAAATGCAGCAAGTTTTGGAAGAAGATAATGTTAATCACATCTCATGTACCTGAACTTTCCATGGTTCTTAATTTTCTTTTTCGGATTGAAATGGATTACTGATTCCAGGAGAACTGCAGAACTTCAAATAGCCAGAATTTCTGAAATTAAACTGGAGACTTACATCAGCATTGGTCTTTTTCTAGTCAATGACAGTGCACTTATCCAGCCATACCTGTTTGAGGTTTCCCTAGTCCATTACCAATGAAAGGAGACTTGTTTCAGTCACCCGCTTCGTTTCTTAATAGTTCTATATATATCTCTGTATACATCTGTAGTTCCTACTGGGATGAGCATAACTGTGCTTTAAGTTGAAAATGCTGTTCTTGCAAACACCGTGCAAACAATGTCAATGGATATTCTGGAAAGGAGTACTTCGTATGATCTGACTAATACAGAAATGCTAGATAAACATAATTACATAATTTTACTGCCAATCTCAGTGATCCAATTGAGGGTAAAGCTAGCAAAATACGGTAGTATTGATTAAAAGATACTAAAATCTGGAGCAACTGAAGCTCATTAGATTGCAAACTACCAACTCTAATGCCAGTTTCATGCTTTCATCTTTGTAAACAACTCGTTAGTGGTTCAGTGCCACACTTTTTTTACTGGCACTAGCAAATTCCCATTTCTCTTCATGGTAATTCTTCTCTTCCCTCAGAACTTACGCTATCCAAGATATCTTAAATAATTTCATAAAGAAACAATCAGAGTTTAAAAATACAAATTATCAGGGGAGAGAGAGAGAAAGAACATAAGTCTATGTCTGCTAAAATTTTCCATAATTTATTGTTCTTAAAATTTGGAGCGAGTAGGTAATAACTTGGAGGAAGCTCCTCGGTGGAATCTTTACAAGTTGGTAAATGGGAATTTATATATTTCAATTTGCAATTCCCTATGATTGGATTTACTGAATAAACAATAAATTTGTATGAAGTACACTTCACAATGCCGTCTATGAATATTTTATGATTTTTATCCTGACCTAGAGTCAACTTCATTTGAGTAAACTAATTGCACTAGTTGTAACTGATATTAAATCTTATTCATCTTCTATGACTATAATCAACAAACTTCCAAGAGAAGTATATAAAATTATGCATGCACTGATCAATTCAAACATTACCAACTAGTCAGCCTAAAACTAAAACATATAAAAACAATAGCTGCTTACAAAGCAAGCACATTTCAAGGTATAAATTAAATCAACCTACTGAGTCTGTCATATTAATCTCATTAGCTGTTTTATACTTCCCATTTACCTGAGCAAACACAAAATCAAGCAGAAGAGCCATGCCAAAACTTCCTCGAGACATAATTGCAGATATACTCTCAAGGGTACCAATAAAGTGTTTGATGCAGTTCAAGTGTGTATGCAAGGACTGGTATGCATTAGTCTCTGACCCTCAATTTGCCAAAATGCAGCTCAAACAAGCAAGGGCAGACATCACAACTAACGTGCATAGACTATTCCTCACAACTTGCCCTCTTCAGACCATTGATTATGAAGCGTTTGGTGATGGTGATAGCAGTAATCTATCACGGCAGCTCGCTTATCCAACGAGAAGTAATCCTGTATATGATGCAGAGATTCTAGGATCCTGTAACGGGTTGGTATTTTTAGAGTTTGATTATGACAACTTATTTTTGTTGAATCCAACCACTAGAGATTCCAGAGAATTGCCANTCCCTTCATGCATTGTCGCTTTCTTCTTCTTAAAGATCCCACCTCCAAATGTATAAATCATTATCTCGATAAGAAGAGGAAATTGAAATGAAGCATAGAGAGCGATCGGAATTAAAGAAAGAACAATAACCGGAATGCCAACCCAATGCAATCGTTTTTCAAGAACCAGAGAAATGGCAGCGCCAAAGCATGCCATCATCGTTACAATAGAAAAGAAGAGAGTGAAAAGACCAACTATCAATTTCGTAGGCAACGATTTGCGAAAATCTTTTTCTGCGTAGCGAGAAGTGAGGATTCCCAAGAACACTAACACAGAAGTGGAAGAAGAAAACAACGAAAATGCATTTGAAATGACAAAGATCAAGAATGCGTTGCGGTTCAAGAAGATTGGGGTTCCTTCTCTCTCATCGTTGCCGCCGGGAACTGTAAAAGCTGATGTGAACATGACTGCTGCAATTAGAGTTGCCACAACCATACATGAAGCTGCAGTGTTCTTCATCCATCTCTCTCCTTCGTTTACTAATTCTGCATGTGCCTCGGTGAACAATTCGCCTGGTGTTTTGTTGTTTTCGTTCACTTCTTCCATGTATTTTGGTGGTAAAATCCTACTCACTTCCTGAAAATAAATACAAATTTAATGAAGATTTTGAAATTAAAGTTTCTAATATATACCAAGAATTTTTCAAACTTTACATACATTGTGTCTACCTCTCCTGCAGACCTATTTAGATGGCACCGATAAATATTAAAAGATATAACTTTTCTCGTATTGAAATTAAAAATTTTGTCTTTGTGCTTACCGACGCCACCTTCTGAGAGTTAAAATGTTCATACTAGAGAATATTAGTGTACAGATATAGTTACTCTATCCTGAATGGTCGAATTTTTTTAAAATCTGAACCAATATTCCTCATATTAAAAATTGGAATGTTTTATCTTTTCACATCCAACCAATGTCAAGAAACAGGATTTCAGATATAAAGAAAATGAAAGAATTTTCGCGTATATATATGCTTACCTCAAACCATTCTAATTCTCTTTGCATTTGGAGAGCCGCACCAGAGATTCGGTCAAGTTGAGAGTGAGGGGATAACTTCGCAGCTAAATGAAGGAAATTGTTGCGAAATATATCATGTCGAATAACTGCTATACGCATCTTTGCGCCTAAATTATAGACATGGCTGAAAATCTTTTCTTGGCGTTGCACAATTGCATGTGCAAAGATTGTTCTTCCCTTTTTATCTTTCCTCCATATGATTTCAGGTGTAGATTCAATCACTTCATCCACGAACTCAACTATTCCATTCTTTATAGCATCGTATATTGCTTCATCCCATCCAATTTTCTCAAGTTGATCCTTGCTTAAATATGGTATGTGCTGAAATACACACTTCAGAATTTTTATGGCTTCAATATGTTTGAACTTCTTCTCATATAGGTGACTTAAATCAGGGACTGCAATTCATGAAAATACAAAAATAATTAAAAAGGCAATAATATGAATGAATTCGACAGCTTAACATAGTATCAAAACCATATGATTTAAGTTCAAATACTCGAATTTCAACTAGATAAAAAATAAATTTCAAGTTTCACTGAAGAAGCTTGAACTAAGCTTTTAATTAAAGTGGGAACTTATCACGTACGTACCAATTCATGTCAATATGTTCCAAACAACCCCTCGTATCTTATTGAGCAGCACTATATAGCAAAAGATTATCTTTTTGTTATAAGGAGTGAAATAAATGTGTAACTATATATGAAAGTTTATAATGATTGAATGGATTTTACCTTGTTGAATATTCAATTCCAATTGAATCCTTACATTGCTTTCCTCATCGCTTGATTGTGAATATCCATCGTCATACTGAGGGACAGTTACCCTTATACCTTGCACCAAGAGAAGTTAAAGCATCTCAATATACAATTGAATTTAAAAATGAAGGAAATTAAGAAGTACAGTTGTACTTACATGAGTAAATCCATTGTTTCCAAAAAACATATCTGTTTCCACTCGGAAAAGCAGAACGTTTATGAGTCAATAATCTAATCGCATAGTTTCTATGAAGATCTTCCACAAAAGCCAGTAGTGGGTATTTTTCCAATAGATGTAAAGCCACATCTGCAACACAGCAATCAAATCGGAATAATGTACGACAATAACGGAATAGCAATATTATGTCGGTTTATACATGTAGAATCTATCTGTATACCAAAGGGCTAGCTGCATTAATAAATAATAACTATAAACGAACTCACCATAAAGCTCATCAGTGATGAGACAATTGAGAAGAGTGGCGCCACTCCTATCGGGATGTTCTGGACTCAGCGTTATATGTGGAGTCCTCGTGTAAAGATAACGTACCATCTCTTTGGAGCTATAAAACGACGCCGCAACAATTGGAATTAGGTGATGACCATCCTTAAGGTTAACCAAATTACTATCCTTTTCTAGCATAATCTCTACCATATCTTTGAATCCATTGATGGCAGCAATGGAGAAAGCTGTGTATCCCATCTCATTTGTGTCTTCCAAGTCTTCTTTTCTCGCATTTTCCAACAAATTCTTCAGAATCTCAGTTTGTTCAGCCATAACCGCAACATGAAAAACAGTGTCACCGTTCAGTGTAATCTTTTCCCTTAAAGCATTAGTTTTTTTCTCAAGGAAAGTTCTTGTAGCTTGCCAATCACCTCTTTCCACAGCCTTGGATAAGTCACGATACTCTGAGAGACTTAATTTTTCTGCGAATTATAAGACACAAATTTTCGTATTTTAGCAGTTACATGATTCGAGATTTAAAAAAAAAAAACCATCAGAATATTTGCAACTACACTATAGTAAAAGATTGAGAATTACCTTCTTCTTGGATCTCAAATTTTCCATTTGGTGGTTTTATTCTATCTTTTTTAGCCAAAAGATTCCACTCATACTCGGCGGATTCATTTCCCCTGAGCTTTGACATCGTATCTCCTTTACATGAAATTTGGATTGCATGTAACGCCATTGCATTTTTTCTAACCCAATCCTTATAGTTGGCTTCAGATTCCTTTGGTTTTTTATACTCTCCATTTACAACATCCCAAAGATCATTAGCTATAAAATAGCTCTTCAAACATTCCTTCCAATTCTCATAGTTTTCTTCAGTAAGTTTTTCGGTTGCAATGCCGGAAAATCCGGCCATGATGGCTTCTCCTGAAAAATTAAACAATACATTTAAAGAGAATTATAATTGTTACATGAACCAGAAACATATTGAATTTCAAGATAAATAAACATACTTGAACTTGCACAAACTAGTGTAGAGTAAGATGTTTATGATATATAATGTATGTAAATAGACTGTTAAAGGTAGCCATATTAATAGCACTCAAGCTTATCACCATTCTCAAGTTATTCTTCTACTTCGTTTTTTGGAACATTCTTTTTCTGTATAAACAATGCTTTAGTGTGAATTCTGTTTCCACGTGATTCAACATCTTGATTCTTAGAGTGAGTGAGTGGGTTTATACGTTTAAAAATGGTACTTATACACTAAATGTATAAAATCTCTCTATAGTGATACTCTATATAAAAATGATTTTCATGTAGTCATAAGAAATTTAAAATTTTGTTCTTAATTTGAAGTCGTTATAAATAAGAATAAATTTCACATTATAATAAGTTATAATTTTTCTAGGTCTCGTCTTAAGAAACTTGTCTTTACATGGTAATAATTATATATATATTAGAAAAAAAATTATGTTACATTACATTAAAGGTTTAAGATGAAATAAAATATTTATCTAAAGTTGTTTAAACAATGATTTATACTTTAATTATTTAAAGTTGTTACCACATCTTTTATCTTACAGGTATGTAATAAGTCATCAGCATAGACATCTTTTTATTGAAGCCAAAATATTTCCAGCTTCTCAAGCATATTTAGAGTTTCTTGGTACGAAACTTTTGGTATTTTCATACTATCATCCTCGGGATTATCTCCTTCCTCTACTTGTTTAATTCCAATAATGATTTTTTCTTTAATTAAAACATACACGATTTGTTATTTATTTTGATAATTGAGGAAAACATTAATATCTATTTGATTAGTGTAGTGAAATTGTCAAATCCGATCACTCAATTCTATAATGACTCTTTGATATCTATTTCCTTACTATCATAATACTATTAAAACAATGAATTAAAATCATAATACTAATAAAACAGGAATTGAAATCTCAATATTACCAAAACATAAATTATAAAATAAGAAATCAAAACAATAATTCTTATAAATATACTTCTATTGAATTATAATCTCATCATAGCAATAAATTTAGTTTGTCCTACCATTATAACTATAAAGATGATGTACTCTATCATATTCATTTCTTCTACTCTTAAACTTCTTTTTTCTTCTTTTCCTCCTCCTTGCTTTTTTTCTTTTTCGTCGCAGTTTAATTCTAGATAAAAACAAAATTCCTTTTCTTAATCAACAGAAAAGAAAGTTGGAATAAAGTGTTAAGTGTCCCATAAGTGATTCATTCAGTCTTAAATGGTTGTACTTTAATTTACTCACACTTTTCATTATTTCTATATATCTTTTCATCATTTTAATTTCTAATCTTAATTGGATTATTATTTTCTTCTTTGTCAAGTAAGGAACTGTTATCATGCTTTTAATTAGCTTTTGTACCATTTAAGTGATTCATTACAGTCCTACTTTATCTTTCTCTTTTGTTTTATAATCAATCTTTCATTATATAAATACTTTAGATGTTACATATGGAATATTTAAGTTAAAAAGACTAAAATACCCACCGATTAATTTTTACAAAATAAATTATAATTTTAGATTATTATAATTAAAAAAATCCACAAAATTAAAAAAAAAAAAAAATACTCAAGTTGGGTGGCCAACCGCCGGGGGAGTTTATTAAAAAGACATTTGAAGTTTACATTTAATTAAAAGGCTATCAGTTTTAAAATGTTAACTAAATAGGCANGTCCTTTTGGACAGGAAATCAAAACAAGAAATGAGAGAACAAATTTCACTTGTTTCATTTACCTCCATGGTAACTCTTCTGTTACAAGTGTCCAAGATATCTTAAATAATTATACCAAGAAACTAAACGAACAATCAGAGTTTGAAATGATAAATTATGAAAAGAGAAAGAGGCTTTGGTGTAGGGAGCGAGAGAACTGATGTCTATGCCATAAAGTTGGTTCTATTGCTATAAAATGTTACCTCCCAAATGAAAATGTATACACAGGATATATACTTAGCACATAAGTTAAATATATAAATTAAAGTTTAAACAAAACAACATAGATTATAATGCTAAAGAAATAACACAAACTTTCCATCAATCAGAATCTTCGGTTGTCCCACAAAAAGTTATTCATACTTCATAAAGCATATAATCTCAAGCCATTACTATGATTAAAAAGCAAGTTTCATTTGACTCTTCTAATTTTATGAGGCCACCAAATTTGTTTGACTTTCACCTTGTGTGTTTGGTCAAGGATGAGGGTGCCTGAATACAGGTTTCATTTTCATGGAGTTTCAGATTTTTTTAGGGGACATAGGCAGTTCAAGACTAATTATCATCATGAAAAAAACAACAATGAAAAAAAATTAAATTAATATGCATATGAAGGCAGAGATTTTATTTTTCCAAAGGACCATAGCTAAGTTGATGAAAATTTGTGCTAGACGCTATTTGACAAGGGGCAAGCAAACAGGTCGTGATACAGTACCATGATGCATAAAAAACCAACTGTATGCAAAATAATCCTGCACACTTTTGTGCTCTCCAGTCATATACAAAATGAACCAAACATGAGCTAACTGGGAAATAGAGTTATCCTTGTAAATAGTAAAGTCCTGACCCACGTACCAAACATGCAATCCTAAGCGTACAACAAAGGAGTCATAGTTCTTTTTCTACTTTGAAGAACAAATTATAAAGTCCAGATTGCTGCTTCATATTTGAAACCTTGCAGAGCTAGTCCCATAGGCCCTTCACTCAACTAAACTTAATAAGACTACTACACATGGTGTTTTTCTTCTTATATAAAATGATATCAAGTCAATTCAAAATATAAAAATATAAATTCTCTCTCTTATACTTCTTTGTGTTATCCAAACTCATCAACAAAGTATACAAAAGTTAGAAAACCAGAAGAGAACAAATGACTAGCAAAAGACACCGAGCCAGGACGATAGTGCTCTTAACCTCCTAGGAATAGGGTTTCACAAAAGAACAAGTGAATTGAAGGAAAAGATCTGAGAGAAAACAGAGTAAGTTTATACAGTTTCGAAGGAAATTGATATTTAAACTAAATTCTATTAGATCTGCCTAAAACCCAGAAGTGTTATAATTTTATGGCAGAGAAGTGTACAATCTCTGGAGATCTTTCAACTGCATCATCCAGAAACAAAGAAAACAAACCAAAGATTCATCATGACACTACCTATAATGGTAAACTTTTCATTTCTTGGTGAAGAGAAACAAAAATAGAACAGAATAATTAAAATTAACATTCCAAGGAGACAGAGGCCTCATCTTTATGAAAATTGATTTGCAACAATAGTCAGTTTGAAAAGATGATATCCAAAACCATAATTTCCATACTTCAATTATAACGAGTTGAACAAAAAGCCAAGGCTGATTTAGATACTCCATTAATGAATGAGAAATACAATCAAGTATTGCATCACTGCAAGGCATGATTTGAACGTAAGACACCACTCAATCCCAACCTCAGCGGCATGAATTTCATTTACACTCATTTATCACAGTAGAACAGTGACACACCTTAAAATTTGGGTTATGGTAAAACAATTACATGAATCACAGGAATCACGGGAATGGTGAATCTGAAACTAATTTTCCATTGCTCTCCTTTAGAGTTAGAAAGGGCCTTCAAAGATGAGGGATGAGTATAGTTCTATTTATTATTGTTTCCTGAAAACCAAAGCTACTCTCCTATCTAATAGTGCTAGAGAGAATTGTACTATGCATAGTAAAAAATAAATTAAAATATGGTTCTTTTCTTTTTTTCTTATTACTTGTTTCACTGTTACATGCATTTTGGCTATTTATTTCCTTTGTATCAATCACATAGCAACAGATTTAATGAAAAGGTTACAGAGAGATACACAAATGCATCACAATACATTTGAAATGGGCTTAATATTATATTCAACAAATATAGTTACAACAACAATTGAAATAAAGAAATCTATATATATCCCTTATTAACTAAAATCTGAACTACACAGATGAGTATACATAAATCTAATAATTTAGAGTACAATAAAATGCAATTAACAATTCTGACCTTTACAGTTCTTCAAACCACTGCAAACACTCCTGCACAACTGACCATTATTTCAGCTAATCAAGCAGGTGAAAGTGTTGCAGAAAGAAAATCATCCATCAACAATGAATTGATCATCTTGATTATCTCCATCAACCCTAGTGTCTCCATGAACCATTCCATTCACATGGTGCAAATTCTGCATCATTTGTGAAAGGTAATGACTGCTAGCACCAGTATGGTCAGAGAGCCCTGTTGGATGACCAGTCCACTGGGAAACAATCCCGAGCAACTGGCTAGTAACGCTTTGTTGTTCATGAAGAATGCGGGCCTGCATCTGACCCATTTCTGCCCGGTGCTGACTCAACATTTCATCAATTCTCTTCTTCCATTCAGACCTCCTCCTATTAATCCTATCTTCCCACTCGCTATCCTGAATCAATTCTTCATCTCTTCTTCTCCTTTCCCTCTCTTCACTCTCCTTCTCTATAGCTTCCCATTCCCGGATCCTCTGCCTCCTCAACTTCTCCCTAGTCTTCTCTCTCTCTTCCCTCTCCTTCTCCCTCTCTTCCAACTTCCGTTCCCATTCTTGCTCAAGCTTTATCCGAAAATTTTCCCTCCTCTGCCTCTCACGCTCTCTTTCTGCCTCACGATGCTCAAATCGAACCTCCATATCCCTCAACTGCCCTAATTGGTTTGCAAGAAACCCCAATGTCTTCTTCTCCAAGGCCTTCAACAACTTCCTCTTCTTATTTAAATTAGACCCATTGGCCTCAACTTCTTCAAACACAAACCCATTATCCCCATCCTCTCTCACCCTTTCACTATTACCATGAAAATTCTCTTCCGCCTCATCACCATCATACTCAAAACCCAAACCCATCACCCCATTCTCTCCCGCATCAATGCCTGCAAAATCCCCATCTCCTGAATGACCCATTTGCCCAAACTCCACAATATCCATCCCATTACCTACCCCCACAAACCCCCCGCCATTCTCCCGGTCCTCATTAACAACCGCCAATAAGTCACCACCATTATTGATATTACTATTATACGACGCAACAACATCTCCAAAAACCTCCTTATACCTCAAAAAATTTGACCAATGAGTAACCCCCTCAACCCAATCAAACTCATCCCCATTACACTCCCCACCAACGGAATGATCAACCGACAATTCCGGTTTCTTTATCTTTTGCTTAACTAACAAATACTGGTGCCTCATATTCTGCACCTTCGTGGACACATCTTTCCAAGTCCATTGCCAAGGAAAGGCCATAGGATCACGAACATGGTGCACCGAATTCACATACAAAGCAATGGGTTTATATTTCTTTTCGCGGGTTTTCATTTTCGCTAAAGTCCCATCTGCAACCATCTCCCCATATTTGTCTATTAGGGTTTTTTCTTCTGCCTCAGTCCATTTCTTTCTCCTTGGAGGAACCATTATTCAACAATACCAATAATTGTACTACTAAAAATACCAATACCAACAACTTCTTTCAACCTAATTCCAAATCTACCACATACTAAGTTATATGGCATCGAAGAGAAACCCCCAAAAAAAAGCCAACCCAGATCAGAATTAAGCACCAAAAGAGAGAGAAAGGGCTTACCTTGAGCTTCAGATTGAGCACGTGATGAAAAGAATCAAGCTTTGAAGGGATTGTGAGAGTGCTGAGTGCTTCGTGGAGGGTGATTTTCAGAGGGAAATTGAGAGAGTGTGTGGGAATCTAAGAGAAAGCGATATCTTGGAGTTTGGTAGTTTAAAAATAGAAATGGTTAAAAGAGAGTTAAAGGAAATTTTCACATTACAATATCTGGTTAAGAAATAATTCCCCTTAAGTATAATTAATACTTAAAAACCCCCATAAGTTATAATAAGAACAGAAATCCCCCTATCGTTGAGTTTTTAATGTTAAAATAAAGAGTTAACGACATATTCCCACCCAAAAATTGACAATTTCATACCCGGTCCACTTTTAAAACACCTTTTCACTACCCAAATATTATGTTTTCGTCTATGTTGGGTGGGAAATACAGTAATTTACAAAAAAATAAAAATAAAATAAAATAAAACCCCTTTTTTTTCTTCCCTTCTTAGCCTCTTCTATTGCCAGCAATTGCCACCGGCATTGGGGAGTGCCAGCGACTAGAAAATCAACAAAAAATTCACAAATATTGCAAATAAACATTCCTCAATCATATTTCAACCCAACAAACATAAAAACTAAATAAATCAAACCCAATTAATCTATAAAAACTCGAAAAACCCTAGGGTTGGGAAGTTTCAATCGCCAGCGATTGATGAGCAAATGGGACAGGGAACGTGGGGCTTTTGGAGAAAAAGATCCAAGGAGTCGATTGGTGGTGGCAGGGACGATTTCAGACACCAGAAACAACCAAAAATTGGCTTGGAAGTTGAAAAGCACCGCGGTGCACGGCCGACAATCGACGAGCAACGGACAGTGATGGAGGTAAGGGTTTTTTAGAGTGGGTTGTGGGAAGTGTGATGGTGGTGTCTGGGGGAATTTTTGGAAAAAAAAAAAAAAAAATTGATTGCAACCGTGCAAATGGAAGTGGTGGTGGGAAATGGTGAGTGATGACGACAAATTGAGGCTTGGGCTTTGTAGAGGAAGTGATAGGGATTCTATGGGTGGTCTCAAAAGTGATTTTGTGTTAGAGTATGTACCCTAAAGCCAATCAATTATTGTAAGATTAACTCTGTAATAAATGTTTATTTATCAATAAAAGACATATTCCTTTATATCGTGTAAATCCTAATTATATGCAATAATATATGTCCTTAGGATGGTAGAACCGTGACGAGGGTATCCAGTATTTCAAATCTTGATAGTGAGAACCCTATGATCACATATGGTGGCCATTCTAGAAACGTCCGTAGCCCTAGTATTATTCTGACCAAGGACACAGATAATACAGTAAGGCTATCATAGCATTGAACGACCCTGTCAGAAAGTAGCGACTTATCTCACTTCTCAAGGTTGTTTGCTGACAATCTGGTGCAACACATGGATGCTTACTAGAGGCAAGTTCACTGGACAGACTCACCAGAGGATTCCATATGGATGGTAACCCCAATGTCTATGGAATAAATTCTCTAATGGATGGTGGTGCATGTGATCCTTAGACTTAAGATCACCGGAGCGTCTTGTGCACCAATTGGTATAGTTTGACACTAACCCAGTGTAATTCTATTCAGAGCTATTAATGCAGTAGTGATTGGCTACATTGAAAAGTGTATTGAGACTATGGTGGATCAACAAAGGATTCATCACTCCTGGGTACGGGAGAAGTTATCTCACTAGGTAATTCAGTAAATGGCAATGACACTAAATCTGTGGCCACAGTGGAATGAGTTGTGACTCAATCTTATTTATTATTCTGGTCATTGGTCCATTAATTGAATACAAACATGTCAAGGATATCTGAAGTTGACACTATTTCTATGCCTCAGTCTCGATGAGATAACAGATGATGAAAGGATTGGATTGCACGGTAACCATACCGTTGACAGGCTGCAATTTCGTTGAATCTGAATCTATCGGATGGCCATGATGTCTTGCTAGTGGTCAATCTTGATTTGTGTGTAGTGAAACAGTTAATTGGTGTTAATCGCAATATTACATACTGCCGATATGATGAGGAGCCTACGGGTCACACACTTAGAAGATAATTTAAAAATCAATTTGTGAGAATGATATTTTCGTCTTTCAAGACGAAATGATATTTTGGTAATCTCACAGTACAATTAAATTTGCTGAGGTTGTTGCGTGTATTTAATTTTAATAATAAAATTAAATTAGTGAGATTATATTTAAATATATTTATGTATATATTTAAATGAATTATTATTATTAATTAAATGTTAATATATTATTATATATTAATTGATTTTAATTATAATAATAATTAATTAATTAAAATACCATAAAGGGGGTGTTTGGTCACAAGGGTGACTAGGGTTGGAGCCCATGATTATTCTTAAGTGGAATAGGGTTTTATTTGTTGCACTATATAAGTGCAACATAAAATTAAAACATAAGGTGAAATTCATTCATTCAATAAAATTAAAAAACCCTAGCCACCCTTTTTACTCTCTCTCTCTCATGTTTCACTCTTGAGTGGAAAGGAAAAATTTTCTTTTTCTTCTTTCTTGATTCTTGAAGCCATTTGATTGTTCTAACAAAATAATCACGGGTTCTGCGGATTGTCTTCGTGTGGATTTCCGTGAGTGCGATCCTACTTTGGATCGATTAGTGAAGAATCACGTGAACAGTATCGATGAATAGAGTCAAGTGAACAGTAGTCGGTGAACAGTTTCGTGAGCATAATAATATATATTCGGAGGAGCCTCCAAACATGTGTAAGCATTTTGAATCCTTGTATGGATTTATCATATTGTTGTAATACAAAACTTGTAAACGTTATAATCTGTACCCAGATTTGGGATTAAAGCATATGATCAGTTTTTTATTTGTTTTAAAACTGTGTTTTTCCGCTGCGTAAACCTGATCACATGCTAACATTTTGAACGTCAAGATCAGTTGAAAAACGGTAAAATCCATCGACTATGACCCTACTAACGTGCATCATCCTTTGCTAATGTGCGCCGTCCCTTTTCTAGTCTTCTTCTTCGGCAGCCAAATATTTGTTGACCATTTTGTCCTCACTAATAATGGACTTTTGAACATTTTACCCTTCCTCACATCGAAAATTACTAGAAAAATTGTGATTTGGGTAATGAATGAGTATTTTAAAAGTGGGCGGGTATGAATTTGTCAATGGGCCATTTTTTGGGTGGGAACATCTCGTTAACTCGGTAAAGGACAATTAAGTAAGAGTATACAAAATGATGTGTCAAAAAATAAATGGAAGAATGAATACGATGAGGTTGATTTTTATATTTACTCTTCCATTCATTTTCTGTCACATCACTTTGTATATAAATTTTTGTAAGATTTTTTTGTACGTCTAACTATTGATTAAGTAAATATATAATTAACTCTTCATATTATTATTCTAACAAGTAACGACACTAACGGATACTAACAATAGAGGGCTCTACATTTTTCTAAAGCTTAGGGATATCATCTATTATTTTGTTAAACATCAAGGGGTCAACAAGCGCCATACAAGAGTATAATAGTTTGTCTTTCTTATAGAACTATATACATAGGCTCAATTGGTACACTTTTTTTTAATAATATTCTATTATGAATAGGATAAGATAAGATTTATCAAATATGATAGAATTCTGAGAATGTGTTTGGTACATTATTAGAAAACATTTTCTGAAAATATTTAGATTATTTTAACCCCCACATTTGTTAATCAACTAAACACCCCCTATATTAAAAGTTTAAAATTAAAAAAAACACCCTACCCCACCAATCGACTTCCCACAGCCACCACCATGCTGGCGTGGCTGTAGTCGTCGGAATGGCGCACGATGGCTGAATCTAGTCGATCTTGCCTTTTCGACCAGATTTCCAGTTACATCTATGACTAGATAGATCGGGAATTTCCGGTCAGATCCATGTGAATTTACCTGGAAAAGCAAGATCGGTGTATTGTGTCATTCCAGTGTGCTACGGCTGGCGGTGGGGGCTGTGGTAGGTGATAGTGGCTGGGTGGGTAGGGGTGTTTTTGTTAATTATAAACTTTTATTGTGAAATGTAATTATTAAATGTTTTGAGATGAATAAAATAGAATTAGATTTTGAATTAAATAGTTAATATTAAAACAAACATGTTTTTCACTAGATTGGAAATGATAGTATAATATAATAGAGTATGAAAAGTGTATCAAACAGGATAGTATAATATAATGGGGGGCGTCATGGAATTTTTGTCCTAATGTTTATTTGAGAAAATTATATATTCTCTTAAATAAGAAATATATATATTCTTATTTAAATTAATTTTAATTACTAATTATTTGTTTCTATTTTATTTAGTATTTGACTTTACAATTTCCTAAGTTACCATGCTATTAAAATTTAAAATATAATAATTTCTCCCTAATTTTTATTTTTTTAATTCTTTCTTGTTTATATTTTATTTTTATATATTCTAAGATTTCTGTCGTATTTTTAATTCTATCCCTCATCTTTTTGTATTTTAAAATTATCTTGGTGAAATTATAAAAATTTTATTATATAGAAATAAATATATTATGCGTAATTTCTACATAAAAAAAAGTGCACAAAATTGAAATAATGGGTGAAAATTAAACATAAATTAACTGAATAAATTTGACATAACAATTACATAGTAATATCTTGTCAATTTATATAAATTAATTTGTATGTATAATGGTTACACATTATAAAAACATGATGTTTACATGAAAATAGAATTTTAATGGGGGCGTTTTTGCTGTTAGCTCTTGGTGACTTGGCAGATTGTTATTGGGTATTAGTTAGTCGTGTAATCTCTGCTAAGAAATTGAGCAGTGGTTTGGACAGGATTGTCGATTGTACGTGTGGGCTTGTCCCAAAAGGCCGAGTTAATACAATGGTGAAAATGGGCCATAATCTTGGAAGGTATATTAAAACAAAAGTGGTGTTCTTTAAGCCTTTTTAAACCCCTATAATAACTGAAAACAATTTTAAAATATTATTATTTTTTTTCCAAAATTACTCCTCATTAATATTTTTTTTTTTTTTCCAAATCTCTCTCTCTCTCTCTCTCCATTTTTTTTGTTTTAGTAATCAGAGTGTCTAGGCTAATATGCGCATATCTCAACTAATCTCCAATGTCTCTTGAACACTCTATAAGTATAAAAAATCAAGTAAGTCACAATGTTATTGTAGTAGGCGACTTTAAGATTTAAACCCAAAAATTCAAGGAAGTGAGCAAATCTAGGTTAAATTTTTTGCAACATTCCTTCTGTGTCACCCATGTATTCCTTCAACGTCTGCATATTTTTCCTTCAAATCCTATCCAAAATATTTTATATTCTAATTAACAAAATTTCCAAGTTCCATGAGAAATTAGAACTAAAAAACAAATAATTTTCATTCGGCATATCAATTAGCAATGGGTAAGTGCTAAAAATAATCATTTTTTTCTCTTTTTCTTTTTTAGTTTTGTAATACCCACATGGAGATACGTAATTTAATTTATGCTCTTATACCTCTAGTTGATTTTTGCTAAAGTTATTTTGAGAAAATGTGAAGAGAATGTCTTAAACTTGCATTAAGGGTGAAATGGTCTTTTCACTCAAAATTAGTTGAAAAAGTGAGGAGTGAAAAGAGATAGAATTACATGGAGAATGCAATAAAAATGAGGGCACTATGGTAATTGATTAAGGGACATAGATGGAATTTTAAAGAAAGTGCAATGGCAAAATGAGAAACTACATATAATTTTATGTTATATCAAGGATTGAAGAGTAAAACTCTAGCCACTCTTCAACTTATTTTCACGCCACCTTCTCCTCCAAATCCTCTCAATTTCTTCACTTCTTTTTCAAAAAAAATTCATAGATTTTGCGTATTTTTTAACATTGTTTTAAAACCCGGCCCGGCCCGGCCTAGTCGGTTTAACCGGTCTGACCGGGACCCAGCTACTGCGTCGGGCCGAGCTAGGCAAAAAACCAAAAAAGCTGTTTCACCCAGTTTTACCCAGGGTTGGACCAAATTTACTGTAGCGACCCGTCGGTCCTACCGATTTTTAGGATAAACCGAGTGAAACATTAAACCCCCCTTTTAATACCCTAAACCAATTTTTTTCCTTTTTTTCTTCTTTCCATAGACCAAACTCCACTCTCTGTGTCTCTCACTTGCGATTTCATGTCGATTTCTTGGTTGACATCTTGCTTTCATCTTCATCAGCGGCAACCGGCAACTTGGTTTCATCTTTATCATGGCTTAAACCAATTTTTCCCCTGTTTGTCTTTCCATCAACATCAAATAAAAAAAAAAAAAAAAAAAACACTTTTTCCTTAACCCAATGCACCCATTTTTGCGATTTCCTTCACACCCATTTTTTGATTTCCTTCAAATTTCCACCGGTGACTCTCATTTGCGCGATTTCCTCTCTTCACCATCGATCATCTCCTCTTCGTCGTCAGCTCTAGGCATCTTCGTCAAGTACCGTCAAAGTCGATCTCTTCCTCTTTCATCTCTCTTTAAGTTCTGCGTTTCATCTCTCATTTCCAATTTATGGGTTTTTAGTCTAAAATCAAAATCAGTGTTTTGAGGAAGAAGAAGAGCAGTAGAGAGAGAATGTGAAGAATGGCAGTAGCGAGACCTTGAAAATTGAAGTCTTGTGGGTGAAAAAATAGCCTTGAGACTTGGTCATGAAATTGACAGATTTGGTTTATGTGGCTATCATTTTCTATTCTTAGGTTTCTTTTTCCAGTTTATTTGAATGTGTGGGGACGTTTTTTAGCTTCCCTTTCTCTTTATTGAAAATGTTGGAGTTTGGTTGAGAGTGGGGTGAAGTGGTGCTTGTCTACGTCCTTCCTTCAGTTCCTTGTGTTTTTTTTTCCTTTTTCTTGGTCCTAGTTGGTGTGTGGTTGGGCAGGTGTGTGGGATGCTGCTACTGCAGTTTGGGGTGTTTTTTTTTTCTTGGTTGCTGTTGGGATCCTCCTTGTGAGCTGTTGCGTGGCTAGCTGTAGTTTTTGTTAAGGATTGTATTGATGTTTGAACTTTGATGATGCTTTGTTAAGGATTTGTAATTACTTGTAAGGATTGTATTGATGTTTGATGATAGTTTGTTAAGAATTTTTAAGTAATCTGTGATTTGGAATTTTGGAATTTGAATTTTTTTTTAGGATGATGTCACCGGTTGAACCGGTCCAACTGGTCAACCCGGTACCCGGCCAGTTTGCTGGGTTGTGCTCAGAGTTGGTTTTTAAAAAATTGTTTTTAAGTGGATTTTCAATCCCAAGCATCTTTAGGTAAGATCCTTGCACTAAGACGTGATTTTAATTTTTAAAGTGTTGAATTTTGATGGTTTGTGCTCATAGGATTTAAGAGGAAGAGAGTTTGATCAAAGGAGATTTTTAAAGGGTTGAATTGCTCATATCAAAGGTAAGTAAATCCTACCCTAAGTATGATTTAAGCTATGTTGTGTAGAGAATTTTCTTTATGCATATATATGTGTTATGTGTAGAATTGTTGATGGATTTGGTGTTGAATGATGATTAGAATTTTTCCATTAGAATTTGTGTTGGTTTATTTGATACTTGATGAATGTTTGGATGAAATTTGGAAGATTTGTAGTGGAATTTTTGGAGTGTGTATTTTGGGCAGATTTGGCATTAATTATGGAGGATATTATTCCATATTTTTGGTGGCCTAAAAGAGAGATAGAAGTGTAGCCAAATTAATGTTGATTTGTGCACATGAATTGTTTGATGAAATGTCAAAGAGAAGTGCATGTATGAGTATGATTATGTGTTATTTTGGGATAAGTTTGTATATAGCAGAGAATGGCATGTTTACATTCCATAATGCATACTTGCATTTATTTAGAAATAATTATAAGCATGAAACCATCTACATGCATACATATTCATAAAAGTATGAGAAAGCACTAAACTATGTTAAAGAAAGAAATGAGAATATTAAATATTCAAATCTGAAATTTTAGTTAAAGAAGTGTAAAAAGATAAAAAGAAGAGAAGGTTGTTGCGATGGGGAGCCCGTGAGTGACATGGCCTCACATGCACACCGCCTTTAGTGAGCGGCCTCAGAATTCAGAAAGAAGAATTGTATAGTCCGTTAGAAGTGCGTGTGGATGAGGACTGTATCAAGAATTAGAGAATTCACTCACACAGCCTAGGCTCCAAATCCATGCCTCAACCGAGTCCGATCCGTAAGAAAAGAAATAATAGAAAGAAAGAATAGAAAGAAAGACTAGAAAAGAAAGAAAGAAATAAAGAAACAGAAAACAGAATAAGAAAAATAGAGAAGAAAATGCATAATCTATGCATTTGTGCATTTGCATCATGAATATGCATAGTACCATGCTCATTATCGTGAGTAGTAAAAAATTAGAAAATTTAGAGAAAAACAAAGAGCAAAACAGAGAAAGAATGAGGAAGAATAGAGAAAGAACAAAGAGAAGAACATAGGAAGAATAGAGAATAATCGGGAAATGAGATGTAAGGAAAAGAAAATTCAGAATTTTAGCAACGGAGAGAGAAGGGTAGCATAGCGGGTTTACTTACTGAGCAATTAGTGCTCACTCCATTGTTTTTAATATTTTTGCAACTAATAGGTAAGTTGCGGTCTCTTGGAACGTCACGTAGTGGAAGGGTTGGGCTACACTGTCAAGTTGTTATTTTAAGTATATTTTGAAAATATTTGCATATAAAGAAAAATTAAATATGGGCCCATACTTTATTACTCGTTTATATGTGTATTTTCTTATATATATTTTTAATGAGTTTTATTGATTATTTTACGAGTATACTAGCTAGAAAGAAACTATTACAAGTTTCCATTTTTTTCATGAAGAAAATATAAATAGAAAAAACTCAAACATAAAAGAAAAATTCAAAACTTTTTCATGATTATTTTCTTTCCATTGATTGAAGCATTCTTCAAAATATTTTTAAACTTAAAAACATAATTTAAAACTTATTCTAAACATTGCTTAAAAGAAAATAAAGGAAGTTGAGTTTTAAGAAATACAATCTTTTAATATTTAGGATGTATTGAATATGGGTGAGCATGGGTAGCAGGTAAAACCAGAACCGAAACCATAACTGACACTGTGCAGTTAGGTTTCGATTCTAATTTTTTTGAACCAACACTGTGCGGGTTCGGTTCCAGTTTCGGTTCCTACATGTGCAAGAACTAGAACCATAACCTAGGATGGGAACCGATTGCAGGTACCTGGGATGGAACCTGCTTGGAACTGATAGTGGGTACTCGAGATGGAACCTGCTTGGAACTGAGGGCGGGTACTTGAGAGGGAACCTGTCTTTGGAACTTGGACTGAAATAGAATATTAGTAAAGAATGGAGTGTCTATTGTAATTTTACATATAAAAAATGAGTAATGCTAGACCAACAACACCTTCTCACAACTTTCCCTCACAATTCGTCACATGTCAGCTTCCTATTTGTCAACTACAATGATTTCATTTGATAAAATTGTAGTTGACAAATAGCAAACTGACACGTGGCAGATTGTGAGGGAAAGTTGTGAGAAGGTGTTGTTGGTCTAGCATTTTTGATAAAAAAAAAAAAAATTGAAAAGGGATTAAGACACGTGTGGGTGACATGTGTGGACTGTGGAGGCCCCACTTGGTTAGTGTAGATTATATTAAATGATAAATATTATATATATTTTTAATTTTTTAATTTTTTTAAAATATATATTATAATATTAAAGTTTTGATTAATTAAACGTATAATTGGAATTAAGATCCAATTAAAAGTGTTTTACTGTTATTAAAAGAATTATTTTTGAACAAAATAGTATATTTGATTGAATAATATTTAGTTATTTACTTCAATTAATAAGTTCTAAGTATATTTATAGTAAATTAGTAATTAATTAATTATATATGATAAATAGATAAACATTAGTACATTACTTAATTAAATTATTAGAAAATTAATTAACTATAATATTACATTACAGTATGACAACTCATGTCTCATGAGTCATGATATATTAAGAAATCATAAAACAAACTTAGAGTTAAAGTCATACTAATTATTAAATTAAAGATTCATAAATCATATTAACATTAATATTTAATTTTATTCTTTTTTCACAACTTCACAATTAAAGTTAATTTAACTTATGGGCAAATTCAAAAACTTCATTTTCACTCTAGTAATTATAATATTATATAAATTATTTTTATCTATTCATAAGTAATTAAGTATGAATGGAAGTTCAACGAGTATCAAAGATAAATGATTAGTTGTTAATTTATTAAAATATAAAAATTAGAACCACCTACTGATGGTGTATGAAACTTTTTCCGAAATAATTTAACTATTAGTAATTATAATTTATTTCTCTATTAAAAAAGATATTATAATTGTAATGAATTGATTAAATTCAAGTGTTGCCTAGAGATTAGAGGATCTGTAAGTCACATTGAACACAAATGAATGAGTAATGAAAAGTTGAAAACTACTAAACGCATGTTTTCTTAATTTGTCAGGGGTGTATTTATAAAATTTTAAGGTGTTTTTGTCATTTTTAAACTAATAGGGGGTAATTGATTTTTTATAGGGTACTCAGGTTAGGAACCAGAACCTACATTTCGGGTTCCGGTTCCAAGTATCAAAGAACCGGAACCGCTCGGTTCCAATTCCTTTTCCTTTTCCTAGGAATTGACTGATTCCGGTTCTAGTTTCCCGAAAATAGCAAGGTACCTGGAACCGCTCACTTCTAGTACTGAAATATTAAATGACCATTTTAGTGATTATATTTATATCTAATAAAATAAAATATTATTAGGACTTAAAAAGATATTTCCTGGTGCTTAAATGACATCACTCTTAAACAATAAAGAGTGCCATTAGAGAATTGATTTTTAACCCCTATCTTTTATTTAAAATAGGGTTAAAATTGTAAATTATATAATATTTAATTAAAAAATTTATATTTTGAAACCATTTTTAATTGTTAATTTAAAGATGCCTTTATGAAAAGATGATGAACCCTAACAACTCTAAGAATCTATCAATTCAATAGTTAAATAAAGATGATACAATATTGATAAAGATGAAAAAAAATTCTTTTCTACTTACTAAAAGATTGCAAATAATTGATGACAAAAAATTTCTCAGGTTATTATGAGGAAATGTTAATAAAAAGTTTGAGTACTCCAGATTTCAATGAGTTGAAGTGAAAGATTAAAATGGTAGCTATTTTTATATGAGTAATACCAGCCTTACAAAGAGGCATACAAAAAGTCATATAAAAAGTCAAATCCAACCTTTGAAATTCATGATTACTTATTTCTCTCTCTCTTTTTTCCTTCTTTTAATGGCTGGATTTGACTCTTTATATGGCTCTTTGTATACCTCTTTGTAAGGCTAGTATTACTCTTTATATATATATATATATATATAAATAATTATAAGAATTTTGCTAAGTACACTCACGCTTTTATTAAATACCATTTATTACTAAATTTTAGGGAAATTATATTAAAATGACCTTATTTTAGGGACTGAGTTGAGAACTAATCTTTTTGAAAAATATCTCACCAAGCAAATAGCCCACCCAAATTCCATAATTGTGAAGGATGAAATTGTCCCTCTATAGAAAAAGCTTTTGAGTCTAACCCACTTCCCAAACCCTAACACTTCAAACATAAACTCTTTCCCTCCTCTCCAATATCCCCTCCAATTTCATTTGATTTTTAAACAAGTGCATTGGTTTTTTCTTTTTTTAATCAAAATTCATCAAACAAGGGAAGAGTTTTGTGGATTGAGAAGTTACCCAACCCCCCACTTGCCATTTGAGAAGGTATATTAGGGCTTGAGTTGATTTTAATTTATTTGAAGATTTTTTATTGTTGATTTTGAGTTGTGCAATGAATTTTCATAATTTATATTGTTAATTTGGACTCAGATAGACTTGGAATGCAGTTTAGGTTTGTGTAACAACCACAAATGGGTAGAACTCACTCTTAAAAAACCAATTTTTAAGAGGAGGGAGTCAATGTGGCTATTAACCCATATGCCTAGCCCATACTTTAGGGATGTAGGACTCAATTAGGATCGTTACAATCCATTCCCCTTGAAACGATGTCCAAGGTGGCTCAATGTACCCAGCTAGTAAGGCTTTAGGTTGCCTCATCCGCGAGAGGGCTATCCTAGGTGGTGTCAATCTTATGAAGATTGCCCGGGGGGGTGGTTCATACTCTAATACCAATTGTAACAACCACAAATGGGTAGAACTTACTCTTAAAAATTGGTTTGTAAAATGAGGAAGTCCATGTGGTTATTAACCCACACACCTAGCTCATATTTTAACGATGTGAGACTCAATTAGGATCGTTACTGGTTGTGTTGTTGGATTTGTTAGACTGAAATAAGGCAGATACAAACGATGACAATGGCATTATGGATTATATTGCATTTTTTTTTTACCAATACCTATGTATCGTTGGGTATCTGTCTATTAAACCTCTGTTCAAACCATCGATAGCTTGGTATCAGTCATCTAGGAATCCACCAATGGCCACCTATTGGTCTGTAACCAAAATCTCTTCAGCCACTAATAAAGGGTGTATTGATGGATATCGAGGATACGAAGTGGGGTTAATTATTTGTTTGTTCTAGTCCATAGTAAACATTTCACAAATTTTACGGGTTAAAACACAAACTATATTATCTATAATAATTTATGTAAATGAAACATTAACATTCAAAAAATATTCATAAAGAATGATTTCTTATAAATCATGTTAAAAATTATTTAAGAATCCCAAATCGTGTTTAAATAGTTTCAAAATTTTATTTTATATTTAATAGCCATTTAGTTAAATTTAAAGTAACTTTAAAACTAGCCTTAAAAGGGAATGCAAAAATGAAGGCTTAAATTATAATTTACATCTCACAAAGTAAGAATTAAACTAGCTTATCTGTGCCTGATAAGCAAGGCAAACAAATTCAATAATATAGATAAAGCAAATATTCTTTGCATGGTTTTTGAAGCATAAAAAAAATTACTTCTCATTTCATTTTTAATTATTTGTTTGTTCTAATAGCTTTTATCACATTTATAATTTAGGCATGCAGCTCGAAGCATGAATCAAAAGCATAACAGACTTATTTATTTATTAATTTATATTTAGGTTAGGTTAAATCGATCAAGTAGACTCCTTCTCAATTATTGAAACTAAATTGTAATTTGTATAAAGTTTGTTGATGCTGGATTTTGGCACCAACTAATTACCACGTGCGTAGCGTTGATTGGTCAAAAAGGACACGTGAAAATGAATATAAAAAGCAAAATAAATGCTATGAGAGTTTTTAAAGTGGTTCGGATGCTAAGGTAGCAAATCCTACATCCACTGATTTGTATTGATATTGATAATGTGGGTCAGGTCGCGACAGCGAACTGACTTACAAAATGTTGGGAAATAAATACAAAAGCGTGAGAGAGAGTTCTTTTTAAAATTGTCGAATCCCCTTAATGAAGGGGTCTTCCTCTTCTTATACCCAGTTGAATGTGCATAATCATCACTAAATCCTTGGGTTGGTGTGATTGTCAGAACCTAATCTGATTTTACATCCCATTACTCATTTTCCAAGCTGATTTCACGCGATTTGGGGCAGGTTAGCGGACACGTGGGATCACCAGGGCGTTTGGCAGGCCTGACGTGCGCTTACCGTTCTGACGGGAGCAGGCCACGTTTCGTCATGCAACTCCACGTCAGCCTTTGATTTCTCAGTCATAACAGAAGCCCCCTAGTTTGTAAGGTTTGAGGGTCGAACCTTGGAAACTAAGTCATGCCGCGGTTGGAGGTTTTGGTCGTTCCGACCTGAATAGAAGAAGCTCAGGATGTGACTTTCGGTGAACATGACCTCACAGTTCTCGCCTAAGCGACCTGAGAATCGTCATTTTAACGACCTGGATTCGTTGGGCGTTCTTTTACGTGCCTTGGAAAGATTCAATGAACCTGTATCCATGCTGTCAGGCGCTCTGCACGCGCCGCAGTGTCTACCAGGAACATTAAATGCGCTGTGCTGACTTGACGTCATTTCGATAGCTTTGACTACACGACGCACTTGAAATGACGACTACTATCAAGGCATTTAATGCGACGTGGGGCACATTAAATGCGGGGAGAGAGAGGAGGCTGTCGTTTCGGTTCCGAGAAGTGGTAACCGTCGATTCACAATCCGTATAAAAACTCACACTTTTCAGATGAGGTCACGAAAACTCCTTTCGCTTCGAGTGACAAACTTTTGCAGACAGAAATCATTCTTTTCTGATCGGCGCTTCTCAGGCAACTGAAACAAGTTCCGGCCTCGGTTACGCATCTCAAAGGGTAAGGTTCTCTTCTTCTTCTCCCTTCTTTTTTTTTTTTGTTTGGTTGGTGGGCAACGGCGTAGGGTCTCTCGGTGTTCCACCAGAGACGCGCCATTGTTGTCGGACTCGAGCCGTGGGTGACGGCTCAAGTTACTATTAGGGTTTTAAGAATTTGTCCCCTGCCGCTGCACGGGACAAAACACGAAGGCCTAAATGACCGTGTCTGTCGATGTTGTAGACTCGAATGGATCCGTCAATGTCTAGACCCGAGGAAGCGGCCAGCTCGTCCTCGCGGGACGTTCCCGAGGACACATCCCTTGATGTCTTCTCGGTTCTCACCCCAGAGGAATTTGATAGGATAAAAAAGCAGTTTGACGTCCGCGCGGAGGTGTTCCTCGACCATACCAGGTCGTCACGGCGCCCTGCCGATGGCCTTGCCGCGAACTCCGAAGAGATCTTCAAGGGTGGAGGGAGGATTCCCCTCCATCCTTTCATCAGGTCGGTCCTGGATCATTTCGGGATCGCACTGATGCAACTCACGCCAAACGCGTATGTCATCGCCGTCGCAATGTACATCGCGTGCTGCGAAAGCGGCTTAGGTGAGCCAACGGCAGTGGAGCTCGGCGTCGCCTATTACCTCAAAAAGAGTAGGGACAAGGATTCATACTACCTGTCCCGGTGACCTACCATCGCCGAGGGGATATATAGCTATCCCAGCAACGTGGGGGCCTACGAGACGAAATTCTTCTTTTTCTGCTATGACGGCCACTGCCGCTTTCAGACACCAAGTAGGTTATTCCTCGTGAGGCATATTATCTGTTCGCATGCCCTATAATAACGACCTGTTTTCTTTTGCAATTAACAGAACGACCAGCCAGAACTTACTTGCCGATCCAGACAGGCTCGTATCTTTTGGAGTATTGGACGAGGAGAGCCGGGACGCGAGGAAGCTTGTGACAACCGTGAACTTGCGAAAGTACGGTTTTTTCAGCAACAAAGCGTCTTTAGAACCCTTGGAAGGTAAGTCACGTTGATTCCTGTCCTGGTCGCGAAGTAATTTTGTTTACTAACGAACTTAAATGCAGAAACCATGCCCCCGAAGGAGTCCGAGCAGCCCCGCCGAGCTCCGTTCATCTTCCCTCGATCGAGAAGGGAGAGAGCGGTCGAAGCTGCTCGTCCCATTCCTGCACAACCGGTGCGAACTGCTGCACCTTCGCAGCCCCCTACGCATGAAGCGACCAGGGTAAAACAGGTCGCTCAGGCATCACCAGCACGCCCAAGGCGTAAGGCGCCGGCCCAAAGGTCTAAGAAGAGGAAACAGGTCCAGGTCGAAGAGTCTGAGACCGAATCCGAGGAGGAGCCCTTGAGGTTGCGGAGGGACTCAAGGAGGTCGGGCAAGGAGCCTGCAGGTGAGGCGATCACCTCCGACAAGGCGAAGGACATACCAGTGCTGGACTCCCGGGGAGCCTGCCTGAGTACCTGCAGCCGATAGTCTATTCTCTGCTTGAGTGTGGACTATCAGAGTCTTACGATGAGTTCGCCGACACGGGCGACGACCTGATGACCACTTCGTTCCAGCATATGAGCAAGGTAAACGAGCTGTTCTTAAAATTTTGTTCTGGTTCATTGCTAACCATTTCGTGCTCGCAGGCTCTACTTGCGATGAGGATGTCCATGGAGAAGACTCGGCTGAGAGCCGCGAAGGGGTCCAACGACCTACAGGAGGAGGTCGCGAAACTTAAGAAAAGCTTGGAGTCCGCCGAAGCTGAAAGAACAGAAGCGTTCGATGCGGCGAACAGGTATCTGAGCCAAAAGGATGCCGCTTTACGAACGGTGGACTTCCAAAAGGCGGAGCTTGAGCGACGTGCGGAGGACGTGAAGGAGCTCCAAAGGACAACCGCCAGGCTCTCCAAAGTGGTCGGGGAGAAGGACCAGGAGATCCAAGCGACCTCCATATGGGCCTAGCGGCTTGAACAAGAAAAGGAGGCCTCCGAACAGCAGAAACGAGCTCTTGAGGCTGAACTCCAGGAGAGTCGCGAAAGGATCGCCTCACTGACTGAAGAGATGCGGAATCAGTCAGAGGAGCTGGAGGAGAAGGCCGTCGACTAGGTGATCGGGTGCATTTATTCCCTCCGGTTGAGGAACCCAGATATGGACATTTCCAACCTCTCGGAGGGGTGGCAAGCGACCTTGCGGATCATGGCCGAGGAGGACGATCAGGCAGCCGCGGCCGCCCAACGACCCGACCAGGCAGGGGGTTCTGGTTCGAAGGATCCCCCCGACCAGCCGTAATGTAATGAGTCGACCCCATCGTAATTGGGTCTTAACTTTTGTTTGTATATAAATGAAGACACTTTCTTTACAATTGTAGTTTGCCCCTTTTTTTTTATACATAAGTTCAATTTACAATTCAATTTGCATAAGCAATATTACATGCGAATTTTTACGCGCGAACAGAACACATACGAACTGTCTCTAGCGAACAGGATTAAGCTTTACATTAGAAATCAAATTAACATAAACTGATTGAGAGCTGAGTTTGGGATTACTGATAGTATGGCCGGAGGTGCTCGGCGTTCCAAGCTCGGGGTACTTTGGAACCGTTCAGCCTTTTGAGATGGTAAGTCCCTGGCCTGATCACCTTGTCGACCCGGTATGGCCCTTCTCAGTTGGGTCCTAGTACCCCGGCACTCGGTTCTCTGGTCCCGAGGAGAACTTCCTTTAGCACAAGGTCCCCGACCTGGAAGTCTCTTCGCTTGACCTTTGAATCAAAAAATTTCTTTGCTCGCTGCTGATAGGCTGCTATTCTTAGTGAAGCCTTGCTGCGATGCTTTTCAACGAGATCCAAACTTGCCCTCATAAGTGCTTCGTTTTCAACCTTGTCGTACAAGTTCCTCCGAAGAGAACCAGTTCCCACTTCTACAGGGATCATCGCTTCACAGCCATAGGCTAGCGAAAAAGGGGTCTCTGAGGTGGAGGTTCTTGGAGTTGTCCTGTACGCCCATAAGACTTCGGGGAGGTCGTCAGCCCAATTCCCCTTGGCTGCCCCGAGTTTGGCTTTTAGAGTGTGCTTGATGGTCTTTTTGACTACTTCAACTTGGCCATTCGTTTGCGGTCTGGCGACTGAGGCAAATTTTTTATGGATGCCCAGCTCGTCGCAGAACTGCTTGAACTCCTCGTTATCGAATTGCTTTCCATTATCTGAGATGAGGGTGTGAGGAATTCCGTAGCGGCACACTATGTTCTTGAAAACGAAGTCTTTCAGCTTTCTGGTCGTGATCGCGGCTAATGGTTCGGCTTCCACCCATTTCGTGAAAGACTGGCATGGGGCCAATAAGATCGATCCCCCACATGGAAAACAGCCAGGGGCTAGACATGGTTATCAGCTCGTGGGAGGGGGCTCACGGAATGTTCGCGAACTGCTGGCATTTATCACATTTCTTGACAAAGTTGTGCGCATCTTCTTGAATCCGGGGCCAATAATACCCCTGACGAACAACCTTGTTCGCAAGAGATCGAGCAGCTGTGTGGTTGCCACAGATCCCTTCATGGATTTCCCTCATGATGTAGTCTGCTTCTTCGCTGGTCACACATCGGAGGAGAGGGGCACTGAATCCTCTCCTGTACAACTGGTCCCCGATGAGTGTGAAACGAGCAGATCTTACTCGCAGGACCCTTGCCTCGACCTTGTCGCTTGGCAAGGTCCCATCCTTGAGGTACTGGATAATGGGAGTCATCCAGGAATCCGGTCGAGCCACATTTACGGCCTGTTCGGTCGAGCTGATAGTTGGAGCACCGACGAAACAAACAGGAATGTTATCTGGAGCCTCTGAATCCAACGAGGAGGCTATCTTTGCCAAGGCGTCCGCTATAGAATCGCTTTCCCTGGGGATCTGAGCGATTTCAAAGTGCTTAAACGACCCCAGAGCGGTCTTAGCCTCTTTCAGGTAGCGGACCATGTTCTCTTCCTTGGCTTGGTACTCCCCTAGAATTTGGTTGAGGACTAGCATAGAGTCGTTGTAAATGCTGATCGCGATTGCACCCATTTCTTTGGCAAGTCGCAACCCGACGAGCAGGGCCTCGTACTCGGCCTCATTGTTGGTTGCCTTAAACCCGAACCGGAGAATACCATGAATTCGAACCCCCTCGGGACTCACAAGGAGAAGACCTGCACCGGCTCTTTTCCTGTTTGATGACCCGTTGACGTAGAGGTTCCAAGTCGACAGGTTCTGAATACTTTCTTGCACGGCTTCACTAGGCTTTTGCTCGCTCGGGAGATAGGAAAATTTCGAGATGAAGTCGGCAACAGCCTGCCCTTTAATGGTCGACCTGGGCTTGTACTTTAGGTCGAACTGGCTCAATTCCATGGCCCATTTGAGCAGTTTACCCGAGGCTTCTAATTTCTGAAGGACCTGCCTGAGGGGGTAATTCATCATTACATTGATTGTATGGGCATGGAAGTAAGGTCGCAGCTTTCTGGACGCGACCAGTAGAGCAAAAGCTAGTCGCTCCATTTCTGGATACTGCATCTCGGCATCCGATAGACGCTTACTTGCATAATATACTGGCCACTGAGCCTTTTCTCTTCCCGTATTAAAGCTGCACTGACCGCGAACTGGGAGACGGACAGGTAGATGAGCAGGATTTCCTGTGGAAGAGGCTTAGAGAGGAGAGGTGGCTTCCCAAGGTGTTCTTTTATACTCTGAAATGCCTGCTCGCATTCGGGAGTCCATTCGAATTTCTTATTGGCCTTCAGAACATTGAAGAATGGTAAACAGCGGTCTGTTAGCCTTGATATGAAGCGACTAAGTGCCGCTATTCGCCCATTCAGACTCATGACCTGCTTCTTGCTGGTCGGGCTCTCTATATCGAGCAGGGCCTGGATCTTCTCGGGGTTTACTTCTATGCCCCGCTGATTGACCATATATCCCATGAACTTTCCTGATGATACCCCGAATGAACATTTGAGAGGGTTCAGCTTCATTCTGTAGAGTCGGAGTATGTCAAACATCTCTACGAGATGCGCAATATGTTCTGAGGTGACTTGGGATTTGACCAGCATGTCGTCCACATAGACCTCCATTGTCCTCCCGATTTGGTCGGAGAACATTCGAATGACCAACCTCTGATAGGTCGCACCCGCGTTCTTGAGGCCGAAGGGCATGACTTTGTAACAGTATAGCCCCCGATCCGTAATGAAGGTCGTATGCTCCTCATCTGGTCCATACATCGGGATTTGATTGTATCCTGAGTAGGGGTGAGCACGGGTAGCGGGTAGAACCAGAACCGAAACCGGGGGTAAGAACCGGAACCGGAACCTACCCAGAACCTGCACTGTGCGGGTAGGTTCCGGTTCCAATTTTTTGGAACCGCTACTGTGCGGTTCCGGTTCCGGTTCTTACCCCCGGAGGAACCGGAACTGGAACCGGAATCGGAACCGGAACCTGTAAAAAGGGTACCCTGTTTGGAACCTGTAGGGGGTACCCTATTTGGAACCTGTTTAGAACCTGTTTGGAACCTGTTTGGAACCTGTTTTGGAACCTGTTTTGGAACCTATTTGGAACCTGTTTTGGAACCTGTTTGGAACCTGGTTTGGAACCTATATTGGAACCTGCTTTTGGAACCTGTTTAGAACCTATTTTGGAACCAAGCGTTCGATGCGCGAACAGGTATCTGAGCCAAAAGGATGCCGCTTAACGAACGGTGACTTCCAAAAGGCGGAGCTTGAGCGACGTGCGGAGGACGTGAAGGAGCTCCAAAGGACAACCCGCCAGGCTCTCCAAAGTGGTCGGGAGAAGACCAGGAGATCCAAGCGACCTCCATATGGGCCTAGCGGCTTGAACAAGAAAAGGAGCCTCCGAACAGCAGAAACGAGCTCTGAGCTGAACTCCAGGAGAGTCGCGAAAGGATCGCCTCACTGACTGAAGAGATGCGAATCAGTCAAGGACTGGAGAGAAGGCCGTCACTAGGTGATCGGGTGCATTTATTCCCTCCGGTTGAGGAACCCAATATGGACATTTCCAACCTCTCGGAGGGGTGGCAAGCGACCTTGCGATCATGGCCGAGGAGGACGATCAGGCAGCCGCGGCCGCCAACGACCACAACACCGCAGGGGGTTCTGGTTCGAAGGATCCCCCCGACCAGCCGTAATGTAATGAGTCGACCCCATCGTATTGGGTCTTAACTTTTGTTTGTATATAAATGAAGACACTTTCTTTACATTTAGTTTGCCCCTTTTTTTTTATACATAAGTTCATTTACAATTCATTTGCATAAGCATATTACATGCGAATTTTTACGCGCGAACAGAACACTACGAACTGTCTCTAGCGAACAGGATTAAGCTTTACATTAGAAATCAAATTAACATAAACTGATTGAGAGCTGAGTTTGGATTACTGATAGTGGCCGGAGGTCTCGGCGTTCCAAGCTCGGGGTACTTGAACCGTTCAGCCTTTTGAGATGGTAAGTCCCTGGCCTGATCACCTTGTCGACCCGTATGGCCCTTCTCAGTTGGGTCCTAGTACCCCGGCACCGGTTCTCTGTCCCGAGGGAACTTCCTTTAGCACAAGGTCCCCGACCTGGAAGTCTCTTCGCTTGACCTTTGAATCAAAAAATTTCTTTGCTCGCTGCTGATAGGCTGCTATTCTTAGTGAAGCCTTGCTGCGATGCTTTTCAACGAGATCCAACTTGCCCTCATAATGCTTCGTTTTCACCTTGTCGTACAAGTTCCTCCGAAGAGAACCAGTTCCCACTTCTACAGGGATCATCGCTTCACAGCCATAGGCTAGCGAAAAAGGGGTCTGAGGTGGAGGTTCTTGGAGTTGTCCTGTACGCCCTAAGACTTCGGGGGTCGTCAGCCCAATTCCCCTTGGCTGCCCGCAGTTTGGCTTTTAGAGTGTGCTGATGGTCTTTTTGACTACTTCAACTTGGCCATTCGTTTGCGGTCTGGCGACTGAGGCAAATTTTTTATGGATGCCCATCGATTTCACGCGATTTGGAGCAGGCTAGCGGATACGTGGGAGCACCAAGGCGTTTGGCAGACCTGACGTGCGCTTACCGTTCTGACGGGAGCAGGCCACGTTTCGTCACGCAACTCCACGTTAGCCTTTGATTTCTTAGTCATAACAGAAGCCCCCTAGTTTGTAAGGTTTGAGGGTCGAACCTTGGAAACTAAGTCATGCCGTGGTTGGAGGTTTTGGTCGTTCCGACCTGAATAGAAGAAGCTCGGGACACGACCTTCGGCGAACACGACCTCGCACAATTCTCCCCCAAACGACCTGACAATCGTCACTTTAACGACCTGGATTGGTAGAGCGTTTTCTTACGTGCCTTGGTGAAATTCAATGAACCTGCGTCCACGCTGTCAGGCACTCTGCACGCGCTGCAATGTTTGACAGAAGCATTAAATGCGCTGTGTTGACTCGGCGTTGTTTCGATAGCTCTGACTGCACGACGCACTTGAAACGACGACTCCTATCAAGGCATTTAATGCGACGTGGGGCGCATTAAATGTGGGGAGAGAGAGGAGGCTGTCGTTTCGGTTCCGAGAAGTGGTAACCATCAATTCGCAATCCATATAAAACCTCGCATTTTTCAGATGAGGCCACCAAAACCTCTTTCGTTTCCAGTGACAAGCCTTAGCAAACCAGAAATTATTCTCTTCCGATCGGTGCTTCTCAGGCAACTGAAACGAGTTTCAGTCTCAGTTACGCATCCCAGGAGGTGAGATTCTCTTTTTTTTTTTTTTTTGGTTGGCGGGCAACGGCGTTGGATCTCCAGGTGTTCCACCAGAGATGCGCCATTGTTGCCGGACTCGAGCCGTGGGTGGTAGCTCGAGTTACTGTTAGGGTTTTAGGAATTTGTCCCCTGCCGCCGCACGGGACAAAACACGAGGGCTTAAATGACCGTGTCTGTCGGTGTTGCAGACTCCGGAATGGATCCGTCTATGTCCAGACCAGAGGAAGCGGCCAACTCGTCCTCGCGGGACGTTCCCGAGGATGCATCCCTCGATGTCTTCTCGGTTCTCACCCAAGAAGAGCTTAATAGGATAAAAAAGCGGTTCAATGTCCGAATAGAGGTGTTTCTCGACCACACCCGGTCGTCACGGCATCCTACTGACGGCCTTGCTGCGATCTTCGAGGAGATCTTCAAGGGTGGAGGGATGATTCCCTTCCATCCTTTCATCAGGTCGGTCCTGGATCACTTCAGGATCGCACCGATGCAGCTTACACCAAACGCGTATGTCATCGCCGTTGCGATGTACATCGCGTGCTGCGAAAGCGGTTTGGGCGAGCCAACGGCGGTGGAGCTCGGCGTCGCCTATTACCTGAAAAAGAGTAGGGACAAGGATTCATATTACTTGTCCCGGCGACCTACCATCACCGAGGGGATACATAGCTATCCCAGCAATGCGGGGGCTTACGAGACGAAGTTTTTCTTTTTCTGCTATGACGGCTACTGCCGCTTCCAAACACCAAGTAAGTTCTTCCTCGCTAGGTATATAACCTGCTCGCATGCTTTATGATAACGACATGTATTCTTTTGCAGTTAACAAAACGACCAGCTAGGACTTACTTAACGACCCGGACAGGCTCGTATCTTTTGGAGTGCTAGACGAGGAAAGTCGGGACGCAAGGAAGCTCGTGACAACCGCGAACTTGCAGAAGTACGGTTTTATCAGCGACAAAGCGTCTTTAGAACCCTTGGAAGGTAAGTTACGTTGATTCCTGTCCTGGTCGCGGAGCAATTTTGCTTACTAACGAACTTAAATGCAGAAACTATGCCCTCGAAGGAATCCGAGTAGCCCCACCGAGCACCGTTCGTCTTTCTTCGATCGAGGAGGGAGAGAGCGGCCGAAGCTGCTCGTCCCATTCGTGCACAACCAGTGCGAACTGCTGCACCTTCGCAGCCCCCTGTGCATGAAGCTACCAGGGCTGAATAGGTCGCTCCGGCACCACTGGCACGCCCAAGGCGTAAGGCCCCGGCCCAAAGGTCGAAGAAGAGGAAACAAGTCCAGGCCGAAGAGTCTGAGACCGAATCCGAGGAGGAGCCCTTGAGGTCGTGGAGGGACTCAAGGAGGTCGGGCAATGAGCCTGCAGGTGAGGCGATCACCTCCGACAAGGCGAAGGACATCCCAGTGCTGGATTCGCTGGGGAGCCTGCCTGAGTACCTGCAGCCGATAGTCTATTCTCTGATTGAGTGTGGACTATCGGAGTCTTACGATGAGTTCGCCGACACGGGCGACGACCTGATGACCACTTCGTTCCAGCATCTAAGCAAGGTAAACGAGCTGTTCTTAAAATTTTGTTCTGGTTCATTTCTAACCATTTCGTGCTCGCAGGCTCTACTTGCGATGAGGATGTCTATGGAGAGGACTCGGCTGGGAGCCGCGAAGGGGTCTAGCAACCTACAGGAGGAGGTCGCGAAGCTTAAGAAAAGCCTAGAGTCCGTCGAAGCTGAAAGAACAGAAGTGTTTGATGCAGCGAACAGGTATCTGAGCCAAAAGGATGCTACTTTACGAACGGTGGACTTCCAAAAGGCGGAGCTTGAGCGACGTGCGGAGGACGTGAAGGAACTCCAAAGGACAACTGCCAGGCTCTCCAAAGTGGTCGGGGAGAAGGACCAGGAGATCCAAGCGACCTCCGTATGGGCCCAGCGAGTTGAACAGGAAAAGGAGGCCTCCGAACAGGAGAAGCGAGCTCTTGAGCCTGAACTCCAAGAGAGTCGTGAAAGGATCGCCTCGCTGACTAAAGAAATGCAGAATCAGTCATAGGAGCTGGAGGAGAAGGCCGCCGACTGGGCGATCGGGTCCATTATTCCCTCCGACTAAGGAACCTAGATATGGACATTTCTGACCTCCCGGAGGGATGGCAAGCGACTTTGCGGATCATGGCCGAGGAGGATGATCAGGCAGCCGCGGCCGCCCAACGACCCAACCAGGTAGGGGTTCTGGTTCGAAGGATCCCCCCGACCAGCCGTAATGTAATGAGTCGACCCCATCGTAATTGGGTCTAACTTTTGTTTGTACATAAATGAAGACACTTTCTTTACAATTGTAGTTCACTTTTTTCATACGTAAGTTCAATTTACAATTCAATTTGCATAAGCAATATTACATGCGAATTTTTACACGCGAACAGAACACATACGAACTATCTCCAGCGAACAGAATTAAGCTTTACATTAGAAATGAAATTAACATAAACTGATTGAGAGCTGAGTTCGGGATTACTGATAGTACGGTCGGAGGTGTTCGGCGTTCCAAGCTCGGGGTACTTTGGAACCGTTCAGCCTTTTGAGATGGTAAGTCCCCGGCCTGATCACCTTGTCGACCCGGTACGGCCCTTCCCAGTTGGGTCCCAGTACCCCCGCACTCGGTTCTCTGGTCCCGAGGAGAACTTCCTTTAGCACAAGGTCCCCGACCTGGAAGTCTCTTCGCCTGACCTTTGAATCGAAAAACCTCTTTGCTCGCTGCTGATATGCTGCTATCCTTAGCGAAGCCTTGCTGCGATGCTCTTCAACGAGATCCAAACTTGCCCTTATAAGTGCTTCGTTTTCAACCTCGTCGTACAAGTCCCTCCGAAGAGAACCAGTTCCTACTTCTACAGGGATCATCGCTTCGCAGCCATAGGCTAGCGAAAAAGGGGTCTCTGAGGTGGAGGTTCTTGGAGTCGTCCTGTACGCCCATAAGACTTCGGGGAGGTCGTCAGCCCAATTCCCCTTGGCTGCCCCGAGTTTGGCCTTTAGAGTATGCTTGATGGTCTTGTTGACCGCTTCAACTTGGCCATTCGCTTGCGGTCTGGCGACTGAGGCAAATTTTTTATGGATGCCCAGCTCGTCGTAGAACTGCTTGAACTCCTCGTTATCGAATTGCTTTCCATTATCCGAGATGAGGGTGTGAGGAATTCCATAGTGGCACACTATGTTCTTGAAAACGAAGTCTTTCAGCTTTCTTGTCGTGATCGCGGCTAGCAGCTCGGCTTCCACCCATTTCGTGAAATAATCTACCGCGACCACGGCATACTTGACCCCTCCCTTTTCGACTGGCATGGGGCCGATAAGATCGATCCCCCACATAGAAAACGGCCAGGGGCTAGACATACTTATCAGCTCGTGAGAGGGGGCTCGCGGGATGTTCGCGAACCGCTGGCATTTATCACATTTCTTGACAAAGTTGTGCGTATCTTCTTGAATCCGGGGCCAATAATATCCCTGACGAACAACCTTGTTCGCAAGAGATCGAGCAGCTGTGTGGTTACCGCAGATCCCTTCATGGATCTCCCTCATGATGTAGTCCGCTTCTTCACTGGTTACACATCGGAGGAGAGGGGCACTGAATCCTCTCCTGTACAGCTGGTCCCCGATGAGTGTGAAACGAGCAGATCTTACTCGCAGGACCCTTGCCTCGACCTTGTCGCTTGGCAAGGTCCCATCCTTGAGGTACTGGATAATGGGAGTCATCCAGGAATCCGGTTGAGCCACATTTATAGCCTATTCGGTCGAGCTGATAGTTGGAGCACCGACAAAACGAACAGGAATGTTGTCTGGAGCCTTTGAATCCAACGAGGAGGCTATCTTTGCCAAGGCGTCCGCTATAAAATTGCTCTCTCTGGGGATCTGAGCGATTTCAAAATGCTTAAACGATCCCAGTGCAGTCTTAGCCTCTTTCAAGTAGCAGACCATGTTCTCTTCCTTGGCTTGGTATTCCCCTAGAATTTGGTTGACGACCAGCATAGAGTCGCTGTAAATGCTGATCGTGGTTGCACCCATTTCTTTGGCAAGTCGCAACCCGGCGAGCAGAGCTTCGTACTCGGCCTCATTGTTGGTCGCTTTAAACCCGAACCGGAGAATACCATGAATTCGAGCCCCCTCGCGGCTCACAAGGAGAAGACCCGCACCGGCTCTTTTCCTGTTTGATGACCCATCGACGTAGAGGTTCCAAGTCGACAGGTTCTGAATACTTTCTTGCACGGCCTCGCTAGGCTGTTGCTCGCTCGGGAGATAGGAAAATTCCGAGATGAAGTCGGCAACAGCCTGCCCTTTAATAGTCGACCTGGGCTTGTACTTTAGGTCAAACTGGCTCAATTCCATGGCCCATTTGAGCAGTTTACCCGAGGCTTCTGGCTTCTGAAGTACCTGCCTGAGGGGGTAATTTGTCATTACATTGATTGTATGGGCATGGAAGTAAGGTCGCAGCTTTCTGGACGCGACCAACAGAGCAAAAGCTAGTCGCTCCATTTCCAGATACCGCATCTCGGCATCCGACAGCCGCTTACTTGCATAATATACTGGCCACTGAGCCTTTTCCTCTTCCCGTATTAAAGATGCACTGACCGCGAACTGGGAGACGGACAGGTAGATGAGCAGGATTTCCTGTGGAAGAGGCTTAGAGAGGAGAGGTGGCTTCCCAAGGTGTTCTTTTATACTCTGGAATGCCTGCTCGCATTCGGGAGTCCATTCGAATTTCTTATTGGCCTTCAGAACATTGAAGAATGGTAAACAGCGGTCTGTTAGCCTTGATATGAAGCGACTAAGTGCCGCTACCCGCCCGTTCAGACTCATGACCTGCTTTTTGTTGGTCGGGCTCTCCATATCGAGCAGAGCTTGAATCTTCTCAGGGTTTATTTCTATGCCTCGCTGATTGACCATATATCCCAGGAACTTTCCCGACGATACCCCGAATGAACATTTGAGAGGGTTTAGCTTCATTTTGTAGAGTCGGAGTATGTCGAACATCTCTGCGAGATGCGCAATATGTTCTGAGGCGACCTAGGATTTGACCAGCATGTCGTCAACATAGACCTCCATTGTCCTCCCGATCTGGTCGGAGAACATTCGATTGACCAACCTCTGATAGGTCGCACCAGCATTTTTGAGGCTGAAAGGCATGACCTTGTAACAGTATAACCCCCGGTCCGTAATGAAGGTCGTATGCTCCTCATCTGGTCCATACATCGGGATTTGATTGTATCCCGAGTAAGCATCCATGAAGCTTAACAGCTCGTGCCCCGAGGTGGCATCAACGAGCTGGTCGATCCTCGGCAGGGGGAAGCTGTCTTTCGAGCAAGCTTTGTTGAGGTCGTTGAAGTCTACACACGTCCGCCACTTGCCATTTGCTTTCTTTATCAGGACCGGGTTGGCAACCCAGGTCGGGTAGAGAGCCTCGCGAATGGATCCATTTCGGAGAAGGTTCTCCACTTCTGATTTTAGTGTGGCGTACCGCTCCGGATTCATCGCCTTTCTTTTCTGGCAAACTGGCTTGGCTTCACTGTTGACATTCAATGAATGGCAAATAATGTCCGGGCTGATCCCGACCATATCTGCGTGCGACCAGGCAAACACGTCAATGTTCTCCTTTAAGAAGCTTACCAGCTCAAAAGCGAGTTGTGGGTTGAGACAGCTTCCAATCCGTAACACTCGGCTCGGCTTTTTTGGATCAACCGGAACCTCGGACAGATCCTCAACCGGGCCGCTGGGGGGGATTTCTTGGATTCACGGATCTATGTTATCTTCCGCTGGACCAGGCTGTGGCTCGATCCGGCTGATCGCCATAGCCTGGCGGGGCACACATCGCGAAATGCCCTTTCCCTTGTCGGCCATTTGGACCGCTTTTACATAGCATTCGCGAGATGCGCTCTGCGATCCGCTTACTTCGCCTATCCCCGTTGGAGTGGGAAATTTCATCTTGAGACGATAAATGGAAGTGACTGCCCTGAAGGTTCTCAGCAGAGGTCGCCCCAAGATTCCATTAAAGGCCGACGGGCAGTCCACAACCAAAAATTCAGTAACCCTAGTCACCTCGTCGTAGTCGCTGAGCTTGACTGGTAGCTGGATCATTCCTTTGGGGATCAGGTGATCCCCTGTAAAACCGTATAGAGGCATCGAGGCTGGCTTCAGGTCGGCCTCGACTAGGTTCATTCTATCAAAAGCGGACTTGAACAGGATGTTCACAGCGCTTCCGTTGTCTACAAGCATTCTGCAGACATTATGACACCCTATCAGGGGCGTGATCACCAGAGCATCCTCATGAGGATGGTGCAAGCGAGCTGCCTCCTTCTCGCAGAAGGTAATCGGTTCCTCCTTTCTGGTTTTTTGAGGTCGCTGCGAAGTGTTCATTACCCTGATCGGGTCGTGATGCGCTTCGCGAGCATACCTTTCCTGCGCTCCTCGCGTGTTTCCTGCGAGGTGCGGACCTCCGAAAATTATGTTCACACTGCTGTACCCGTTGCGATCACGACGCTTTTTCTTTCGCTCCCCTTGGTTTTCTTTTGGGGAGTCATCAATGTACTCCTTGAAATGCCCCTTCTTGATGAGCTCTTCGATAGCCTGCTTTAGAGCTCGACATTCATCAGTGTGATGCCCGTTATCCCGATGGTAACGGCAGTATTTTTTGTTGTTTCTGGCCGTAGCAGGGGTTTTCATGGGTTCGGGCTCACCGAGCAAGCTGGCCTCCTCGGATTTGTCGAGGATTGCAGATATGGACACATTCAGCGGAGTGTATTGAGTCATGTCGCGGTCGCGACGAGGAACAGGGGCATAGGACTTTTTCTGTTCATAGCGGGGTTTCTTCCCTTTTCGCTGATAGTCAATGTCTCCTTTGCGATCAGCTCTCCTATTATCTCCCCGACCATACATACTGCTGGAAGTGCCGTGATCGCGACGGCGGAGTGCCGCCAATGAATTCTCTAGTCGGAGATATTTTTCTACCAGGTTGTAGAATCTGGTGAGGGAAATATCGTCCTCAGCCCGCAGTTCTTTCCACAGGTCGGTTTGCGGGTGAACTCTAGCTATTATAAGTGTTCGGATGGACTCTTCTGGAGCGTGGGCCACCTTGTTGAGTTCCCTGTGGAAACGGTCAATGTAAGATTGCAGGGATTCGTCTCTTTCTTGCCTTATGTTGCTGAGGTAGCTCAAAGGCATCGAAAACTTCCGATTGGCTTGGAAATGCCGCAGGAACGTCGTGCTCATCTGAGGCCACGAACTGATCGATCTCGTCGGGAGCAACCTTAACCACCGCTTGGCGTGAGAAGTCAGCGTCACGACCAAACAACGGCATTTTGCAAGGTCCGAAACCTGGTGGAGCTCCATCAGGTCGTTGAACTCATATAAGTGATCCTGCGGATCATAGTTCCCATCAAACGACAGCATATATGGCATTCTGAACCCTGGTGGAAGTGGAGCAGCTAGCACTTCGGGAGAAAAAGAGGACGCAGAGGCGACCTGCGCCTGTTCGTTTTGCTGCTCCCTTAACCTGTCCAGAGCTCGCTATAGCTCCTCAATTTGTGGTAACAGAGCCAATTAGGGATTGCTTTCACTCGTACGAGTCCGGCCTTCTCGATTACGGTTCAGAAAGGTCTGGAGGTCAGATTCCTCCTCGCCTCGACCGACATTTCCGGCCGCACTCGACACACGCTGACTCGAGGCGTGTGAAGGCGTTGGATTGCGCGGGGCATTTTCACGACCCTTGCGGTGGTACGAACTACCCCGCGAGGTGTGGGGGTCACCCGCATAATAACGATCGGGGTCGTTCTGCTGGTGGTGATAGGAATCATCGTGCCCAGCATTTTCAGTTGGGTTTGCCTGCGACGTGGCATGGGACAGCTCGGGATTTACTTTTTCGTCGAGTCTCAGCTTTGCCGATACCCTGCTCGAGACACCTTTTGCGTTCGCTAGTCCTTGGAAGCCCGTAGGCTTACTTTTTGCCACCTGCTTACCCTTGCGCCTACGCGCTGTAGTGCTCGCGGCGCGGGCTATTGCCCTTTGCCGCGCTTTTGCGTGACCTGCAGGCGTCTTTGGCGGTTGTATCGCCCCGACTGTCGTAGAAGACATGCCTCGGTCCAAACGGTCCTGCCTCTGGTTAACCGTCTGGAGAGTGTTATCGAACCTCTCTAGGTAGCCTCTGATGGCAGGGTCGAGTTGCGGAGCTGTCGAGATATTCCCCGCAGCGTTTTGCGAAACTGGAGCTTCTTCAGTACGCTGATTAGCTTGCTCTGGCTCAGATTGACGAGCCATTTGTTGCTGTAGGAACAGCAGGTCAAAGATTCTCCTGATGAAGGGTAGACACTAAATCATAGCCCTCCTTCTAGCGCCAAACTATTGATGCGTGATTTAGGCACCAACCAATCGACACGTGCGCAACGTTGATTGGGCAAAGAACACACGTGCATATGAAATAAATGCTATGAGAGTTTTAAAGTGGTTCGGATGCTAAGGTAGCATATCCTACTTCCACTTATGTGTATTGATATGGTGGGTCAGGTCGCTAAAGCGGACTGACTTGTAAATGATTGAATAGTCTATACAATGCTTTGTTTAGAGAGAGAGAATACAAATGTAAAATTGTCGAATCCCCTTAATGAAGGGGTCTTCCTCTTCTTATACCCAGTTGAATGTGCGTAATCATCACTAAATCCTTGGGTTGGTGTGATTGTCAGGACCTAATCTGATTTTACGTCCCATTACTCATTTTCCAAGCCGATTTCATGCGATTTGGAGCAGGCTAGCAGACACGTGGAAGCACCAGGACATTTGGCAGGCCTGACGTGCACTTACCATTCTGACGGGAGCAGGCCACGTTTCGTCACGCGTCTCCACGTCAGCCTTTGATTTCTTAGCCATAACTGAAGCCCCCTAGTTTGTAAGGTTTGAGGGTCGAACCTTGGAAACTAAGTCATGCCGTGGTTGGAGGTTTTGGTCGTTCCGACCTGAATAGAAGAAGCTCAGGACACGATCTCGCACAATTCTCGCCCAAACGACTTGACAATCATCATTTTCACGACATGGATTCGTCGGGTGCTTTCTTACGTGCCTTGGAGAGATTCAATAAACCTGCATCCACGCTGTCAGGCACTCTGCACGGGCTGCAATGTCTGACAGAAGCATTAAATGCGTGTACTGACCAGACGTTGTTTTGACAGCCTTAACTGCGCGACGCATATGAAATAACGACCCCCATTACGGCATTTAATGCGAAGTGGGCGCATTAAATGCGGGGAGAGAGAGAAGGCTGTCATTTCGGTTCCGAGAAGTGGTAACCGTCGATTCGCAATCCATATAAAACCTCGCATTTTTCAGATGAGGCCACCAAAACCTCTTTCGTTTCCAATGACAAACATTAGCAAACCATAAATTATTCTTTTCCGATCGGCGCTTCTCAGGCAACTAAAACGAGTTTCGGCCTCGGTTACGCATCCCAGGAGGTTAGATTCTCTTCTTTTTCTTATTATTTTTTGCATTTGTATGGTTGGTGGGCAACGGCGTTGGATCTCCAGGTGTTCCACCAGAGACGCGCCACTGTTGCCGGACTCGAGCCGTGGGTGGCGGTTCGAGTTACTTTTAGGGTTTTAGGAATTTGTCCCCTGCCGCCACACAGGACAAAACACGAGGGCCTAAATGACCGTGTCTGTCGGTGTTGCAGACTCCGAAATGGAACCGTCAACATCCAGACCTGAGAAAGGAGCCAGCTCATCCTCGCGGGAAGTTCCCGAGGATCCATCCCTTGACATCTTCTCGGTTCTCACCCGAGAAGAGCTAGATAGGATTAAGAAACAGTTCAATGTCCGAGTAGAGGTGTTCCTCGACCACACCCGGTCATCACGGCATCCTGCTGACGGTCTTGCTGCGATCTCCGAGGAGATCTTCAAGGGTGGAGGGATGATTCCCTTCCATCCTTTCATCAGGTCGGTCCTGGATCACTTCAGGATCGCACCGATGTAGCTCACACCAAACGCGTATGTCATCACCGTTGCGATGTACGTCGCGTGCTACGAAAGTGGTTTGGGCGAGCCAACGGCGGTGGAGCTCGGCGTCGCCTATTACCTGAAAAAGAGTAGGGACAAGGATTCATATTACTTGTCCCGACGACCTACTATCGCCGAGGGGATACATAGCTATCCCAGCAACGCGGGGGCTTACGAGACGAAATTCTTCTTTTTCTGCTATGACGGCTACTGCCGCTTCCAGATACCAAGTAGGTTCTTCCTCGTTGGGTATATAACCTGCTCGCACGCTTTATGATAACGACCTGTATTCTTTTGCAGTTAACAAAACGACCAGCCAGGACTTACTTAAAGACCCGGACAGGCTCGTATCTTTTCGAGTGCTAGACGAAGAAAGCCGGGATGCGAGGAAGCTCGTGACAACCGCGAACTTGCGAAAGTATGGTTTTATCAACGACAAAGCGTCTTTAGAACCCTTGGAAGGTATGTTACATTGATTTCTGTCCTGGTCGCAAAGCAGTTTTGTTTACTAACGCACTTGCATGCAGAAACTGTGCCCCCGAAGGAATCCGAGCAGCCCCGTCAAGCACCGTTCGTCTTCCCTCGATCAAGGAGGAAGAGAGTGGCCGAAGCTGCTTGTCCCATTCCCGCACAACCAGTGCGAGCTGCTGCACCTTCGTAGCCCCCTGTGCATGAAGCGACCAGGGCAGAACAGGTTGCTCAAGCACCACCGGCACGCCCAAGGCGTAAGGCTCCGGCCCAAAGGTCGAAGAAGAGGAAACAGGTTCAGGCTGAAGAGTCTGAGACCGAATCCGAGGAAGAGCCCTTGAGGTCGCGAAGGGACTCAAGGAGGTCGGGCAAGGAACCTGCAAGCGAGGCGATCACCGTCGACAAGGCGAAGGACATACCAGTGCTGGACTCACTGGGGAGCCTGCCCGAGTACCTGTAGTCGATAGTCTATTCTCTGCTCGAGTGTGGACTATCGGAGTCTTACGATGAGTTCGCTGACATGGGCGACGACCTTATGACCACGTCATTCCAGTATCTGAGCAAGATAAACGAGCTGCTCTTAGAACTTTGTTCTGGTTCATTTCTAACCATTTCTTGCTCGCAGGCTTTACTTGCGATGAGAATGTCCATGGAGAGGACTCGGCTGGGAGCCGCGAAGGGATCCAGCGACCTAAAAGAGGAGGTCGCGAAGCTCAAGAAAAGCCTGGAGTCTGTCGAAGCTGAAAGAACGCAAGCATTCGAAGCGGCGAACAGGTATCTGAGCCAAAAGGATGCTGCTTTACGAACTGTGGACTTCCAGAAGGCAGAGCTTGAGCGGCGTGCAGAGGAAATGAAAGAACTCCAAAGGACAACCGCCAGGCTCTCCAAAGTGGTCGGGGAGAAGGACCAGGAGATCCAAGCGACCTCCGTATGGGCCCAGCGGGTCGAACAGGAAAGGGAGGTCTCCGAACAAGAGAAGCGAGCTCTTGAGGCTGAACTCCAGGAGAGTCGTGAAAGGATCGCTTCACTAACTGAAGAAATGCGGAATCAGTCAGAGGAGCTGGAGGAAAAGGCCGCCGACTGGGCGATCGAGTCCATTTATTCCCTCCGACTAAGGAACCCAAATATGGACATTTTCGATCTCCCAGAGGGGTGGCGAGAGACTTTGCGGATCATGACTGAGGAAGACGATCAGGCAGCCGCGGACACCCAACGACCCGACCAGGCAGGGGGTTCTGGTTCGAAGGATCCCCCCGACCAGCCGTAGTGTACTAAGTTGACTCCATTGTAATTAGGTCAAACTTTTGTTTGTATATAAATGAAGATACATTTTCTTTTCAATTGCAATTCGCTTTGTCATACATAAGCTCAATTTACAATTTACATAAGCAATATTTCATGCGAATTCTTACACGCGAACAGAACACATACGAACTGTTTTCAGCGAACAAAATTAAGCTTTACATTAAAAATGAAATTAACATAAACTGATTGAGAGCTGAGTTCGGGATTACTGATAGTATGGCCGTAGGTGTTTGGCATTCCAAGCTCGGGGAACCTTGGAACCGTTCAGTCTTTTGAGATGGTAAGTCCCCGGTCTGATCACCCTGTCGACCCGGTACGGCCCTTCCCAGTTATGTCCTAGTACCCCCGCACTCGACTCTCTGGTCCCAAGGAGAACTTCCTTTAGCACAAGGTCCCCAACCTGGAAGTCTCTTCGCTTGACCTTTGAATCGAAAAATCTCTTTGCTCACTGCTGATAGGCTGCTATCCTTAGCGAAGCCTTGCTGCGATGCTCTTCAACGAGATCCAAACTTGCCCTCATAAGTGCTTTGTTTTCAACCTCGTCGTACAAGTCCCTCCGAAGAGAACCAGTTCCCACTTCTACAGGGATCATTGCTTCGCAGCCATAGGCTAGCGAAAAAGGGGTCTCTGAGGTGGAAGTTCTTGGAGTTGTCCTGTACGCCCATAAGACTTCGGGGAGGTCGTCAGCCCAATTCCCCTTGGCTGCCCCAAGTTTGGCCTTTAGAGTGTGCTTGATGGTCTTGTTGACTGCCTCAACTTGGCCATTCGCTTGCGGTCTGGTGACCGAGGCAATTTTTTTTATGGATACCTAGCTCGTCGTAGAACTGCTTGAATTCCTCGTTATCGAATTGCTTTCCATTATCCGAGATGAGGGTGTGAGGAATTCCGTAGCAGCATACTATGTTCTTGAAAATGAAGTCTTTCAGCTTTCTGGTCGTGATTGCAGCTAGTGGTTCGACCTCCACCCATTTCGTGAAATAATCTACCGTGACCACGGCATACTTGACCCCTCCCTTTCTGACTGGCATGGGGCCGATAAGATCGATCCCCCAAATGGAAAACGGCCAGGGGCTACCCTAAACCCTAAACCGCTGGCATTTATCACATTTCTTGACAAAGTTGTGCGCATCTTCTTGAATCTGGGGCCAATAACATCCCTAACGAACAACCTTGTTCGCAAGAGATCGAGCAGCTGTGTGGTTACCACAGATCCCTTCATGGATTTCCCTTATGACGTAGTCTGCTTCTTCACTGGTTACACATCGGAGGAGAGGGGCACTGAATCCTCTCCTGTACAGCTGGTCCCCGATGAGTGTGAAGCGAGCAGATCTTACTCGTAGGACCCTTGCCTCGACCTTGTCGCTTGGCAAGGTCCCATCCTTGAGGTACTGGAAAATGGGAGTCATCCAGGAATCCGGTTGAGCCACATTTACGGCCTGTTCGATCGAGCTGATAGTTGGAGCACCGACGAAACGAACAGGAATGTTGCCTGGAGCCTCTGAATCCAACGAAGAGGCTATCTTTGCCAAGGCGTCCGCTATAGAATTGCTCTCTATGGGGATCTGAGCGATTTCAAAGTGCTTAAACGACCCCAGTGCGGTCTTAGCCTCTTTCAGGTAGCGGACCATGTTCTCTTCCTTGGCTTGGTATTCCCCTAGAATTTCGTTGACGACCAGCATAGAGTCGTTATAAATGCTGATCGCGGTTGCACCCATTTCTTTGGCAAGTCGCAACCCGGCGAGCAGAGCTTCGTACTCAGCCTCATTGTTGGTCGCTTTAAACCTGAACCGGAGAATACCATGAATTCGAGCCCCCTCGGGGCTCACAAGGAGAAGACCCACACCGGCTCTTTTCCTGTTTGATGACCCGTCGACGTAGAGGTTCCAAGTCGACAGGTTCTGAATACCTTCTTGCATGGCTTCTCTAGGCTGTTGCTCGCTTGAGAGATAGGAAAATTCCAAGATGAAGTAGACAACAGCCTACCCTTTAATGGTCGACCTGGGCTTGTACTTTAGGTCGAACTAGCTCAATTCTATGGCCCATTTGAGCAGTTTATCCGAGGCTTCTGGCTTCTGAAGGACCTATCTGAGGGGGTAATTTGTCATTACATTGATTGTATGGGCATGGATGTAAGGTCGCAGCTTTCTGGACGCGACCAGCAGAGCAAAAGCTAGTCGCTTCATTTTCGGATACCGCATCTCGACATCCGATAGCCGCTTACTTGCATAATATACTGGCCACTGAGCCTTTTCCTCTTCCCGTATTAAAGCTGCACTGACCGCGAACTGGGAGACGGACAGGTAGATGAGCAGGATTTCCTGTGGAAGAGGCTTAGAGAGGAGAGGTGGTTTCCCAATGTGTTCTTTTATACTCTGGAACGCCTGCTCGCATTCGGGAGTCCATTCGAATTTCTTATTGGCCTTCAGAACATTGAAGAATGGTAAACAGCGGTCTGTTAGCCTTGATATGAAGCGACTAAGTGCCGCTACCCGCCCGTTCAGACTCATGACCTGCTTTTTGCTGGTCGGGCTCTCTATATCGAGCAGAGCTTGAATCTTCTCGGGGTTTATTTCTATGCCTCGCTGATTGACCATATATCCCAGGAACTTTCCTGATGATACCCCGAATGAACATTTGAGAGGGTTCAGCTTCATTCTGTAGAGTCGGAGTATGTCAAACATCTCTATGAGGTGCGCAATATGTTCTGAGGCGACCTGGGATTTGACCAGCATGTCGTCCATATAGACCTCCATCGTCCTTCCAATCTGGTCAGAGAACATTCGATTGACCAACCTCTGATAGGTCGCACCCGCATTCTTGAGGCCGAAGGGCATGACTTTGTAACAGTATAGCCCCCGGTCCATAACGAAGGTCGTATGCTCCTCATCTGGTCTATACATCGGGATTTGATTGTATCCCGAGTATGCATCCATGAAGCTCAACAGCTTGTGCCCCGAGGTGGCATCAACGAGCTGGTCGATTCTCAGCAGGGGGAAGCTATCTTTCGGACAAGCTTTGTTGAGGTCGCTGAAGTCTACGCAGGTCCGCCACTTGCCATTCGGCTTCTTTACTAGGACCGGGTTGGCAACCCAGGTCAGGTAGAGAGCCTCATGAATGGATCCATTTCGGAGAAGGTTCTCCACTTCTGATTTTAGTGCGGCGTACCGCTCCGGATCCATCGCCCTTCTTTTTTGGCGAACTGGTTTGGCTTCACTACTGACGTTCAATGAATGGCAAATAATGTCCGGGCTGATCCCGACCATATCGGCGTGCGACCAGGCAAACACGTCAATGTTTTCCTTTAAGAAGCTTGTCAGTTCGGCAGCGAGCTGAGGGTTGAGACAGCTTCCAATCTTTAACACTCAGCTCGGCTCTTTCGGATCAACCGAAACTTCGGACAGATCCTCAGCCGGGCCGCTGCGGGGGATTTCCTGAATTTGCAGATCTATGTTATCCTCCACTGGGCCAGGCTGTGGCTCAATCCGGCTGATCGCCATAGCCTGGCAGGGCATGCATCGCGAGATGCCCTTTCCCTTGTCGGCCATTTGGACCGCTTTTACATAGCATTCGCGAGATGCGCTCTACGATCCGCTTACTTCGCCCATCCCCGTTGGAGTGGGGAACTTCATCTTGAGATGATAAATGGAAGTGACCGCCCTGAAGGTTCTCAGCAGAGGTCGCCCCAAGATTCCATTAAAGGCCGATGGGCATTCCACGACCAAAAATTTAGTAACCCTAGTCACCTCGTCGTAGTCACCGAGTGTGACTTGTAGCTGGATCGTTCCTTTGGGGATTAGGTGATCCCCTGTAAAACCGTACAGAGGCATTGAGGCTGGCTTCAAGTCGGCCTCGGCTAGGTTCACTCTATTGAAAGAGGACTTGAACAGGATGTTTATAGCACTTCCGTTGTCTACAAGCATTTTGCAGACATTATGACACCCTATCAGGGGCGTGATCACCAGAGCATCCTCATGAGGATGGTGCAAGCGAGCTGCCTCCTTCTCGCAGAAGGTAATCGGTTCCTCCTTTCTGGTTTTTTGAGGTCGCTGCGAAGTGTTCATTATCCTGATCGGGTCGTGATGCGCTTTGCGAGCATACCTTTCCTGCGCTCCTCGCGTGTTTCCTGCGAGGTGCGGACCTCCGAAAATTATGTTCACACTGCTGTACCCGTTGCGATTGTTCCTTTGGGGATCAGGTGATCCCCTGTACTCCTTGAAGTGCCCCTTCTTGATGAGCTATTCGATAGCCTGCTTTAGAGCTTGGCATTCATCAGTGTGATGCCCGTTATCCCGATGGTAACGGCAGTATTTTTTGTTGTTTCTGGCCGTAGCAGGGGTTTTCATGGGTTCGGGCTCACCGAGCAAGCTGGCCTCCTCGGATTTGTCGAGGATTGCAGATATGGACACATTCAGCGGAGTGTATTGAGTCATGTCGCGGTCGCGACGAGGAACAGGGGCATAGGACTTTTTCTGTTCATAGCGGGGTTTCTTCCCTTTTCGCTGATAGTCAATGTCTCCTTTGCGATCAGCTCTCCTATTATCTCCCCGACCATACATACTGCTGGAAGTGCCGTGATCGCGACGGCGGAGTGCCGCCAATGAATTCTCTATTCGGAGATACTTTTCTGCCAGGTTGTAGAATCTGGTGAGGGAAATATCGTCCTCAGCCTGCAGTTCTTTCCACAGGTCGGTTTGCGGGCGAACTCCAGCTATTATAAGTGTTCGGATGGACTCTTCTGGAGCGTGGGCCACCTTGTTGAGTTCCCTGTGGAAACGGTCAATGTAAGATTGCAGGGATTCGTCTCTTTCTTGCCTTATGTTGCTGAGGTAGCTCAAAGGCATCGAAAACTTCCGATTGGCTTGGAAATGCCGCAGGAACGTCGTGCTCATCTGAGGCCACGAACTAATCGATCCCGCCGGGAGCGACCTTAACCACCGCTTGGCGTGAGAAGTCAGCGTCACGGTCAAACAACGGCATTTTGCAAGGTCCGAAACCTGGTGGAGCTTCATCAGGTCGTTGAACTCATATAAGTGATCCTGTGGATCATAGTTCCCATCAAACGGCCGCATATCTGGCATTATGAACCCTGGTGGAAGTGGAGCAGCTAGCACTTCGGGAGAAAAAGGGGATGCAGAGGCGACCTGCGCCTGTTCATTTTGCTGCTCCCTTAACCTGTCCAGAGCTCGCTGTAGCTCCTCAATTTGTGGTAACGGAGCCAACTGGGGATTGCTTTCACCCGTGCGAGTCCGGCCTTCTCGATTTCGTTTTAGGAAGGTCCTGAGGTCGGATTCCTCCTCTCCTCGGCCTTTATTTTCGGCCGCACTCGACACACGCTGACTAGAGGCGTGTGAAGGCGGTGGATTGTGCGGGGCATTTTCACGACCCTCGCGGTGGTACGAACCGCCGTGCTAGGTGTGGGGGCCACCCGCATGATAACGATCGGGGTCGTTCTGCTGGTGGTGATAGGAATCATCGCGCCCAGCATTTTCGCTTGGGTTTGCCTGCGACGTGGCATGCGACAGCTCGGGATTCACTTTTTCGCCGAGTCTCAGCTTTGCCGATACCCTGCTCGGGGCACCTTTTGTGTTCGCTGGTCCTTGGGAGCCCGTATGCTTACTTTTTGCCACTTGCTTACCCTTGCGCCTATGCGCTGCAGTGCTCGCGGCACGGGCTATTGCCCTTTGTCTCGCTTTCGTGCGACCTGCAGGCGTCTTTGGCGGTTGTACCGCCCCGGCTGTCGTAGAAGACATGCCTTGGTCCAAACGGTCCAGCCTCTGGTTGACCGTCTGGAGAGTATTGTCGAACCTCTCCAGGTAGCTTCTGATGGCAGGGTCGAGTTGCGGAGCCGCCGGGATATCCCCCGCAGCATTTTGCGAAACTGGAGGTACGTTGGAAGGGGCATCCCTCTAGGCTTGGGGGACTCCTTCAGCACGCTGGTTGACTTGCTCAGGTTCAGATTGGCAGGCCATTTGTAGTTGTGGGACCAGTGGGTCGAAGATTCTCCTGATGAAGGGTAGACACTAAATCAGCCCTCCTTCTAGCGCCAAACTGTTGATGCTAGATTTTGGCACCAACTAATTATCACGTGCGCAGCGTTGATTGGTCAAAAAGCACACGCGATAATGAATATAGAAAGCGAAATAAATGCTATGAGAGCTTTTAAAGTGGTTCGGATGCTAAGGTAGCAAATCCTACGTCTACTGATTTGTATTGATATTGATAGTGTGGGTCAGGTCGCAACAGCGGACTGACTTACCAAAGATTTAGAAAAAAGTAAATGTGTTGTTTACAAGAGAGAGAGAGTTTTTTTGTGTAAAAATGGCCGAATCCCCTTAATGAAGGGGTCTTCTTCATTTTATATCAAGCTGAAGTGTGTAATCATCATTAAATCCATGGGTTGGTGTGATTGTCAGGATCTAATCTGATTTTACGTCCCATTACCCATTTTCCAAGCCGATTTCACGTGATTTGGAGCAGGTTAGCGGACACGTGGGAGCACCAGGGCGTTTGACAAGCCTGACGTGCGCTTACCGTTCTGACGGGAGCAGGCCACGTTTCGTCACGCAACTCCACGTCAGCCTTTGATTTCTTAGTCATAACAATATGCATAAATGCTAAAGCTTCATCCAAATGTGTAACTCTAGTTGGAATTGGTGACCACTTCATCAATAAGGAGTTAGTCTATAAGGGGCGGCACACATGAGGTCATAAACACATTATTCTTGTATGATTGATATAAGAATTCGTAGCATACATTCATTGTACCCGGAGATGTGAGAAAATATTGCAATAAAATTGACTTTGGACATAAACCCATTTTTTTTCCAAATACTTTCTAGATTGTTTCAGCTTTAACAATTTTGAACAAATAAATAATAATTTGAAAAAAGAATGTACCAGCTCTCATTGAAGATCTTGTCATGGTGTAACAAGAACAAAGGAGCAACAGAGCCTCCCTCTTGATTTTTAACAAGGAATTTGCAAATGGGTGCGGCACCGTAGACTCTCTCAACTTCTCCGTCCTCTCCCGTTCTGACGGAGCACTTTAGTATATCGTAGCTCGCCAAGAGCCGTAGCACACGGTCGACCAAGACGGGCGCGTCAGGGTTCTTGGTGACAATCCTGGTGGCGATCTCCGAAGTTGAGAGGAAGGCGTCGTCCGCAGAGGCAGAGATGATGTCTATGAGGTTGAGCTCGAGGGCTGATTTGAGGACCATCGGAAGAATCACGGCGTTGGCTAACCTGATGGCTAGCTTGCCCACTTCTTCTTCCTCTCGAGGTTGCGACATGTCGTTTTAGTGATAAGAGCGGAAGGGAATTTTATGAGTGAATAGTGATCATCAGTGAGCGAGCGAGCGAGCGCGAGTTTAGTAAAGGAATCGTGTCCTCGTTGGCAGTCTGCAGTCTGCACCAAAGAGTCTTTAGAAAATCACAAGCACACACACACGTAACAAGGTCAACATAATAGTACATTCCAATGCATTTTATTTTGTTTCCAACTTTAATATCCTTTTCTTATATACTACACTTCCATATAAATTTTACAAAGATATCTATATAAAGTAATATGACACACTTACATATAAATTTTACAAAGATATCTATATAAAGTAATATGACCAAAAAAAAAAGAGTAAATTTAATAAGTTTAACTTTTTGTTTCATTTTTTTATTCATTTTTTATTATCTCACTTTATATAAAAATCTTTATAAAATTTCTTTATAAGTATAGTATTATTGTTTCTTATTATATACCCCTCTCCTATTTTATCATTTAGTGAAAGACCTTGGGGTTGGGGAGGATCATGTTTGTTTTTACTTTTTACTCTTCTGAACTTGGAGTTACTGCTGTTACAAATTTCAGCTTCCAAATTCCAATGCATTTTATTTAGGCCGCTATGATACACTATTTTTTTTTTTAAAGTAGTAGGATTAGTAAAAGAGTAAACCACATCTACAACTTCTTCTTATAAATTTTTTCTTACAATATAACGTGATGGTTCATAATTAGTTTATTACAGTTTATCAAGTAGGATTCATTACAAATTAATTACAATCTATCACATCATGATTATAAAAAGAAATTTGTAAGAAGAAGTTATAGATGTAACATTTTTCTTTGTAAAATCATATTCTTAATATATTTTAGGATAAGATTCTAATAATGTGTTCGGTACATTATTAGAAAATATTTTCTGAAAATATGTAGATTATATTTTAACCTCTTATATTTATTAATTTAATTAAACAACCGCCTATAATAAAAGTTCACAATTAAATGATGTCAAACTTAGTTTCCATATAACTTTAATATCTTCTCACTAAGTTTAATATGGGCTTAAAGTTAAAGTATCTCAAAAATATGTTGGGCATAAATTTCTGAAGGCCTTAAAAATTGGACCGATCCTTGTAATGATACAACCACTCCCTTTAAGTATCGAAACTACCATCAATTACGTTATTGCATTTATTTGCAATATGTTTATTTATCGAAACTACCATCTCTATAATCCCAAGCGATTGGCATGATTGTAGACATCAAAATCTATCTATACGGAAAGAGGGACTGATCCCGTGAGGTTGAGGCCACTAGCGATCTGCTGTACCTGCACACATAGAGAAACAAACATGAAACGACGGAAAAAACCGGGGTGGTGTTTTCCGTAGGCACTCCGACGCTCAAGTCAATAAGACTGGAAGAGGTTGATTTAGTGAGGGCTAGGGAGTAGAGAGATTATCAGAAGTCTAGTCGGGAACTGTGACTACGGCTGTAATGTGAAGTTCTCAAGTTAGAACTCCAAGGTCTGAAGGTGTAATGTAATGTGCCTTGTGAGAGGGCTGACCTCTATTTAAATAGTGATTGTCTGGTCTCCCAATCCTGGGGGGATTGGGAGTTCTCGTAGCAATCTGTTTCCTCTAGGGATATATCCTTTGGCCCCCCTTATCCTGGCGTGAGAGGGAGTTCAAGTATGACTCTGACACAGACCTTGGAGGAGTTGGGATGGTAGTGGATTACTTTCAGTGTTTGAGTAGGAGTGTGATCCGTAGGTGACCGTGGGCTCTGAACTTTTCCATAGGCCCAGGAGATGTACTGGGGTTGGGAGGCTTGGGTCCAGATGGTTTGGGCCGACTGTACTTCGTGGGGCATGGGTCTCATCTGGGGAATTCTGGCTCGGGCCGCATCGGGACTAGGCCTAGGTTTTCCTCTTTGACTGAAGTGTTATCTTATTTGGGTCGAGAACAATTTTTGGCCCTAACAATGACGATCAAGAAGGTTTGCTCACTTCAATTCATTGAAGGCTTATAGGATGTTTAATAAACTCCGAAGATTAGTCAAAATGTATACAAACTGACCCAGCCATCCAAAAAAAAAGAAAAAAAAGACTATCATCTCCATTACTCTATGTCGGGTAGAAAATGGGCAAACTTTGCACCTATTTGGGGCCGTTTGGATGAGGTTAATATTAGATAACTGAGGTAATATTTTTTAAATTGAGTAGATAAAGATGTTTGGTTAGTTTGTAAAAAAATATTCTCAGAATATTTTTTGACAAACAGTAGAATTTGGGGGGTATATTATCAGGAATCTTAATACCTAGGGGGGAGGGGGGGTTGCTGTTATTAAAACTTATCCCTGGGAATACAATTTTGTTTCCCATGTTGCCCCTAGACAGTTGAGCATTTGGTCCAAATTAGCTTTATATTTGTTAACAGTTACAAAACACCAAATTCACTTATGCAGAAACTTTTGTCCTCGTTTTTTAAATTTTTCAAACAACATTGCCCTTATTATTGTCATTATTTACAAAAATGTCATTATACTTAGAACTAGTCACCACTGCCAGCCACCATAGACCGCCGCCGGAGGTCGCCACAAATGGCCATAATGGCATACGACAAGCCATGCACCGGTGAGGCTTTTCCCAACCATGGATCACAAATCCAAGGTCAAAAGAGGCCAGATTTGGCTGTTTCACGACCAAAGATGTAGCTGTGAAACAGCCATAGATCTGGCCATGAAAAATTGGGGGTTAAAAAAATATTCATAACAATAATAATAAAAAATATTGTCATATTAATATTAAAAATGTGGGCAATTTAGTAATCTATATAGTATATCAACGTATTTATCCTCCAATCAAACATATTATTCACTAATTTATTCGAACCAACCAAGTACATTTTCTAAATATTCTTAATAATCTTCAAGTTGATCTTTTATTCTGTTAATATAATATTTTTCTATAATAAAATATTATATGATCCATCTGTTCCTTTCAAGTAAATAATATAATATAGAGTGTCCACTAAGTTGTTGTTCTACTGAAGTCCATGTGCAATGTGTCCAGTGTCCTTGAATTATTGGTCAATAGTGGGCCAATGGCCCAATTTTGTTAAGAAAGTAAGAATCCACTTTCAAATCATCACCATCCTTTCTGTAAACATGTGGGATTCCCAAATGAAAAAGAGTAGTATTTCATTACTTTTTAATTCTTAATGGATATATCTTCACAATAACAAAGTCAAACACTAAACCAAGGTAAATAAACAGTCGAATGATGAGAGTTTGAGAGATAAAGATAACGCTTCATAGATACTGTTTTGGCAGTTGGATGTCAGGTTTTTAATAGTGAGAGTTGATGTGATGATACATAAATGAAATTCACATGTTTTCTAAATGGAGCCTTTGAATTTTCACGCTTTGGGATCCCTTTTCTCATCTTTATAACCTTCACCTTTGACCTTAGCATTAGATGTGAATATATTATATCATGATTAAAAATAATTTCAATATTTAGATTTAGAATCTTGACTTGACAATGTTTTCAATATCTATAACTATAAATAAAATTAAAAAAAAAATAAGTGATGAGGACTAAAATGAAATCAATGATTGATATTCCCACTTCACAATAATTAATAAGAAAGGAAAAATTTATCTGCCCGTCAGTATCAAAATCTTTAAGCAAATACTGTTTATTAGGACACCTTCCAGTTGTTACAGATATGGGCCAGGAACAGAATTGTTCAATCATTAATGTTGTGTCTAATTTCTTGTCGAGCAGATTTGTACCACGCGTCCTCAAGGTGTGTCAAAACTGATGGCTTGGATCCTCTCACGTATTGTCTCATCAATGCTTGTCTTCTATCAAGGTTATTACTGTAAAAGGGTGGGTTAAGTTACCATTCGCATGACCTGGCCTTCACAAATACGAAGATTACTTACTCAATGTACTAATTATGGCATAATACTCACTCCCAAATACTGCCAGTGGAGCCAAGTATAAAAGAATCTCACGACCTCTGTTTGAGGATTCCAATATTAGTAAAGTCCAGGAGAAAAATACAATGGTATGTTCTAGTGAGAGTTTAAAGAGAATAAGTCATGAGAGTTGAGTGCCCTTCATTTATCTCACGAGCTTGTTGGATATGATTCATATTTTGCATGGGCTTAAAGTCTCTTACGTAGACGCATTCAGATTAGATTCAGGTAAGTCTAAATGGGATAGGGTTTTTTATCGTATGATGTAATAGTGAGAAACTAACTGCATGTTTGGCTTAATATTTTTATCCCTATTCTGGATCCTATTCTCCAAATAATGTTTGGCACATTATTCCAGAAATATTATCCTATTTTTTTAATTACATTTAAACCCCATAAGGTTATTAATTTCACTAAATACCCCCTAAAAAAAAGTTTAAAAATTAACAAAAACACCCCCATGAACCCAACTTGTCAGATTCCGACAACCACCGTCGGTGATAGCCAGAATCTGTACAACGGCCTAACTTCCGACCAGAAATGGCCGGAAGTTCACCGCTGTGGCCTTTTCTGGCCAGATCCACCACGGATCTGGCCGGAAAAGGCCAGATCTGGCCGTCAGCGACGGCCAAAGAAATGGCCGTCATTGACCGAAAACACGGCCAAAGATGGCCCTCGTTTGGCCTTTTCCGGCCGTCGACGGCCATAACAGACCGTAGATCTGGCCTTTTCCGGAAAGATCCACCATAGATCTGACCGGAAAAGGCCATAACGACGTGTTACGGCACCGTAACAAAATTTTCCGGCCAGATTCCGGCGGTGGTGGCCGGAATCTGACACTGTAGGTGGTGGGGGTGTTTTTGTCATTTTATATGTTAGGGTCTTTAGTTAAATTAGTAAACCTAAGGGCTTTTTCACAAATTTTTAAAATTTACCTCGTAATACTCCCCTATCCAATAACCCAATACTATCCCTAAAATCCTATCCAAAATACTAAACCAAACGCACCCCAAGATTTTAAGATAAAACAGAAAAAGTGAGCTGCCGTCATTGAGATTGTAATTGCTTCAAAGTTATAAAACTTAATACAAAATCTATATTTAAATGTTGGATGTAATTCCTTAATCAGAACGGACTAGGCAATTAATCAAGTGTCCTATTTATTTTTCTGTTTTATTTTATTACGTGTGTTTGGCTGTGGTTTCAACAGAGCTTTCCTTTGAAACCTCATTCAACCCTGTAACAGCTCTCAATAACAACACGACAATGGATGTAAGTTTGGTTTCTATACTGTCAAAACACCATAAAATATCTTTTGTTCTTTACTTTATTACGTCGTTTTAGCGATCTTGCTAGTTACTAATAATCACGCATATATCTTACCTAGTCCCTTTCAAAGCCAATTGGATATCTTTGGTTGGTACAAATTATCGCATCAACAATTTACATGCACAAATTTTGGTAATAACATTATCTTGATAATTTATAAATCAAAGTATCATTTTCTTAATCCAATTCCAATACATGATGGAGATGATGCAAACTGCGTCAGGCTCTCAGCCTCTACATCCACCAATTCCTCTTATTCAAGTAGACTTCAGTTTCTTTCTAAAGAGCCGTACAGGTGCATTTAGTTTAATAAATTACTTATTAAGTCTTTATATAAGGCGTTTTAGATACTTTTTTAATCTAAAAACGTTTTCAAAAACATTTTCAATCAGTTACTTTTAAGAAAACAATTAAAATACTTTTTTTTAAAAGAAGCACAATATAAAAGAATAATTAAAATAAAAATCACTTAATAAATACATAATAAACAGTAACGTATACAAGATTTTGCATAGAATAAAAAGCTAAAAGAGACCATTGGGTGGTTTATACTTTATAATGAGTGTGACGAATCCCATCAACTTGTAATTGTTGTTTAGCGTTTTTAAAACATTCACACTATCCATGCCTCTTTCACATTTTATAAAAACAAACTCACTGTTTATTGCCTTCTTGTTCAATCACCAACTTACAAGTTTTTTGTGGTGTTCAATTGATCCAATTTTAAGCATGATCCATGATTTCATTCTTCTATTTTAAACCAAAATAAACTTTAACAATTTCACATTCTTCATGTAATTCCAACTCAAATATTAAGTTTATATTCATCCATAATTATTTAACGTGGTTTTAAATATCTAAAAGAAAATGAAATACATAAATGCATAATTAGGAGTGAAGACTAAGGGTGTAAACCGAGGGCTGGGCTCCGTAAAAGCTCGAGCTCGAGTGGCTCGGCTATAGTGTCGAGCCGAGTACGAACATGTCAGTACTCGACTCTACCAGCTCGCAAGCTTCAGCGAGCCTGAGGCTATAAATGATAGTTTTGCAACTAATAGGGGGTATTTGTAACTTAACGGTTTGTAAATATGACAAACACACCCATATATCCCAAATATGTTAAAAATCGAATTCTAATTTTTTTTTTTAAAAAAAAAAAAAAAAAAAACCCTGATTTCTGTGGCATCATACTCCGTTATGGGTTCCACTTAAGTTGAATGTTCGCCTGAGCCTTCTCCAATTGCTTAATTACTAGGGGATATTGTTACTTGAATCTTTGTCTGAGTCTTCTTCAATTGCTTAATTACCTTCTTCTGCCACCTGAGATACCTTTTTGCCCTCATTCTCAGCCATTAGGTCTAGTTGATGGTGGTTTTCAACGATGTTATGACTATAGCTTCCTTTCCGTCTAGGTGATGAATAAGCAAGTTTGACCAAAAATGGGGTTCTTGAAGCATATGGTTTTCCACAAAAGTTTCAATCTTGGAGAGTTTTGTTCAACTTTTGTTTACAAAATATGGGTTGGTTATGATGATTACGATAGGACTAATGCGACAACTCACCGGCACTTATTTCTACATCATTAGGTCGAGGCGGCGAGGCGGGATGAAGAACTTCTTCATTTTCCTCAAAAAAATATGATTTTGAAACAAAAAATGACATCTTTCAGTGGTTTGGGATTGGATCAAGCAGGTGTTGTTTGAGCTTGTGTCGAGCTCGAGCCCAAGCTTGAGCTTCCCTATTTGATGTCGAGCTCGAGCTCAATATTGTAGCAACAGAGCTGAGCTCGAGTAGCTAGATACTCGGTCCAGCTCGTTTACACCCCTAGTAAGTACTATTATTTCAAAGCATAATCATACTTTTCAGATCCAAAAGGGTGTTTGTATATTCATCATAACCCAGTCATACTATTATATAAATAATAATAAGTTAATTAAATTAAGCATTTTCCCTTTTTATTTTATAATATGGTTTACTTTTCTTGTAGTTTAAAATTTAATTATGTTAAAAAAAAAATTAAACAAATGAAATTGACATGTGAACGTAAGAAAAAAACCATGCTTTATAAGATTTTTGTCATAGACAGCAAGGACCATAACTTTAACAAGTGATAGACATTCATTATATTTCAATTGATTGATGATGCCGTCAATTACACTTTGCCTTGTGTTATAATCCTATAACTCAATTAGCAATAATGTGATAACTAATGAATGGACTTAATTAAAATCAACATGATGTTTAAGATAAAGTAAAAAATACGTTTAACTACAGTAATATTAACACATCACTTGGGTCGCTCTCCAACTCGATTTGAAATTGACCTCACTTATCATATATTTACTTTTCAACGATTCAATAATTGATTCACCTTCTGTATTACATTATCAAAATATTTTACATCGGAAATTTAAATAATTACTTAAAAACACCGTATTTTTAGAGTCAGATTTCAATTGGACGATCTTACTTCCACTATAAAACCCCATTTATTTTTCTTTTTTATTTATTTATTTTTCACTGGAGGTGTTCATATCAGTTTATGCGTATCTCAACTAATCATTGGAGCTGTAAAACTATCGACCGAATAAAAGTAATAGTGATTATCCCTATTAGCACTCGAGAAATGACTCAAACTCAAAACTTCTTGAATAATACACCAAAGAGTCTCTAATGAATCATTTTTCTCTCTTCTCTTCCCTTCTATTTCACAATTAAAATTTATATTTATAATCCATTTTTTAACCCAATGTAAAATAACCAGTTTTAAGTGAATATCATGTGATTGAAAAGGAGAATTTAATAATGAATAAACAAGATTTGACATAAGATTACACTATTTTTACCGTCTTTGATGGTATCCAAGGAAGTGACATAACTCATAACATTCTTAAAGCAAATAGAATCAAAATTATTTCAGACCATGTGATTGAACCATTTATAATACTAATTTATTGGACTATCATAAAATAACTAGTACCACTTAATGGTGATGATGATATTTTGTGCCCCACGATACTTGAAATTGCCCTTCCAATGGTTAAATATTATCCTTCGCTATAATCACCTTTAGGATTTTTTTTATTTTTATTAATTAATATAAGGAATAAAGAGATCATGGTTTCTGTTACTATAATTAAATAAAAGAATCAGTGGGTTGATAAAATCCAAATAAAATATATATAAACAGTGGATGTAATGACTGATGACTGTGATGGCTTAGCAATTTCACTGCTTGTCTTGTACTAGGTTCTTATTCCATTATCAATATCAAAAGCCGATTTTAAGGGGACCGACTTTCCATTAAGTTATTAATTAATTATTATATTATTACAACATCATAGATGATTATGTTCGTGTTAATTAATAATTATCTCATCTTAATGAATTATAAGATGATTAGTTCACAATTTTCTTAATTTTATCATCTTAAAGTCTAACAAAATTAATTATCTTTAAGTGATCGAATAGTTTGATATAAATTTTTGAGTGTATTATTCAAGAGATCCTGAGTTTAAATCCCTGTTCGATTATTAATAGGGATAGTCACTGTAACTCTTATTCGGTTGGTAATTATCGGATCTCAAGAGATTAGTTAAAGTGCACGTAAATTAACCTAAATACCATAAAACAAATAAAAAAAAAATTAATTCCATGAACATATTCCTTTATTATCTATCATGACAGCTCTGATGTAAAAAGAAAATTAAAAAATAGATGTCTTTCCTTTTGTTATTTGCGATATAAAGAAGACGAAATCTTTGCCATAACACGACAAGAAATTGCAGTGGAGAACACAGAATGAACTAATGCATACTCAGAGCAAGCACACAGCTTTGCAATTACAAATAGTTAATTACCTTTTCCTCCTATAAAAAAAAATAACAATAATAATAACTAAATGTTTCACATGCATTGAGATTGTAGCGGTGGCTTCTGTAATTTTGTTTCTTGATTCTGGCAACATGTTGCAGTTTTATTATCCGGAATTCATTTTTGTTTTCATTCACCTGATACGTTGTGCAGTGAGCGCGATCATATTCATGGGCCTACCCGTATATAATTTTACTTTTTAGTACAATTAAATATTATATTTAATTGAACCGACAAAGTATCTTAATTAGATTTTACTTTTTTTTAATACTTGTATCCATGCGTTAGTGCTTTCAGTGTAGGTTACACTTATACGTACTATATGTCCAAATATTAATTAAATGTAAAAAGGAATTATTGTGTATTGACTTTGGAATGACATAATTGTTACGCAATGGCTTATAATATTCAAGTTACATAAGAAAGCTAATTGGCACGTTTTAAATGCTTGCCGAGTCAAAAAGCCTTGAACTCATGCTTTCAATTGGAAAATTTTTTACACGTTATTCAATATCTCAACTTAAGTAACTGCCAAGAAAAAGCAATTTATGTGGCTAAAAACACTTTCTGACTATAAAAAAAAATATATATATATCAAGAGGTGGAAAAAAATAGTCCACCTCTACCCTAATAACCTTGTTTTAGGCTTTTAGCTAGTAACAATTTGTCAATGCGATTGGACGGCCACCGCTACCGCGTGCACCGTCAAAAAGCCTCCAATTCGAAGATTTTTCAAGGATTTTATTAAATTATTTTCAAACAGATATTACTTTTATCAAATTTTTTTTTTTTTAATTTTGTGATTCAATAATAATTAATAAAATATCTTAGTAAAATTCCGTACTTTTGGTCTTGTACTAATTCTGAGATTTGTGAGGTTGAGGCAATACGAACAAGTGTTTTTGGTCCTACTTTGAGTAAACAACTTCTCGCCACCCAAATAATAGTTTGGTGACACTTCTTTATCCTCAAACTTTTAAAATATCACATTTTCATTCTAAAAATATATATTTAATAACACTTTCCTGTCAATCTCATACCACCACTATTCTCTTCTACGATTATCATCCACCAAAACCCCTCAAACCTTGCTCCCTTCGACCTCATCAATCATCGACAATCGAGTGATTAGGGTTTACGCAATTGCCTATCTCAAGTCAAATTCTGACCAATCACAACCATCAAAATCAAATCTTCCATCTCCAAAAAACTTACCAACCTTCCATTTTCAAAAGTCCCAAAAGAATGGATCGAATTTGTTCTTTGTTCACCGCCAAATCGGAAAGCGTATTTTTTGGGTGAGAAAGTGGTATTTTAAAAATTTATGGATGAGAAAATGTCATTATTTAGGTGAGAAAAAGTCGTTAACTCCCCATACTTTTTAGAAACATATTTGGTCCACAAGACGAGACTGTTGAAGTACAAAATGAAATGCAAATAATATGTTTCTTTAATGGTAAATAATAAATTTAATTTGCTCATAATTCCAACAAAGACCTCAAATCTCATTTTAATATAATTTCATCCATGGTTTTTGTATCATCTCCTGCTTTTAACTCTCAATACACTTGTTTCTTTTAGATTTTTATGGTCAATAAAATAATAATACTTAAACATGATAAATGTGTAATGCATTAAAGGTTAATATTAGGGAGTCAAAAGGAATGATTATGTAAATATTGATAAGCATCCAAGGCTTCATTTCTTAATGCTTAATTGATTAATTGATTATATATGGTGAAAAGGTTTAAGTTACTTATTCTTATTGGTGATTTAAAAAATAGTAGCTTACGAAATCCCACTTGCTCACTCACTCACTTCACATAATTCGTTAAACTTATTTTTAAGGCCTAAACGTGGTTTACTGTATTGAGGTCAGATTCCGTAAAGTACCCTCATGCGAATAACTTTTTATTAAAAAGAAAAAAGCAGATTTTTTTTATAGTAAAATATTTCTAATCCCTTTTAATTTAAAAAATTAAGCAAAATATTCACTAAGAATAATCATGTGAAATGAATTATTTAAATAAAATAAAAACAAAGGAGGAGTATCAATCTGTCTAATTGAATACCGCAATTGCAAGTGGTGGGGCCCTCGTAACCGATGCGATTCGATGATTAATCAACTAGTCTTTCATCACTCTTCATTCATATTCTTCCACGTGACTATTTCCCCCGACCTCCTTTATCCCCACGTGTTCTAATTCTCTCCTCCTCTCCCCTCTATTTCTTTCGTTTTCTATTTCCTTCTCTCTACTTCGTCTTCACTCCTTTCTTTGAATTTTCTTTCTCACTTTCTCCCCAAACATGAATTTTCTAAACCTTTCCTTTACATTCTCCATCTCAATAATAATATTAACACTCTTTCAAAACAATATTTTCTTGCATGTCGAATCCTTAAGCATAACCCCCTCACAAAACCAATATACTTTCTTTGACATAAACACTCTCGCTTCAACGCCTTTGAAATCTGGCAACAACAAGAGCAAATCGTGCACTTCACGGCCGACGTTTTCGGTCTGCAAGGTATGGGGACGGGCCTGCTCAGAGGAGGTGCTGGGTCTGGCTCGCCGCCCCGAGAACGTTGACTGGTTGAAAAGTGTGAGGAGAAGAATTCATCAGCACCCGGAGCTTGCTTTTGAAGAATATGAAACAAGTAAGTTGGTTCGGGCCGAGTTGGATCGGATGGAGATTGGATATAAATATCCGTTGGCCAAAACGGGTATTCGGGCCTCGATTGGGACCGGAGGCCCGCCGTTTGTGGCCATCAGAGCTGATATGGATGCACTTCCTATTCAGGTTTATTTAATTAATTTTTAATTTTTTCTTATTGAATTAATTTCCATAAAGAACAGTTTATGATATACATACATAATCATCCATGTGCATGTGCATGTATAAATATAGATATGGGCATGCGTGTTGGTAAGTTGGTAGGGGATTAATTGTTTTTTCTTTTTTGGGATCTCATAATGTCTCAAGTTGTAATTTTTTTTTTTTCTTTTTGGTAAAGAGTGGAATTAGGTTTCTGTTTCTTATTATTTTTTACTTCATGCCTTCACACGTTTGCAATTTATACAAGGGAACAAACATAAACGAAAACTAATCTTTATGCATTGGAAGCATAAATCTAACTCGTGATTATTTTTCTAAATCCTTTTTTAACATTGACATGGAATTACGGATATGTCGTGTACTATTTATTTATTTTCATCTTTTTAAAGTAATATTAATCATTCAGGTGTCAGAAAGTAAGTTATTTCAGAATATACTTAAATTTGTATTTTATAGTTTGTACTTTCGTTAGCAGAAAATCTGATCCAAGTTGTCTTTTACACAATGACACAAAAAGGGATTAAAGTAAACTTTATTTCAATGATTTGCCTTCCAAGAATTTTAGGTCAAATATTAATTTGATAAGAGAGAGAGAGCCCCTAATGTTGAACTTGTACGTTTTTAGGAAGCTGTTGAGTGGGAATATAAGAGCAAAGTTGCGGGAAAAATGCATGCTTGTGGGCACGATGCACATGTAACAATGCTTCTTGGTGCTGCCAAGATCTTGAAGAGTCGCGAACATCTTTTGCAGGTTCGTTATTTACTCTGCAAATTTTGTGCAAAACCAGGCTTTCTACTAACTTCTGTTTCTGCAACTTTGGGCTATTTTTAACACCAATTACTACTAGTATTACCATAATGTTTTGAAGATTGAAGATAGGGTAAATGTAGATATATGAAATAATGAACATGGCCCATTGTTGGGAATCAATTAGGGCAGTTGATTAAACTAGATATATAGGTGGGTTGTGGAACATTAATGGCAGAGTCTTTAGGGTAAAGAAAATAGGAAGGTGGGAATCAATTTGTTTTGTGGGGACATTATTAGTTTATTACATTTACAAAATGTGGGTGGATGGGCCTCATCTCATCCATCATTTCTTGGTTTAGTTAAAAGGACTTCAAATGAGGGTCTCTCCTAAATGTAACTTTTTTACTTACCATTCCGACATATTTTGTTCCTATTACTAGGCTCGGTTGGCTCCACTTTTGCCGTCCAACCAAATTTGTTTTCATCTCATCTTCTGCCACTATTCTTTTGGGTTTTTAGAAAAAAGAATAAAGTTTTGAGGGTTAGGGTTTTTTTTTTTATATTTAAAATAGGTATTATCAGAAAAATACATTAAGTTGTGACCACCCTTTGAAAAATAATAATTTCATCAACTCTTGTGCATTTTATTAATCAAATAATCATCCGTATACATTCAATTTTCCTAGCATGAAATGGAGTATGTTAAATACGAATTGGTGCATGTAATAATACTATCTCTTAAAAGTGGTAGAAGCGTATATTCGGTAGTTTAAATGAATAGTTGGGTATTTTGTTGAAGAAAAAAATCCCAAGTGTCGGTTCTTGAATAGCAAGAAATTTTAACAAGTTCACCTGCATAGATGGACACCACAGAAAGAGTAGGGCGGTTCCAATTTCTAGTTGTTCATAGGGTGGATCTGTAGATGCCGACTTTCAAAATCTTTCAATTTGATTAAGACTTGGAAAAAAGGGAATCCCATGAATTTGGAAATGGAACCCACGCTAATCCTCCGGATAATGAAAGTTACTTTCATTTCACCCATGGATTCATTCCTCTACTTGCTTTGTTATTTTTTTTTATTTTTATTTTTTTAACATTTAGTCCAAAGTTCAGACCGTGTTTAGATGTTTGAATGGGGCATCACATTGTGTGGACTAGCTTAAATTTACCAAAGTTTGAAAGGGATGACCTCCAATTAGTCCAAGATTCCATTTTGTGTTAGAATGTGATGTTGCAATTTGTTTTATGGTTATTTTTTTAACTATTAAATTGACATTCCTACTTCCTATAATACGTGTATTGAAGCGAGATGATATAAATATCTTTTATATATACGCTGCAATGCATATTTGCTTGTGTTGTTTGTGTGGTTTAATAATTGTGTGATAAGGAATAAATTCACAGGAAAAATGGGGCCTAAATGAAAGTGTGATGTTAGCTGAAAATGAAATAGTTGTTGAACTAGTCTTCTTCTTTATCAACTTGCACATAATGCCACACCGCCCACACATGGTCTGTCTTAGAAATGGAAAAAAATAATAATAATATCTAAGCCCTCTCTAAATGTCTCTGAATACCAGAGAACTAATCTAGGCTTATAGAATATTATCTTGTTTAAACCATTTCTTATTTGGGTATAATAGATTTTTAAGTAAATGACATAAATGTAGTTCAAAAACAGGGGGCGTTTAGACAGGATTTAAGTAAGACAAGTTTTGGTGAGACTTAGTTCCGAGGTCCCGGAAGATTGATTGAGGTGCGCGTAAACTGACCCAGACAAAAAAAAAAGGAAAGGTTTTGTTGAGATATGCGATTGAACAAATTCAATTTAATGTATATAATATTAGCTAAACAAACTGATAATATAATTAGACCCTCTGTTTTGTCTTTCTCATTGACCAGAACAGACATGTGATTAAATTCAGATTTGTTCGCCTAGTTGAAGGAATCCTGAATTCTTGAAGAAAGCATAATCATCAAATGAAAATACAGCAATCTTTGATATTTAAAAGGTTGTGTGGTGTTAGAAATATGATAGAGACAACAATTTCAAACGTGGAAAAAATAAAATAATGCCTTGGGACCAAACCAATGTAATATTCTTTTTATGGAAAGGGTGACTAACATTTTAGGTGAGGAAAGAAGTAATGGAGGTCATAGCCAGCTGGTCCCCATTTTTTTTTTTTTTTTTTTTTTAATATTTTGGTCCAGTTCTGAGGATGAAAAAAACCAAACGTGTGTCAACTTCCATCACAATCGGTTAAATGCCTGAGTGGGTCGGAAAATTTTTATTGAAATTCAAACATGTTTATTTAAGGAGAAAGTTGTGTCACATATTTCTTAGTCATACTGCTCTTTTTTCATATGCATGAATCTTAAATTAATGAATGGAAAGTTAGGTGCTACTTCTTTTTATGTTAGTCGCTTTTAAGACTTTTTAATACAGATAGGGTTAGGTGGATCTAATTTTTATAATTCCAGTTTAATTCTTACATGATAAAACATCTTTGATGAATGAACATTTTAGGTTGAGTAATGGGTCTTCTTAAATTCTTACTTGCCCTGAAGATTTATACAGAAAAAAGTAAAAGAGAAAAACAGATTAGTTTTCTATGAAAGTACAGTTTTATGGCATAAGTAGACTCAATTAACTGATAAATTTTGGATTTTGTTATGATAGGGAACTGTAATTCTGATATTCCAACCAGCAGAGGAAGCTGGAAATGGTGCAAAACAGATGATCGGAGATGGGGCTCTGGAAGATGTAGAGGCCATATTTGCAGTTCATGTATCTCATGAGCATCCTACTGGTATCATTGGCTCAAGGCCAGGTCCTTTGTTGGCCGGTTGTGGTTTCTTCAGAGCCGTAATTAGTGTAAAAAAAGGCAACCCATACCGTTCGGTTGACCCCATCTTAGCAGCCTCTGCCGCTGTAATCAGCTTACAAGGCATTGTGTCTCGTGAATCAAATCCGCTGGACTCGCAGGTTTGCCTTTCTTAATGGTTACCCTCTATATATACTGCTGTGGACTCTTTTCTTTCAGGATTTACTTTACGTTTCTAACAATGATTAACTTACAGGTTGTGTCAGTAACTTCATTCAATGGAGGTAATAATCTGGACATGATTCCTGATACAGTTATAATTGGTGGAACCCTCAGGGCCTTTTCCAACACCAGCTTTTATCAACTTCTCCGCAGAATAGAAGAGGTTTATTCACAAAAACCATACTCAACGTCCTGCTCTGTCATACTTCATTATTAGATACTCGACTGATTCTAACAACATTATGTGAAATAGGTCATTGTGGAGCAAGCTAGTGTTTTCAGATGCTCGGCAACAGTTGATTTCTTCAAAAACGAATCCAAGATCTATCCCCCTACGGTGAACGACCAGGATATGTACAAGCATGTGAAGAAGGTTGCCACCGATTTGTTGGGTCCATCGAACTACAGGGTGGTTCCGCCCATGATGGGGGCTGAGGACTTCTCCTTTTACTCGGAGGTGATTCCAGCAGCTTTCTTCTACATCGGAATAAGGAACGAGTCATTGGGGTCGATACACACAGGCCATTCACCATATTTTATGATCGATGAAGATGTTCTACCAATAGGTGCAGCAGTTCATGCTACTATAGCAGAAAGATATCTGAATGAGCGTGGAAGTTATGCTGTAGCTTTTACCACTAATGCGGTAAGTTTTTAATCGACAAGCAAGAGAATACTTCAAAAGATGTGCTCTGTTTTTTACCGGTGCACTTGGCAATGTTAAGCTCCAAAATATTCCGCAGTCAGGCCTACGGCCTTGTTTTTCGGTGTACTTGGGTTAGGGGGATCCAAAATATTCCGCAGTCAGGCCTACGGCCTTGTTTTTCGGTGTACTTGGGTTAGGGGGATATGCTAGGGCAAGATTTTCCAGTGGAATTGTAAATGAAGTAGAGGATCTTCTGCTTGTGTCTATAATTTTAAATTGTAATACTAATACTTACCGCATGTTTTATATATTCTGCAGTTTGATTTTATTTGCTCTATTAAGAGGGTTTAATGATGCAAAATTCGACTGTGGTTGTTGCTGCATCGTTTCCCATTTCTGTTTGGGTAAAAAAAATTATACATACTTTACGCAAAGAATCAAGACAAAGGGACTCCCAAGAAGACAAACCTGGCCAACACAAAGGCAAATCCTATTAACTCGTTTTTCTTGATTCAAGTTCAACTACTAGAAAATAACTCATTTTATTGACTATATTAACCAAAGGTTTTATTACTCCTGGGTGAACGCAGCTGGCTAACAGACTACCAAATTCATCCTGTTCGTGACATTTTTATGTTAATACAACTAAATATATATTTCATCCCACCTTGCATTCAGTTGTGTGCAGAATAAACAGACTAAACTGTTATGCAACGGAAACATAAACTCTAACGCTAGCTTATTGAATATAATAATACAAGTAATAAAGCATAAATAAATTGCCAAAATTAAATGCAAAAATAAAGAATACCAGGAATTAACGAGGTTCGGTATTGAAACCTACGTCCTCGGGCGCTGCAAAAGAAAACTCCACTATCTCCAAACAATATTACAAATATTTGGGCAATACAACAAATACCCAAAACAAAGGGGAGATACAACAAAACTTACAAACTAAAGGGTCCTTAAAGAAAGAACCCTAAACAAAAGAAGTATAATGGAATTACATCTTGGGATACAATTAACATTGATTTAGGTCCTTATATATAGGCCCCAAAAGTTTCCCACTTTTCATTCCTTTTCAATGTGGGACAAACTAACTCATTTTGGCCTATTACATATAAGTCCCTAAACCTTTCTCCATTATCACTTCTACCCCATGTGATTTTGCTAAAAGCCATTTTTCAACATAAACTTACTAGCATGTTTATTTCATTTTGGAAGTTCAGTCATAAACTAATACTGCAAACACACAAAATGTAATAACATTCTCTACTTCAACTTTATGACACAGCATATCGCAAACCGACTTATTAATTTATTTCAGTCAAAACTCCCAACTTTTTCTAGTGTCAATTACCAAAAAAGATGCCGCTAGTACTATTTAATGACTAACAGCCGGTCCTTGTTGATCAGACCATTCTCACCTCTTCTCACCACATAAACTTTTAGCAGCTTGTAAAGCAAAATATGTGAGGATGATGTCAGCACCAGCCCTTCGGAGGCACATCAATGATTCCATCATAACCCTCTCTTCATCGATCATCTTGAGAACCCCACCAGCCTTGATCATTGAGTATTCACCAGAAACCTGGTATTATGAAATCAAAGATTAAAATAAATGGACTCGAAAAGAAAGGTGAGTAAAACAAAGAAGCAGGTATCGTAGAATGAGTTAATAGAAAAGGCTATTTATAAGGTTATTCCATTGGCGTACAACAAAGGAAGGATCACACCAAGAAATGTCTATACTGTCATTATATTATATGTTTCTTTTATCTTTTCATTTTGAACCTTAATCCTACAGGACAATTGGATATTTTCAATCATTTTACATGGTGGAGGGGTTGAAAGATGTATTTGCAGATCATGTCCAGTGAGTACTCCAATAATCATATCATAACTTGACAGGACAATACAAATTTTTTAGGTGATGCAACATTTAAATATAGTAGATTAAAAAAAAAAAAAAGTTTCTGACAATACCTGATATGCAGCAATCGGCAGAGGAGATTTATCCCTGAGAAGCCTTATGATATCCAAATAAGGAAGACCAGGTTTCACCTGTGACCAATGTGAAGTAACTTCAGCATAACGGAGGTCATGCCTTTAAAATATTCAAAAGATTCCAAAAGAAGCAAATACTAACCAAAAGGATGTCAGCTCCTTCAGATTCATCTTCACGGGCTTCTACTAGAGCCTCTCTGTAGTTTGCTGGATTCATCTGATAACTTATGATAACAAGCCAAATTAATGAACAAAAGTGAGTTCCATAAACACTAAATTAAAAAGTTAACCATGGAGTTTAATAATGAATACATACGTTTTCTTGTCTCCAAAACGTGGATTCGAGTCTAATGCCTCCCTAAATGGACCGTAGAAGGAACTTGCATACCTGTTTGCAAGACAAAATGAATGGAAGTGTTAGAAAAGATGACAAAGTTCGCACATTTTCGTCTCACCATGATGAAAAAAAAAAAAAAAACCAACATATCCACCTATACTATAGATTTTATCAGAAACTACTGGTCTTCTGCAATGGTTGGTCAAACAATTTGTCAAACAAAGAAATATGCCAGAAGCAGCTTATAGTATTTACTCCATCAACTACGAGATAGCATGAGGAAGAAGATAAATGATACAAAGGGGTGTTTGACCATCCCAATATTTGTGATCACAAATAGCTTCTGTAGTAATTACTGAAAATAAATATGGATAAAGTTGAACCAGAAACACAAGTATCCACACACACGAGATTTGCGCGCAAGTAATGAAGCATTACTGTGTTACTAAAAAACCAAATTAATTGTACAAACAATGGAATAATGCTCTCCAGATCAAACCGCTTCCTATGTGATAAAATAATGTCATATAATCCTGGAATTTGACACATTGAAAAACTCATCATGATAACTAGTTAAATTTCCAGATTTTGATGGTCAATAAAGTGTCCACTTAATACTCTCTGCACTCTCACTCTCAACCCCCAGCTCTTTCCTAAGCGTTCTTTCTTTCTTTCTTCCTTGATTTTGTATTTCTTTTCCAGGATTACTCAGATCAATGTTTGTGTATGTGTTTGAAAAGAAACACCCCTTCATTGCAACATGAATTGAAATACCAAAAATCATGATGATGAAGATAAATAAGACGATCAACTTACTTTGCTGTATACGACATAATGGAAACATGATGAAAGCCTTCAGCATCAAGAGCTGCCCGAATTGCTCCTACACGACCATCCATCATGTCACTAGGACTCACAACATCAGCTCCAGCACGAGCCTATGTACAGAAGTAACAACACGAGCATAATTGAGAACATATCAGGTCATAGAAATGCAGCACAAAGCATAAGTGAGAAAAAATTTATACATCATTGATATAGTGTATCGTCCTAAAAGGTTTCTCATCAATCAGAGGACCTCCTACAAGATTTTGAAATGAAATGATCAACTAACTATAGATGACCAGTAAGAATTTGCTTAATTAGAGCAGTTGAAACACCATACTGCAACTTAAGTAATAATGAACTCTAAGTCAAGAATAAAGTAGTTTTTCAAGCACAAAGAATAACCAATTTCAGACTGCAGAGGAATTTGGTCTTAATAGATGACTGCACCACCACCCAAAGAGGAGGCCAATAAATCTTCAAAAACCTCAAGGGAGTTCACAACTATTTCTAACTACATTAACACATTGTAAAATTCCAATAGCAGAAAATCTATCCAAATTACCTGGGAAACAGCTTGTTTACATAATTGATGCACTGTTTCATCATTCATTATAACACCTACATAGTATTACAGAAAATATAGCAATGAGTAATTTTGTTTGTGATCATAAAAATTACTTTATTTAATTTGCGATCTCCTCATCAAAAAATGGTAAAAGTAGAATTAGCCGCTCCATGAAAACTTTAATTAAGAAAATGAGTTTATCCTGACACAAATTTGACCAACAAAAAAAAAATGCAACCCATAGGCCACAGGCTTCTGCTCTTAGCTCTAGCAATTCATCTTCCAATCTCTGAAAAATTGAGATATTAGAATCTGTCAACACCTCTCTCACTCTCAAACACACAGACACAGAAGAAGGCGTAAAACCATGGCCTAAAAGACATCAAACAATCAGCCTAAACAGAGGAAGTGATCAAACTTTTGAAAGTAAAAAACCCATCATGAGTATTAATATCCTACAGTTTAGTACTAAAATGTGTTAGTTTTGTCATCTTTCTTCAGCCACAAAAAACGTGGGAGTTATCCTGCTAAAAATACAAAAATATAATTAAAAACTCACCATCTTCTCGGACAATACCATCATGTCCATCAGAGGAATATGGATCTAAAGCAACATCAGTGTAAATAACCTGATAAGAAATTAATTAGTCAAGCAGATCATCACAGTTTCAAAAACATAGTCTAGAAACCCTGTTACTTCTAAATTGACTTTTGACTTACAAGATCAGGGTATTTGTCCTTGAGAAGCCTTATTGTGCGAGGAACTAAACCATTGTCATTGTATGCTTCATCTCCTGTGGGAGTCTGAGATGCAAAAACCAATTAAGTTTATATACTCTAGATTGCAAAAGAGAAACCTAGAAGGAGAATAGACACCTTCAAAGCATCAGGAACTTTGGGGAAGAGCACAATGCTATTGACACCAACGTCCCGAGCTTTTGCTACCTGCATCAAACAATAATTTAAGTTCAAAATTCATCTGCCAATTCTTTAAGTAGGTGTATAAGTGAAATACTCATTCCAGTCTGCTCCACACATTTTGCCAGAAGCAGGCACTAAACTTTGCCCCAATGATAACAACAAATCAAAACAGTAATTTATAAAAATACCCAAAAGTTTAACATAGAACCAATGCTCAAGACCACAAATGCGAAATAATTTTTTCTTTCTACATGGAAATAATATGCAGGATTGTCAAAAGCTTAATCACCTCCTCCACAAGCCCATGTCGCCATCCAAGTCTATAGCATCCAGGCATAGCTCCAATAGGTGTGTCTTCCTCACCTGCAAACCTCGGAACATTAATCATGCAAACTAGCATACGGCCATGTTTCAAAATTTAATTAAAAACTTGAACTACAAAAGACATATCAACAATCATAATTAATACCTTCATGAATAAATAATGGATAAACAAAATTCGCAGGAGAGAGATCTGTTTCCTGAAACGATGCTCGCAATGCAGGGGACTTTCGGTTACGACGAGGGCGCCGATTAAGTGGCTAAGACTACACGAAGCAATATCAATCAACAAAACAAAATAACAATGCAATTCAAATCATATAACTGTCCTTCTGAATTAAACATTTTATCAAACAGAACATTATCACAATGACAAAGAAACTCACAAGCGAAGGAACCACCGGGGTGCCAGCTGGCGCGGCGGGCTTAGGTGGCACGGGAGGCGCTTCTGGAGCATTCCCCGCCACGACGGCAGCCTCGCATTCCGCATCACTCAGTCCAAGTTTCTTAATCTGTCCATCGTGCGTTTCGCCTGCTCTTACGATAAATAGACGTTGACTTTCACGCGCCTTGACAGTTGTTTTAACACAACTGAATTTGAACCTTAAATTAGCCGACGGCTTAAGGCCGACGTAGTTTTGGCCATCCAAAGACTTGATTGAAGGTGCACTACAAGCACACGGCGAGTGAAATACCGTCGAAGCCATGAATGCACTTCGGTTCTGTACAGCGAGCGTGTTGAGGTCGAACAACAGGTAGTTCTACAACTAAATTAAAAACAGAATTATGATATTCTGAATGGTTGACGATAAAATGAAGGAAAATCGGACAGAAAATCTTACCTTCAAAGGCTTATCTGATGGCGAGTCAGAAGGGAGCCAATAAGAAGCGAGACACGCACGAGATCGCTCCGCACTCGCCTACCTTTCTCTCACAGATTAGCGGTGGTTGGATTGAATTGTCGTTTTGCTCAATACTGGCGGAATATTTTATTTCTAATACGAGTAATCTCAATAAGAAAACATATATATTGATTAAAATAAAACATTCTTAATTTTTTATTAATTAATCATATGACTCAACAGGAAATTAACTAATTTCACAGAAATGGTTCTAAATCGCATACTTTCGTCATTTCCATTATTTGTATACTCGCTTTCTCAGCCTCCACTTTTCTGTACTGCACTTGGAACAGTTTAATTGACTTCTTCCGGTTAATTTGGACCGGTTTCAGCCCGTCTTTGTTTAAGGCCCAAGAGTTTTAGTTATTTGGGCCTATTTCAACCCGTCACTGTTTCAGGCCAGAGAGTTTTCGTTATTTGGGCCTATATATCGTACTGAGGTTTAAACTGGATATTTGTTTGAGCGGCGTTCTTTAAGCACCTTCCCAAGCTTTTCCTAAGCCCTTAAAATCAATTAGAAAAAAAATAAATTTAAATTTATTTGAAAATTGCCCTTTCTCTAATTTTTATTTATTTATCTTATTTCTTAATCTTTTTAACTTCTCTAATTTCCTAATCTTTATAAACTTCTTTTCTTTCTTAAAAATTCATGATTTAGAAACAGTTATGGGAAACCCATAAATTAAACAAAAACAAGATTGGAAAAATGAGAAAGGATTTGTTTTTAAACAAATATGTTGTTTATTTTGTTATTTATTAATCTTAAATAAATGAGAAGTTAAAAGGATCAAGAAAGAAGACAAAAAAAAAATTAGGAAAGTATAAAAGTTATAAAGGACTACGAAAAGGTTAATTTTTAAATAAATAAAATTTATTTAAATTTAATTGATTTTGGGGCTTGAAAGTTTAGATGGGGTTTAAATAACACCACTCTATTTGTATGTTTTTTTTCTTTTAATTTCATAATTATTTCTTGAGATTTTGATTAAATATAGACAAAATTTGTTAGTTTCTGATTGAATTTGAGGTGGGTTTGATTCTTCACCCAATAAGGTCTTGTTGAATGAGAGAATTGTTCTCTCTTATAAACAAGTAGACTTGAGCGTGCTTAATCAATATGGGACTCTGATACTCTCTCTCATAGTTAAGCTCATACGTTGAGTCATGTCTGTTGATGGAGTGTTATGGGACTCCAATACTTCACTTCACTGTCAAGCCCATATATTGGGTCATACTTGTTAACGGAGGTAATTGCTGGCTCTAACTCTTCACCCGCTGGTTAAGCACTCAACTCGACTGAACCTAACTCTAATACTATGATAGAATTTGAGGTAAGTCTGATTCTTTACTCGATAAGACTTTATTGGATAAGGAATCAAACTCATTTCAAATTCTATTATAAAATTAAAAAAAAAAAAGAACGTACCTTAAGATTTTATAAATGGTTATAAATAATAATGTTTTATTAAATCAGGAAGTATAAGCATTTGTGTTTTTTAACTTTAAAGCATGGCATGATACGTGTATGGAAATGTGAGGTTATATAAACATTGTTATTGTGTTTGGTTCTTGTCTCTTGACATGACAATTAAAAAGGAAAATAAACAAATAAAGAAAAAGTTAGAGAGTTGGGTCAATGTTTTCTGTAAAGGAATCTTTAAGATTTGCCTGAAAACAAAAGAAGAGTAAGAGTGAGAGAGAAGAGAACATTACCAGGCCTGAAAAATCCATGTGGGTTTGATTTGATGTTTCGTTGGAGTGGGGCCTATAGAAAGATTTAGTGATAATCATAATAATCATGGATCAAAGGGTGAGCGTGAGGGAGTTTTAAGTCATGCCACCAAATCTTTCATGTGTTCTTTCTTTCCTTTCCCTTTTTTCCCCTACTCTTTTTCTTTTTCCCATTTTACCACTTACGTTTATAACGTGTCGAGCGTGCCCTTCATATTTCGTGGTTCCCACTCCAAGATAGACTTTGACCACAATAAGTCTTTTGCCTTTTGATTCTTTCATCCAATTAAATTGCTTTTTTTTTTTTAAGTTAAATATTTGATTGAAATGTTTAAAATAAACATAGATGTTTGTATAAGCTTCTATGAAATATATAATTATTAATTAATAAGAAATATTTATTGCAAAGTTTTTAATAAAAATAAAATAATCTGATCCCAAATGATTCAAATTCCACTTTACGAGAGATTTAATTTAAGAATAAAGTATGTGTTGTATAAAGAGGAAACTGAATAATTTATAAATTTGTGCATTTGATGATCCCAATCAATTTGGGGATCATTTAATTTTAGGACCTTTTTATGGCTCCAAATCCAACTACTACAACCCTTGGATATATAATTTTATGATTTTGGGCATTTTTATTGCAAATGATTAAAGATTTTCCCAGATATAAACTAAGATAATATCTACTTATTTAATTTTCTTGCATAAATTTTGGGGCCGCGTATTGACTTATATAATATGAAAAGAGAAAATTGAATACAATAATACTACTCTTTTGAATAAAAGTAAAAAGAAACAAATAAATGCAATCTTAAGCTAAGTGATTAAGACATATTTTGTTATAATGTAACCGACATCACTAAATGATTTAAACAAACTGGAATATCAGATACAACTATTGCATTCACATGTATAGTTTGACAAATCAATTATGATGGAAATAAAGATTTTGTTTTAAGTGTGGTACACGAGGAATTGAAGAGTTAATAACCATTGGGTGATTGGATGTTAAAAGAATAAAATAAAATTTCATAAGTTTCTGAATTTGAGCATCTCTATACTAATATGATATTAATATAAGTGGTTATTAAAACTCTTATTCGTCTTATGGTTTTAAAATTTTAAAAAATTAGTTAAATTATATGTAAATTAATTTTAATATCTGAGATAAAATAAAAAATAAAAAGGAATTAAAAGCTGAGTGTTGAATGCTTCGATGAATAATAGTATAATATTGGCTTAAAAATCAACTCACATAGTAGAAGTCTCCCTCCGACTAGACATTAATGTTTTGACATAACTATTCTTAAACTTTTGACTCCAATCAATTTAATCATTTTGCCGAAATCAAAGCACTTCTTACTTTAACATTGTACCCATTTTATAATCACAGTTGGACTTGGATCAAAATATGAATTCACATTTGACATTTCACACCACCACTACGCTAATTTAGGCTCTTTTGGTGTCTATTGTCATGGGTAAGAATAGATTATCAAACGCTTTTTTCACTAAAAACAATCGGGGCTTGTACAAATCCATGATTAGCTAAGAAATGCACACTTAGATTAGTAATACTACCAAAAAAAAAAAAATACAAAAAATTGATGTCTTGCTACACAAGACATGCATCGAGAAATTATCCAATAACATTGTAGTAAATATGCAATATTGCAACAAAAAACAGCGAAAAAAGTAATTGTATCAAATTCGTTATATATATATATATATATATTTTTTTTGTGATTGGGGTGTCCAAAGGCCAGCTTACACATACTTTGATTAATCTCTTGAGGCCTTAAAATTAAGGGTCGAGTATACCTTCTAATGATCATCTTTATTAATAATTGAGCTGACTCGAACTCAAGACCAACTTGCACATACACTCGAAGAGTCATGTCCAATCATTTGACCACCTAGAGGCAATTATATACTAATATATAGTTTTGACACAATATTGAGATATGAAAAACTATCAGATTAAGAAATAATGTATCTCATACTCAAAAAACAGGTTTGCATATGGTCCAAGAGAAGTGCATATAATACGTTGATTGATGATAAATATAGTGAAAAAATCTTTAAGAGGAGATTTAGGGATCATAATTTTTGGAGGGAGCATGACTAAACAAAAGCATAATTTGTTCTTGTACAACAAGGAGATTCTGATGTTGATATAAAGCGGGTCATGCACGGCATTTAATCAAATTCATGTGCCCTTTTTTTTTTATTATTATATTATAAGTTTATAACTACCCTAACTAATGTCACGAATTCCGTTACATCCATCTTCTTGTTTTAATTAACACCCTAATCCACATTCCTACCTAATTAACCACTTTTTCCATCACTCTCTCAACTCTTAAAGCACTTGTCTCTTTTCTTTTTCTTTTTAATTTTTCCGCCATCATTTTCCCTAAAGCACCTTAACGTTGCATTACACATCAATTCTATAAAGGATTTGTGTTGCTACTTTGTAAGCAACACTAATCATAACATACCATTTCATTAAATTTATATTTCCTTAATTTTAGTTTTGCTACTATGTTTCGTATTTGTTATATATATATATATGTATATGTATATATATACATACCATGCGCATTGATTTGTGGGTTTTTTTTTTAATGATCAGGAGTGTTTGGGTCAGTTTGCGCATACCTCAACTAATCATTCGAGGCCCTGAAGTGAATGATCTGGTAAATCCTCTTAGTGGTCACTTATATTACTCTAGTAATGCCTGAGAAAACTCCAACTCAATAATTCATGTTAGACCCTTTTACTCTTTTACTATCAAGCCACCTAGTGGTGATTTCAAGTTCAATGTTTCAGTAAGTCACAAATATAGTAAGTTGCCATAAGGTGATTCGAATCTAGAAGATCAATGAAAGGAGCAAACGTTTTTTACCGTTAGACAAAACCCTTGGGGTTTATTGATTTGTGGTATTACTCATGTGACCGATAGTGCTATATATTATTTTAACACATAAATAACGTAATACACCTTAACACCAATTAGTGTGAACGAGAGACTTAGAAGAAGCTTTCAATCTAAGTCTTGATTTTATATTGACCAAAGAGGGAAGCCAAATTGTAGGTGAAAATGGACCAAGTGTAGCTAAGATTGATTGTGTAAAAGCAAAGACTAAAAGAGTGGTGGAGCCATGAGATAGATCTCTTGAAATCTCATTTGATTTTGGGAGAGACCTGACCTGATTAAGGTAGAAGAATGGGTCAATAAAATCCTGATTTTTGTGTAAACAAAAGACCCCACATTACCTCTCCCCAAGTCAAACTAACTAAAAACAGTTAAACTTTTTCTTTATACGAATCAATAGGCATAATAAATCTTAATTAATTAAGGAAAAAAAAATAAAAAAGGAAGAAATGGCCAACAAACACGCTTTGCTTTAGGTTAAAAGAAAGATTTTATAATAAAGATTGCAAGATTTGGGATGATTTCTTTTCTTATGTTTGCATGACATTTTCTGTTTATCACTTTAAGGTCAAATTTTTAAGGCTGTGTTTCTTTTCTTATTTGTTTTATTATTTAATATGAGTTCCGGGTGCGGGTTATTGTAATTTAAACTTTAAATTATAGTATCTTAATTTTTATATAAATTATAAATATTAAATGAGTTTAAAATGTTTTATATGGCTTTTCACATGAAGAATGTGTTTTTTTTTTTTTTTAATCATTGGAGGTGTCTAAGCTAGTTTGCGAGCTCCTCAACTAATCCTCTGGAGTCTTAGAACTGTCCAACGACCACTCTTATTAGTGCATGGGGGACTCGAACTCATGAACTCATTGAACATTCTTTTGTTCTTTTACCATCAAATCACCCAATAGTAGTTCACATGAATAATGTATTATTTGAATTAAATAAAATGTGGGCATGAAAAGTCTATTACAATGACTTGTTTTATATTAATAATTAAGTTTGTGTTTGATAAAGTATGGTGAACAATTTAAGCAGATTAATTTTTTTTGGTTTGGTCAAAAGATTTGGCAATTTTTTAGTCTATAAGAAACACTTTTTGAATTTCCTTAATTAAATTTTGATCGAGTAAAAGAAACAGGGAAAATGATTGTAGTTGAAGAAGGAAATGTTTGATCAGACGGCGCATGTGCGACCCAGTAAAATCCAGTGGTAAAAAACTGTGAGGCGTATGACAAATGGAGTAAGCAACACGTGGTGGAGAAGAGAGTGTGGGGCCAAAACTCAAGTGTGAAAAAATTGAAACAAATAGGACCCCATAATTTTCTACTTTGAACAACGGACACCCCCCTCGATGTGGACAGATTCGCAAAAATTGAAGATTTAGAGCAGAAGGGAAGTGAGCCCCACAAAAGATTTATATTTCATAATGGTCCCACAAAGATTTCAAATTTTGCTGAGTGGGTCCCTACCTATTTATTTCATGTCCCCTTCACAATTATTACAATTGCAAGAAGGAGCAAGAGCAAAAAGTTGATTCCGTTCCTTGGTCTTCTTCATCTTCTATTTCCCTCTGTTCTGTGTCTGTGCATGTTTGTGGTCCTTTTTTTGTAATTTCGCCTTTTCAATTCCTCTAAATTTTCATTATTATGTTTCCTTTTATTTGTTTACCCAAAACCAACAAGGCCCATCTTTTTATATATTATTTCAGATTTGACTCATAAAAAATTACGTCTTATTTCTTATCTTATTGCGAAATAAATCAACACTGCTTTTTGGAAACACTTTTGAAAACTATAGCATTGTATTTCAGTTATAATATCTTTACACATGATATGGTCCAAGAGAAGTGCATATAATACGTTGATTGATGATAAATTTAGTAAAAAAATCTTTAAGAGGAGATTTAGGGATCATAATTTTTGGAGGGAGCATGACTAAACAAAAGCATAATTTGTTCTTGTACAACAAGGAGATTCTGATGTTGATATAAAGCGGGTCATGCACGGCATTTAATCAAATTCATGTGCCCTTTTTTTTTTATTATTATATTATAAGTTTATAACTACCCTAACTAATGTCACGAATTCCGTTACATCCATCTTCTTGTTTTAATTAACACCCTAATCCACATTCCTACCTAATTAACCACTTTTTCCATCACTCTCTCAACTCTTAAAGCACTTGTCTCTTTTCTTTTTCTTTTTCTTTTTCTTTTTAATTTTTCCGCCATCATTTTCCCTAAAGCACCTTAACGTTGCATTACACATCAATTCTATAAAGGATTTGTGTTGCTACTTTGTAAGCAACACTAATCATAACATACCATTTCATTAAATTTATATTTCCTTAATTTTAGTTTTGCTACTATGTTTCGTATTTGTTATATATATATATATGTATATGTATATATATACATACCATGCGCATTGATTTGTGGGTTTTTTTTTTAATGATCAGGAGTGTTTGGGTCAGTTTGCGCATACCTCAACTAATCATTCGAGGCCCTGAAGTGAATGATCTGGTAAATCCTCTTAGTGGTCACTTATATTACTCTAGTAATGCCTGAGAAAACTCCAACTCAATAATTCATGTTAGACCCTTTTACTCTTTTACTATCAAGCCACCTAGTGGTGATTTCAAGTTCAATGTTTCAGTAAGTCACAAATATAGTAAGTTGCCATAAGGTGATTCGAATCTAGAAGATCAATGAAAGGAGCAAACGTTTTTTACCGTTAGACAAAACCCTTGGGGTTTATTGATTTGTAGTATTACTCATGTGACCGATAGTGCTATATATTATTTTAACACATAAATAACGTAATACACCTTAACACCAATTAGTGTGAATGAAAGACTTAGAAGAAGCTTTCAATCAAGTCTTGATTTTATATTGACCAAAGAGGGAAGCTAAATTGTAGGTGAAAATGGGCCAAGTGTAGCTAAGATTGATTGTGTAAAAGCAAAGACTAAAAGAGTGGTGGAGCCATGAGTTAGATCTCTTGAAATCTCATTTGATTTTGGGAGAGACCTGACCTGATTAAGGTAGAAGAATGGGTCAATAAAATCCTGATTTTTGTGTAAACAAAAGACCCCACGTTACCTCTCCCCAAGTCAAACTAACTAAAAACAGTTAAACTTTTTCTTTATACGAATCAATAGCCATAATAAATCTTAATTAATTAAGGAAAAAAAAATAAAAAAGGAAGAAATGGCCAACAAACACGCTTTGCTTTAGGTTAAAAGAAAGATTTTATAATAAAGATTGCAAGATTTGGGATGATTTCTTTTCTTATGTTTGCATGACATTTTCTGTTTATCACTTTAAGGTCAAATTTTTAAGGCTGTGTTTCTTTTCTTATTTGTTTTATTATTTAATATGAGTTCCGGGTGCGGGTTATTGTAATTTAAACTTTAAATTATAGTATCTTAATTTATATATAAATTATAAATATTAAATGAGTTTAAAATGTTTTATATGGCTTTTCACATGAAGAATGTGTTTTTTTTTTTTTTTTCATTGGGGTGTCTAAGCTAGTTTGCGAGCTCCTCAACTAATCCTCTGGAGTCTTAGAACTGTCCAACGACCACTCTTATTAGTGCATGGGGGACTCGAACTCATGAACTCATTGAACATTCTTTTGTTCTTTTACCATCAAATCACCCAATAGTAGTTCACATGAATAATGTATTATTTGAATTAAATAAAATGTGGGCATGAAAAGACTATTACAATGACTTGTTTTATATTAATATTAAGTTTGTGTTTGATAAGTTTGATAAAGTATGGAGCAATTTAAGCAGTTAATTTTTTTGGTTTGGTCAAAAGATTTGGCAATTTTTTAGTCTATAAGAAACACTTTTTGAATTTCCTTAATAAATTTTGATTGAGAAAGAGGGAAAATGGTTGTAGTTGAAGAAGGAAATGTTTGATCAGACGGCGCATGTGCGCAAGTAAAATCCAGTGGTAAAAAACTGTGAGGCGATGACAAATGGAGTAAGCAACACGTGGTGGAGAAGAGAGTGTGGGCCAAAACTCAAGTGTAAAAATTGAAACAAATAGGACCCCATAATTTTCTACTTTGAACAACGGACACCCCCCGATGACAGATTCGCAAAATTGAAGATTAGCAGAAGGGAATGAGCCACAAAAGATTTATATTTCATAATGGTCCCCAAAGATTTCAAATTTTGCTGATGTTCCCTACTATTTATTTCATGTCCCTTCACAATTATTACAATTGCAAGAAGGAGCAAGAGCAAAAGTTGATTCCTTCCTTGGTCTTCTTCATCTTCTATTTCCTCTGTTCTGTGTCTGTGCATGTTTGTGGTCCTTTTTTTGTAATTTCGCCTTTTCAATTCCTCTAAATTTTCATTATATGTTTCCTTTTATTGTTTACCCAAAACCAACAAGGCCCATCTTTTTATATTTATTCAGATTTGACTCATAAAAAATTACGTCTTATTCTTATTTATTGCGAAATAAATCAACACTGCTTTTTGAAACACTTTTGAAAACTATAGCATTGTATTTCAGTTATAATATCTTTACACATGAGTTAAAAAAAAAAAAAAAAAAATACTACAATTGGAAAGTGATTAAAGTGAGTAAGCAAATGCGACAAATTAAGATTGTCTAACGGTTAAAGATGTTGTTTTTTCATTGACTTTTTTTTTATTCAACTTAAAATCATCTACTATATACTTCCTCTGTTTTTTTTTAAATATTGTTTTAAGGGGTAATTTTTTCCAAATTAAATGTTCTTGTCTTGTCTATATAATAGGAGAGAGAAAATGTATATTATATTATATATAATTATTTAAATAATTCAATGTGTGCAGCGGAAAAGTTTTTCCACCTGTAAAATCAGAGGAAAAAATCAGGTGGGAGTAGTATATTAAAAAGTGTGCAATTGGCTAAAAGTCATTTATTGGAAACGGAGGGAGTATGATTTACTTAGTTTTTTCGTTTGTAAGTATTCAATGGATCTCAATGATTATTGATGTATCACAAATTGGTCTAGGTACATAATTATAAAAAAAAAAAAAAAAAAGTTGAGAAATTAAGTAGACGCATTAAAGTTAACGCGTATAAGACTAATAGGAAAGGGAAATTGTGTGGGGGACTTAATTGATTAAGTGATAATAGTAGTTTAATTAGTTAAACACCTTATTTTATATAGAAATGAGAATAAATAAATAAAACTAATGATACCAATGGGAACAAAGATCTCCGGATTTTCCTTAGTAATCAAACAAAATCCAATCAAAAGGACACCGTAAAGATAGAGAAATATGAGTGGTTGTACCAACAAGGTATGGAGAATCTAGTGAGAGATTTTGGCAACACAAAAAACCATATTTACTTCCCATTTTTTTTTTTTTTTTTTTTTCTTGCTGCTAAAAAACACTTCCTTCTCTCTCACCTACCTCATAATAAGAACCTACGAAACAAGCCACACCTCACCACTCTCTTCATATTCATTCATTCATTCATTCCATAAATCATACCCACCAACGCACGCTACCTTCTCTCTTTTTTACCTCTTCTTCTCTTTATATAATCAAACACTCTGAATTTTTTTAACACATAATTCATTTGTTTAATGGAGTTGAAATCAGAAACTGTTGAGGTTGAAGATACCCAGAAAGTTATACTACTTGAAGAAGAACAACCGCAACATGAAGAAGAAGAAGAGGAGAAACAGCAACAAGAATTGCAGGAAAGTTTTCATGTTTTGGCAGTTGATGATAGTGTCATTGACAGGAAGCTTTTGGAGAAGCTCCTTAAAATTTCTTCCTATCAAGGTAATAATCTATATATTAACATGGGGATTGATTATTAAAATTAATATTGACTCTTATATGCATTTTTTATGTTTTGTTCTTGTTGTTGTAGTGACTTGTGTGGACTCTGGAGATAAAGCCTTGGAATTTCTAGGTCTGATTGATAAGCTAGACACACCTACTGATTCTACTTCTTCTTCATCTCCTCCTCAGTCATTACAACAAGAGGTAAAATCTCTTCTCTATTGTTCATTTTTTATTTCTCAACTTTTCCCTCGTTGATCCACTTAGGGAACTGTCAACATAAATATATTCTTCTTTTTTAGAATACTCTTGAGTACTGGGTATTCAAGAGTTTAGTTTCAACTTGTGTCAGGAAGGAGTTATTATACAAGGGAAAGGGATACTGCTACTCATAATGATTGAGAAAATTAGGCAAAATTTTGGTTTTAATTAACATAATGGATGATTGGTTTGCTCTATATTCAATGTAGAAATTAGTTCCTTGTTTTTCTCATTCATCACTGACATATTAATCAGTCGATGCTAGAAATATTATTCTATGAAGTTTTAAACAGTTATCAAATGTGAAAACATGAAAAGGCAGGCAAAGGTAAAGTAGCTAGAAAGCCTTTTGATCTACTGTAATTAATTAGCCAATTAGCCTGCTTTTATAGTAATATAATCTGATACAAATTATCCAGAATAAAAAAGGGACCACAGAAATGCAGAAATTTAGCTGATATGGTTAAGGATATCTGTCTGTCTGTCGACATTAACAATATACACGAAGGGGGGACAGGGCCAAACCTTGGAGATGCAATGCCATTTTTTGCTTCTCAATTTCTGTGCCAATTCAATATTTTGCCTGTGGACCTCTCATTGATTAATTGCATGTTCCATAATCTGTTAGGTTTAGCCTTCAATCTTTTAACGTCCCACATTAATGAGAATCAAGCCAAAAAAAACTGTTTTCACTTCAATGTCCCTTGCCTACATGAGTACATTCATTTTACTCTTTATTCTATGATTAAATGGAAAAAAAATAATAACATTATGTTTATGATCAAATATTGCAGGGATCAAAGGTCAACTTAATCATGACTGACTTCTGTATGCCCGGAATGAGCGGCTATGATTTACTTAAACGAGTCAAGGTGAAGTCCATGATCTTATATTCCGTACTCCTTTCATCACTTAATCTAATTTAAAGCTTAAAATGTTTGAACTATTTGTGGAAACAACATGATATCTATTAGTTGGTTAAGAGATAGCTGATTTTTTTTTTTTTTCTATATATATAGAAATTTGGTAGGATGCTTCTCTGATAAGCTTGAAAACGTCTGAATTTTATAATTGTTGCTTCAAAATGACACAAAAAAGTTGGTTAGAAAATAGAATTCTTTACTTTAGTTTATTATTTGTTTAATATTCTTAAGTTTTGCTTAAACTTGCAGGGATCTTCGTGGAAAGATGTACCAGTTGTGGTCATGTCATCAGAAAATGTACCTTCGAGAATCAGCATGTAAGTTGTTTCTTTAATTGTCTTCAACTTTCTCCAAATAAAAATGACAGTAAGAAATTTAAACCGGATTAAAACAAAATGAAACCCGTGATTGAAAGAGATAAAAATTTAAGACTTGAGTGAGGTGACATTATGTTTTATTTCGAATCGACAGGTGCCTGGAAGAAGGAGCTGAGGAGTTTCTGTTGAAGCCGCTTCAGTTATCAGACTTGGAGAAGCTTCAGCCTCATCTATTAAAATCCCTGAATATGAATAACCAAACTTGTACAGAAATGGAGAAGGAGTTGACGAAGGACAACAATGAAAGCACGGACAAGAACAATTACAACGACTCTAACAACTATGTAAACAACAATAATAGTTTTAGCAAGAGGAAGGCTTTGTCAGCTGAGCCCCCAGAGAGGAGGCCTAAAATGAAAGAATTGGCAGTAGTATAATCTTTTTAAATTTTGATGGGAGATTGTGGTATAATTAGTCTACATTAGAGAGTGCATTAATTTTCCTAATACTTGGGTTACGTGATCATGTATCTACTTAATTAATTGGTAAATGTTGCTAATGTCAGGGTGACGGCCTTTTCTATAAACATATTATTATTGAAAATATTATATGCTAGTTTGGTGGGCAAAAAGCCATATATAAATAAATAACATAATTAATTAGATAAGAGAGAAGTAAACAAAAACGTATTTGGTCTGTAGGGCTAAAATTATGGGAATTACCCATGGCCATGAGCAGAGAACACAGACACTGATTACAAGTGGCGCAAGTCTATGAAATTTGTAGAATAAAGAATGAGTTGATATTGATATTAGCTGGAGGTGAACCTGATTTAGGATCAAAAGTCCCCATCGTCAGTCAATCGTATTTATTGTAGATGAAGATAGGATCCAGAACTACCTTTCAGCTGTTTGATTGAAAGGTACTTGAAACTTATCCAGTGACCCAGACTTCAAGAAGAAGCCCTACATCATAACACGGGCGATGTGGAATCTTGTGATAGAATCATAGATTAGAACAAGGTTTGAAAACCCGGGCCGGCCTGGCCCAGTTGGTAGAATCGGTTCAACCAGGATCCAAGTTATCAATTTCCACTGTTTATGAAAAACTCTAAAGAGGACAACGACCAACGAGCAATTGGTGGTTGGAATGTTGAGGGTTTGAAGAGGAGAGGCTAATGAGTGTAAAAGTGGTAACGGAGACAATTTTCAATGGGTGAAACGACTAGAAATTACAAAAATGTGTTGCAGCTTGTCGACAATTGAGGACGACAATCGATGAGTAATTGACGATTGGGGTGTTGGGAGTTTTAAAGAGAAAGGGTTGGTGAGTTTAAAGGTGGCGATGGAGACGATTTTCGACGAGTGAAACAATCGAAAATCATAAAAATTGCATAGTGGCAACGACTCTTGTTGTCGATGATGAGGTGAATTGGGGTGAGGTAAAATGGGTTTTGATAAGGAGGCTGAGGAGAGTATTTTCATAGTGATGAAAAGTGTTGTCGACACTGGGTGATTTTGAATGATTTCAAACCTGTAAAAACTTACACAATTTTTAAGAGTGTTTTTGCTAAATTTTAAACTTTTTTATATGCTAATATCACATCACTGGTCAAACCGGTTCAACCAGGTCCGACCACTTTGCCAGGTTGCACCAGGCCGGGTTTTTAAACCTTGGTTTAGAAGTGGCAATAATGTCTTCCTCTATTACAATAATTTACGTGGAGGCTGATAATTTTTTAAACAAATGATATTATACGATAGCACCAAGTCTATCATCAACATAAAAATAAAATGGTGGCAATTGCTCCAAAAGAAAATTTTTCTGGATATTAACGCCAACACAAACGAGAATAAACTATAGAAATATGCCAAACCACCGACATTAAATTAAAAATATCTCTTCTACATAATTAACTTACTATCTTGTTCCTTACGCCAAACACTGTTACAACTATGCTATTCCAAAAAGTAAATACCTGCTAAAACTGCCGAAAATGCCTCCTATTTATTCATGCAAACGGCAAACCTAAAAAGAAACTGAGAGGAAGGACATCAGGCTTCTTTGTTTTTGTTGTTGATATTATTGTTTGGTATAACAGCCGCCAAGCACAATACAACATGCGCATGTCTGTATACTCTCTACAGAGAGAAGCTGCCATTCCTGAAGATTCAAGAAATTTCAAACTTTTAGTAATAATTCCATATGACTAGCATTCAATTTTTTGCATGAAAGATTTTGAACAGAAATATGTACCTTCTTTAGAGTTCATCTTTTGCAGATGATTCATCTTTAACAGATTCTTCAACATCTTGAACAGATTTATCCCTGTTCTTCTCAATGAATTTGATAATGTCTTCCTTGGTCCTATCCCCCTCATAAGCTACTATCTTTCCACTAGCTGACCTGAAGTACACGCTTGGGAAACCTTGAACATCAAAAGTGTCGCCAGGGATATCATTTGCAGTTGCATCCTAGACAAACACAGGATCAAATCATGTCAAAAAGAATTTTTTCAACCACAAATATATTTATATTAAAGACTCTGCGCAGAGGAGATGAACATATTGAAACACGAAGATAAGGAAAATGATGAAATATCAAATGGTAACAAAGAAAATTTGAGTAAGGTCGAGTCTTAACAAATTAAATTAATGAGCAAAAACTAGCTGTTAATATATTGGACAAGGCATCATGTCAATGGGCCAAATATAGCTGTAAGCTCTTCCTAGTTCTTCTAAGCAACTGTTTTCATTAGATTTAAGGAGCTTTTTGGTTTTTCTTCATGTGAATAGTTAAAAATCCTGCCCAATCATTATAATAGACAATACAAGTTTCAGACATAAAACAATAAATTTGATTATTGATGTCAAGGAGAAGAAGGATCCACGCCAGTGGATGCAATAATCAATTAAATTACATTTCCAGCTGATGACTGCAATGAAATATTAGTTAAAGCCATAGGAGGATCTTCTTAGAGGTAGAAAAGTTGAAAAATCTTACAAATTTTGCAATAACAACATCGGCATCATTTTGATAAGAGACCGCAACTTCATCCAAGATTGGAGCCAATTTTTTGCAATGTCCACACCAAGGAGCATAAAACTCTAGCAGAACTGCATAGAGCAAAATGTCAACAAATATTAAATTTCAACACTCACAAGAGATATCCAAAAGAACAAAACTAATGAGTAATAAAATAAGACACAAAGTTTCAAAAAGCAGGAAATGGCAGTTATACTTGCAATTATTAAGCAGCTTCATTTATACAAATTACTTTATTACAAATTTCCATTTTTAACTGTAAAATTAGCTGGCTATTGATGTTTCAAATAAAAGAATTAGAAAATAAATGCATGCCATCAGTGATCACGAGAATCACGCCTACAACAAAAAGCATATAGCATAAACTGACACAAAACATTTCATGATTTCTTATTAGAAAGTGACACAAATCCTACAACGAAAAAGCATTTCCAGTATAATAACAACCTAACACAAACTACCAGAAAAGACACAAAATTTCAAACACAGTAAACAAACATAAAAAATGATAAGAGGGAGGTATTTAAAACACACCATTTTTTCCAGACTTGAAAACCATATCCTGAAAGCTTTCAGCAACAACCACCTTCACAGGCTCATTGTTCTCTTCAGGGATAGGCTCAGATTTTTTGAATGGTTGGATTTTACCTTCCTGCAAGTATAAACTTTCATAAAAAGATGCTTTCTGTGGAAGGTCTTAGTATAACACACCTTATTCTACAATAGCATCAATAAAGTTACATTTAACAAGTAAAACATTAACTTGGCAACTCCATCTCACCTATCATATAAGGACATCATGAAATTCTCTATTCTCATTTGAGGAAAAAGCACAATAAATACAAGAAGCAGATACCTTGTATTCCTTCATCCAAGGAGCAATCTGATCAGCCTCCAAATTAGGTTTCAAATACTTCTGCCCATCAGTTGTCTGTATAATGATGAGAGGCACTTGGCTTTCTTTGAGTCCAAAGTACTATTGTTCAATCCATGAGAAATAATTGACATGTCAGAAAACGATATCAAATTTGAAACACTAAATAGAAACTAGCAGATCAATGCATACTAACCTGGAAGGCACCTTGACTAGCGTCAAGATCTCCCATCAGAAAACTGATGCCCTGTCCTTTGTATTGATCAGCAACTTCACGATATTTCGATTTGAAAGAATCAGCACCTTCGCTGTTGAAGTTCATAAACAACATTGCCTATATTTGCAATTTAACAAAAAATTAGACAATGATCCATTAAGAGTTAGTTTGATAAACAGAATCAACTATTTTGCTGCCATATATCATTAATAATACCAGACAAATCAAATTTAGGAAATAAAAAAAAAAGGAAAAAGGAAACAGAAGATGAGAGACACAAGACATTAGTGTCTATATGAAAGGATCAACATATTCCATCCTAATTATATAAAAAACATGACAATCAATTTTTTTTTTTTTTTTTTTTTTTTTTTTGGGGGAAGGAAGTTGGAGAAAATGGCAATCCAAGACAACTGCACTTTCCTGTGACATAAAAGCCTATCTACAAAAAGAAGAGAAAATCTAAAAATGGTTTGAGAGACTAAAGGTTGTGAGATCACAAAATAGCAGTTGATCCTATTCTAAAAAAAGTATTTGTTTCAAAGAAATTACCATGCTCGCAACCTATAATCTATTGCTCTGATGCCAGATATGGAGTGTTCATTTTGAAGCCACCTAGACCTTTTCTATTTCTTATTTCATTTTCCCTGTAACCAGGTACCATGAACCCACATGGAATTCCAGCCTTGCTTTTCAGAATGATAATTTTATTACATAAGAAAAATATCAAATGTAGTATTTTAACAAAATATAGAACACATATTTTATGAAAGTCTGCTTCAGCAAGTGCCATAAACAGAAAGGTCATATATGTCCCAACCTACTCTTCACTTACTTACAACAAACGGAAATAAGATGATTTCCATATGTAATGGTACAAAATTTTTAACTAAATTGAAAAGGACAGAGTAACTTTATATACTGGTGCATACCTTTGCATTCGGACTGTTAAAGAATTTTATGACGAAAGGGTGCAAGCTTGGGTCACTGCTAAACAGAGTCACAAGGGGAATGCTAGATTCTTCAACAAACTTCTCAAGAGCATCCACCTTAAAATCCTGCAAGCATGAAACTTTGGTAAATTAGCTGCTTGAGCATAGCTTGACAAAACCATTTACACATGTATATATGATAATGATACTGAAAACACAACCCAAAAATCAGAGAATAGTCTCCTATACCTTAGAGTCAACAAATAGTTCATCAAAAGGCTTGAACAACCTTACTGCAGGCCCGGTCACTGATGACTCCCCACGTGGAAGGAGTTTGGCATTTTGTGTATGACCAAATTCGTAATCTGATCGCAATTTCTCAGCAACAGCCATGAAGTTCTCAAACTCCTCTCCAGATAATTTCGGGAAAACGCCAACCTACAAAATACATGCATAAATGTTTAAATACAAGTTTAAATTTCCTCCAACCAAACAAATAAACCAAAGTATTCATGTCACACTTACAACAACTATCTTCTTCTCATCAATAAAACCACTAGCATCTTCTGTAGTCTTTATTTCAGTTGAAGCAGGACCGCTCTGTTTCTTTAAATATGCAACAATACCCTCAGCATCCCGGGGTCCTTTGTATTCTTGAACTGACTTCCCTCCATCCCTCAAAATCTTAAGTGTGGGGAACCCCTTAATCTCAAATTTGGTTGCGAGATCTTTGTTTGCTTCCTCATTAGCATCAACTTTGGCAAGAACAATAGGCGGATCATGACTACTCAAAATAGATGCAGCTTTCTCATACTACAAATAATAACAGACACCTTGTTAATTTGTTATCAGCAAATTGAACGAACATTATATTCGATCATAAAAATATAAAATAAAACAAGGGTAGATCAGTACCTCTGGAGCAAGACTTTTACAGTGGCCACACCTGAAAAATAATACAGAAATTAGCAACATGCAATTGATAAATGTTACGATTTCGGGTTGTTGTTGGCTCAGAAAATTACAAAATTATAAACATGGCATGCATTAAACTAAATCTTAGTATGAATGGTCAACCTAATACAAAATTAAACAATTAATTAATAATTTATATAAAAAAAAAAATCCGCCGAATTAACAGTTAAAATAAACAAATTAACCAAACAAAGAATGTCTAGACTGCAGCTCAAACATTTAAAAATTGCCTTAAGCCAGGGAATGAAATTAAAATCTCATGAAAAACAAGGAGCAAAATCTAAGATGTGCAGAGAACGAAACACGATTAACTAGATCTATACAAGTAAGAATTAAAGGAAGTGAAAATTATACCAAGGCGCGTAGAATTCAACGACGATGAACTTGTGTTTACCGACAGTGTCATCGAAGTTGGAGTGATCCAAAGTTACGACGAACTCCTTGGATTCGGTGCTCTTACTCTCTTCAGCAAAGACCGGCGTGAGTCCACAGGCGATCACCACCACCAGAGGAAATATCAACCATTTGATCGCCATTATCACAGCTATTTTTCTGAAAAATATCTTCAGATACACTTTTCTTTTATTCAAGTGAGGAGAGTAATGGGGGTTTTATGGAGATGCGAGTTAGAGATCCAACGCGACAAACATGGTACTCACACGTGACTCAGTGGAAAGTGCTCACGTGAATGAACAGCGCGAGTACTGTTGAAACAAACGTACTCGCGCTGTATGTGGATGAAAATCCACGTGGAGAAATTTGATTGGGGATTTTTCGTCATAGGAACTGCTAATAGTAATTTGGAGTGTGGAAGTCGTATAAGGCAAATATATATATATTTTAATTACAACAATAATAATATTTGATTTTAGCATAGTCTTAAGTCCCATATCCAATCGAAGGGATTTAGTTTAATTACAACACTAATTTTGGGATTTGCATAGTTTAATAAATAGTTATACAAGTTGCAACAATCATCAATCTAAATTTTATTATTATGTTTAAATCTAAATTGCTTTGGTACAATTGAGATACATTACATTTTATTCAGTTTTGGATCCAAAATCTATAAATTTCGTATACGAGAATAATCCTAAAAACACAGTATTGAAGTTTAGTCAAAGAATTAGGTTCCTCTCCTTTTAAGGATTGCCGTGAGCTTTCAACTACATAATTAAAGTATAAGTCAAAAACCCTAAAAATCTAGCCATAATAATCTTCTACTCTCTACAAACCTCTTTCATTCATTTATTTGCTATCTTTTTTTTTAACCGGAGTTGGAAAAAGAAAATGCATGTTAAATATTATATCAGGAATTACTCCACGTATTGTTTGACAATGATTTGATAGAATCCTTTTCAAGATTTGATAGATAATTTGACAAGTCAATGATTTTTTTTTGTGTGTTTCAAAGACCAACATGTTAACTGATCGAATTCGATAAATTAGATCAGATTTTGCAGTTTTTTCTTTTGTAGTACCTTAACATGGCACGAGCGCAAACGGGGTTCAAGAATCCGTTTTCTTCTTAATCAGGTTGCGCTATCAATTTAACGCGGATTTTGCAAAACTTTCAGTTTTAAACTTTCAGTCTTATTTATAACCGCTTATCTTGTAATCATTTTCCCTAATCTTATTTGATAATTTTGTTTTAACGTTTGTAGCCAAACTTCCTGTTCCTGGGTTCTTATTTATGATTTAAGTTAGATATAAACTTCCTTCTGTCACAAAACAGTATAAAAAGGATGTTTTTTTTTTTTTCCCTTTCAAGAAGAACTTTTGTCTGTTAAAAGGCAACTTCTGCCTCATTTAGAAGATAAGGGTTAGACTTAGATTCCCAAATGAGTAGAGACTAAAATCACATCATTCATAAACTATACGCTATTTCCTTATTTTGACCCCATAATTTTTTACTTTATAGATTAGATGTAATTAGTTAGCAACTTTAACCTCCAGGACCATAACAACTCAGTTGCAAACTGCTGAAAAATTCAATACTGCTTGAAAAGTAAGATAAAACCTCTGAGTAGATTGTTTCAGTAACAATCTCAAAACATCAGACTTATAAAACTACAAACATGATGTGCATGCAAAATGCTTGTGCAACACTTTCATATACTTCAGTTGACACGAAACAAATTCCCGGTTAAAAGCAGGGCCGGAAGAAATAGCTTTCCATTCATTATCAGATTGATAATCAAAATTTTGAAGTTTCAACACTACACATCTACTCCTGACTACAATCTTCCCAAACAATTCCAGCGACAACCGGTACATCTACCCACAACCCATCAACCAATAAATGAATTTCTGTACAAAATTCCTACCTATCTAATTAAAGGGGTTAAACATTACCAAAATTTTGAAACGAGCAATTTCAACTCTTGAGCTCCCCAAAGGATGCGCTGCGTGAACTTCTTGCAACTCTACATTCTCTAAATGATTCTACAATCCCCTTTCTTCACATCTTCAGTTAGTTGCTCCTTGTAATGCCTAATATTCACTTCCTATAGATCTTTTTTTTCTCAGCCAATCTAACATTATACATAACTGATCTCACTGCAACTGTACATATTCAGGCAGGCTTCTTCCCCAAAATAAGCCACCACGGTCAGATTGAAGCCAAAATACTAATTTATGCATTCCCTATGAGTTTCCGGTATGCTCAAGTCTGACTTCCTCGTGAACTTTCACTACCTCTGCAGTGAACTTGTTTAATGCCTCAAAAATGGGGACAAAACCTGCCTGCAAACTACTTGAAGCTGCATTGTGAACTAGTTTAATGGCTTCCTTATGCCTGGCTTTCTCTTCTTCCAATTTCTTTTTCATTGAATCCAAATCCACCTTCAAATCATCAAGAGGTGAAACTCCACTTCCCGAGACCTTGGACACAGCTGTTTTGTCAGACAACGCATCTTGGTCATGTTCTATTTTCCCCCTCTCCATGCGTAATGTCCTAAGCTGTTGCTCAAAATCCTTTGAGGTATATTCTGCTTTGATCCTTTGACGTTGCTCCTCATCTTGCCTTTCCCATAACTGATGTAAAGTTGAAGCAAATCCACTCATAGCACCCGTCACCTCCTTCTCAGAAATTCTATCAATTGCTTGGTACCAATCATTGCAAATTACAAAAATTGGAGGAGCTCCAATCCGACTAGGAGAGAAAGGAACTTGTCCATCAGGGGTTTCTTCAGGTTCATAAAGAAGGCACCTCAAAAGCCACCCATTTAAGGATTCAACGTAGGATTTTTGGGTCTTAACCCAATTATTAAATCGGGAACACCAATTCATAAGCTCCATCTCAAGATCAAGTGTAGCTTTTAGACCAGAATCTCTTCGGAAGCTTGTGTTTGCTTTAAGAGAGCGAACTTTGCTTTCCATGATAGCTTGGAACTGTTTCTGGTGGCATTTTAGCATGGACCTCCACATTCTTATCAATCTGCAAATGGAAAGGTTGATTTTCTCAGATAAACAAATAAAGAAATGAAAAGGTTAATCAAAGCCTTTAGGCAAGAGGAGACGGACCAGAATAATAAGATATTCCTATAGGCTATAGACATTTGATTATTAAACACCAAAAATAAAATAAAATAAACTACTCCAAAAATAAAATCACTATATACCCATGAATTAGTTCAGTGAGTTGTGGCCGCAGTTCTTCATCCCTCAACTTATGCATCCGGCTTGATATAGAATCAACTGCTCTGATACAAACATTAATTTTGGTCAGCAACTTTCTGATTGAAGCCTGTGTAGCATCAATCTTGCTGGACTCTGCTCCTCGGTCATCTAACATTCTTAGTCTCTTGCACTGCTTTTCATATATAACTCTTAACTTTTCTTCATCCTAAAATCAGCAGAAATACCTATAAATGTTAAACCAAATTCCATAACAACTAGATATCAAACAACTTGAATGCAAACAATTAAGAAGTTAAAGAGTAAAGAAGCTGATAATTGACATCCAAGTCACATTTGATATACACAACAGGATTGTATTATGTTTTAAAAAGTATAAAGATTTTTTAGAATCAGAATTTCACATAGAACAAATTTCGCATGGCAGAAGAGACATCTAAAAACCCACAAATCTGGAGCCTAACAGCAAGGAAAATTAAAGGACAGTTTCAACTAGTGAATTCAGCAAGCAAAAGAGACTACACGTAAGCCTGAACAATGATTAACCAAGAAAAATGGCTATGCATGACCATAGACATGAGGTATAGAAAAAGAATCTGTATCAACCACAATTTTCAATTTCAAAATTATTTAATGTTCCAAATGAGTAAGTTTTTTGCATGGCAGCTTCAAGCATGATAATGCAGTAATAAGAATTCTAAAGGTCCATTAAGAAAACAATAATCAAAACAGTAAGATATATTGAAAAATTTTCAAAATCATATATGCTCCCTTACCTTAACTTCCTTGTATAATTTCTTCTCCCAGGCGTAAAGTTTCTCCAAAGTTGATGAAAGGTTTGCAGAATTCATGTCAAAGTCTTTCCCGGGATCCCCACAGTATGCTTTTGCCATCTTCATTGTCCTAGAACTTAACCGAACTGAACGCCTATGTGGAGGATGTGAAGATAACATGGATGGTGCAACTAGGTACATGATCCTGGAAAAGATAACTGCATATGGACATGTAAGTCAATAGAGAGTCATGGTAAATGCTAGCGTACAGGGATTGAATTTAATGTTAATCAACCATAAAATTGATCAAGCTACATGAGATAGATCAGCAAAGGGGATTTTTTTTCTAATCTAAAGAAACAGATAAAAGTGAATAACATCTTAAAGGTTCCATCTGTAAGCTGACTTGTTTTAAATTGTAGTGTAATCAGCTGTGTAAAAATAATCTGTTTCCAGGTACAAACTGGACAAATCCCCACCAGGTTATTCATACAGGTTACAGCCAATACCAAGCATATGAATGTTATCCTGTTAGCAACTCCAATAAAAACTCATTTTACCAAGAAAATGTAGAAATCTTTTTTCCAAAAATTGTTCCACAAGAAAATCCCTAGCAACTCATTCACTTATCTTTGGTGCCCAACACCATCAAATTCACAGTAAAGTTAATGCATCCAGGGGGGCCCTATAGTAGGTATATCAGAAGAGTTGTCTAAAAAAAATGATGAAACTGCAAGCAAACACCAGAGCGAAATACAAGAAAGCTGCATATATAATTGGAAATACTGAGCTATTAAATGAAATATGTATAACTAAAAAAAATTAAACAAAATGCAGCTCTTCAAGGCAGATGGACGCAAAACAGCATCACAAAACAAGAAAGCAGAATATGTGTGGACTGACTTGAGCAAAATTGACAAATAGTTTGGTCCAAACAAAAAAAGAAGGCCTAGAAATAAGACCAAGTGACCATTAATTGTTTAAGTCAAGCTTTCAGAAAAGCATTTTTTCCTGTTTGGACAACTGAAAGATTGTGGCTTTTACCAAAAGGTGGTCCTGAGGCATCACAACCCAGATCTTCCAAGAGCAAACCACATATGTTACAACTCGACTAAGCTGGGTCAACTAATATAATGCACTCAACTAGCAATTCACAGAAGTAACTCCCCACCAACAAAGAGCTGCTGCGACTTAAATAATCACACAAATGATAAACCTATATGCAAATATTATCTGAAAAGGTGGTAAAGAGCATTCAAAATGCACAAAAATATATCCCAACCACAGAAACAAAACTGTAAAGTAAATACGTTCACAGAAAGCAAAAATCAAATAAACACAAAAGGCTTAAATCGTACCCTTAAGAAATGGAGTGGTTCTACGCTGATAAGGCAACTTTCCGACCTCAAGCAACACGGCAACCTCTTTCCCATAACTAGAAGCAATCTCAAACTCATCTCTGATCTCCTTTACCACCTCCTGAAGGTCCCTTGTTCCATGAACTGACAATGTAGTTAAACTACTGGGCTTGGAAGATTCAGTTTCAACAGTAGTAATTGGTGAGTCCTCAACCTCAAAACTCACCCCCTTTTTTCTCACACTGTCCTCTTCAGAACTCTTTGACACAATACTTTCAAGACTACTACCACTACTGCCCTTAACCTCCTTAGGCTCTGTTTTCTCAAGTTTTGGTGACTCACTACTAGCGTTTCGCATTGGCACTGACCTAGACGTTCCCTCTCCAAAGTTCACATTCTTGTTTTTATTATTACTACCACTTTTCACGTTTACATTCATTTCATCGTTTATTTTATTTTTCTTTTTTTCATTTTTATAAACTTCTGGCTCTGTCTCATCTTCCAAAGGTGGAATACCTTCTCTCTCCCTCACCACAGTCGAATCCGGACTACTCGAATTCGACCTGTACCCGTATCTAAATGAACCCGGGTACATACCATAGTTGTTACTACTGCCATCATAAGTGTCGAACACATTCAGATAATCCCACGTGGACACCCTCGGCGGCGAGGGAGGTGGCCGCGGCTTAGCTGGTGGACTCGTCCGCTGATCATTTCCTGAAGGTGAACCCATTGAGAACCCGAAAAACCCACCACTCTGATACATAGGCGGATAACCCGGCCCACCGTAGCCGTATCCATAACCCGACCCAGCATACTGTCGCTCGGGCTCCTCGTAAACAACAGACTTCGCCGGTGCAGCAGATTTTTTCATATAATACATGTTGTAGTTCCGATTTGGAGGATATGCCCAGTCTTGTTGATCTGGAGGGTATGCCCAGGTCTGTTGATTTGGGGGATAAGCAAAGTCTTGTTGATTTGGAGGGTAAGAGTAGTTTTGTTGGTTTGGAGGGTAAGCGTAGTCTTGCTGGTTTGGAGGGTAAGAAAAGTCTTGTTGATTTGGAGGGTAAGCAAAGTTTTGTTGTGCATGATAATATGGATAATTGAAACCATTGTACGAAGAGGACGATGGCTCATCTCGTTCATGGTGTTCGTGCTCGTGTTCATGTTCATGTCCATCTTCGTCGCTATCCTCTATATGGATATGACCTGAATCCGAGTCCGTATCCAAATCCGACCCGGAAGACAAATGCAAGTGCGAATCTTCGTGTATTTCTTCCTCTTTTAACTTATCATCAACGGAATGAGAAATCGACGTGGACGAAGAAGTGTTCCGGATTTTCCTTTGCTTGGACGAGGATTTGCCTTCGTCGGACGGCAAGGTGAGAACCGGAGAGTCTGGGGAAGATCCAGAACCTCCGATCACGAGCTCTTCCTCCACGAATTTTCGGAACGCGTCACCAACTTCCTTCAACGAATAAAAGTAGGACACGTGTGCGGCAGCGAATGCGTAGCGGTGTTCGGACGCCTCTTTCAGAAGCTGCTTGCGTTCTCGGCAGAGCGTCACGAGCGGTAAGTCATCGATTTTGGATCCTCCACACCCCATGTCGAAGAAGAAGAAGAAGAAGGAATTTGCATAAACAAGTCACGTGACGGAGGAGTGATGATGATGATAGGACGAAGAAGAACACTACTCATGGTGCCTGTTGTTGTTCGTAGAAAGGATAACCAGAAGAAGGCATTGTGCAGGGGCAAGTCAGTAAATAACAGTAGATCCAAGGCTAATTTCAAATTCTCACCTCAACAGTCAACACACAAAGTTCATCATCAAAAACAAAATAAAAACAAAACCCTACGACACAGAGAGAAATAGAAACGGAAAGAAAAGAAGAGGAATGAATCTGACCGTTGAGATGAATGAAAGAGAAACACAACCGTCCATGCAATTGAAAAATTGAAACTGAGATACGCTGAAGAGAGGTTTTTGTATTCTTGTGATTATAGCTTCTTCTTTGTTTATTTATTGATAAAAGAGACGACGTTACCTGGAGATTTTAAAAGTGGTGGGGATATGTAATGAAAAGAAAATTAATTAATGAGAGAGAAGGAGTGGTGGAAAAAAAGGAGAGAGAAGAAGAAGAAAAGAGTTTGTCTCTCTTGTTCAGTGAAACAGAGATGGTTTCAGAAACTGCAGCGGGAGAAGAAGGCTCGTGGAACCCGCCATTGGCTACGGACCCTGTCACAGTCATTATTATTACCACACCAATTTTAATTTTAATTTTAATTTTGTGTTTTTTGGTGTTTCCTTTTTCTCGTTTGGTTACTTGCTCTTGCTCTTGGTGGCCTGCACTGCGGAGTAATTACACCTATACGCCTACGTTTTCCTAGTCATTCATTCCACGTTCTGTAGCTTTTTGTTTTATCGCAGTAAATATGCGCGTACGAATACAGGATAAAACAAAGTATTTATTAAATAAGGATAAGAGTATAAATACATTGTTGACAAAAATAGATAAAAATGCAGAATCACATGAAAGCAGAAACCTAACACATTTTCTTTGCTCTTTTTTCAGAGAATATAATAATTTAATTAATTATAATATTTAGTGAATCACCTTGGATACCCTTTAGAATTGCTAAACCTAAACCTAGAGATGGTGATCATATAACATTGCTATTACATATGGATCATTTCTAGACATTGATAATTGAATATGTGTTGGCATTTTAGCTGACACATTTAATGCCCTTTGATTGGGATTTCTTATCTCATATTCAAATTACTAGTAAATCAGCAACTTTAATATATTACTCAAGAATAAGTTTTTTTTTTATTTATTTATACATTAAAAAAAAAAAAAAAAAAAACCGAAAGAGACTTGTTAGCATGATGACGATGCCTTTAACTGCTTTCATCAATCATCACCATAAGTAAATAATGCCAAAGTAGTATCCCATGCACTTTATGTTAAAAAATAAAACGGTGATAGCAGCAAGCCTTTTCCGTTTTTTTATTATTAAAAAAATGTTGATATTATCAAAAGTATTTTTTTAATTATTATTTATTACTTTTTTTTTAATAACGCTGATAATAATGAAAAGCATGCTTTGATGTTAAACATCTGAGGATTTTTAGGAGTACTTTTCTCAAAGGAAAAAACTTTCATAAAAATATTCCTAAGTAGGTTTTTTTTTTTTTTTTTATATGACTAAATGTTGCGTCTATTTATAAGTATTTCAACTAATTTCTCGAGAATTTAAAATTACTGATGACATAAAATTCTAGTAATTAACTCTATTAGTACTCAAAGAGGAACTCAAATTCAGATCTCTTAAATAATCTTTACTATTAAGAAATAGTTTTGGTAAAAAAAAAAAAAGTTCCAAAGGTTTTGGTTTAAAAAAGTATTTCACCAAATAACATCATAAAAATTAATAAATTACATGTGCTAATTGTGAAGATGATAATATATAAGTTGATGGCTACGGTGCGGATGTGGTAGGGTAGTTTGAAACTTAGCGCAAGGTATAGCCGTAAAGGTAGTGTTTATGACGTGAAGTAAATAAACTAATAAAGGTGGTGTTTGGTGGGCGGAAAGAGAATATTGGTAAGATGGAGTGCGTGTATCAGCAGGACCAGAAAAATGCACGCTCCTGCATCCAGAATCAACAAAGAGTAAGACTCAAGTTACCATTTTAATCTTCCCAATTCACTCTATATTTATTTATTTATTTTAAATCGTACATTACATTTATTTTATTGTATCGGATATCATATCACGCTTCTTCCTTTCCGTAATTACATTAACTTCGTCTCAATTTACAATATCGCCGTGCATGTCCTATCTGCATTTATGATTTACCTGCCCACTTCTGTTGGACTAATATTACAACTAAAATCTCTTCTCATGCATTTTCTCCGACAAATCCAACATCTACCTCACAAAATTAGTTAGTTGGTAAGTCATAATTTATCATGTGATAACCAAGTTAAACTCATTATAAATTAATTAATTACCGTTATATCAAAATTATAAAAAATTATTTATAAAAAAAATAATAAGTGTAGTATTACTTTTATTTTATTATCACAAAATAATAATAACACTTTTTTTAAAAAAAAAATTTTGAATATACATTTTAAATAACTGATTTATACACATACTGAGAGTGATTAATTTGATTGAGAAAGAGAGACAAACTTTGGTAAGGGGAAGTTGTTTAGCGAAAGGAACAAGAAGAAAAATGATAAAAGGGAGTTGTTGTTGTTAAGTAGAGATTTGATAGAAGCATTAGATTCTTTTGTGGCCCATCCCCGATTTCATTTATTTTGTTCCTCCTAAATTTATATACATTTACATATTGGTGGATGGATGGAATAGTGTGTTTGTCTCTCTCTTTTTCTTTTAACTTTTTCCCTTTTTCATTTACTTTCAAATAAACAAAAAACATGACCATGCCTAATTCTCTATTGTAACCCACTTGGATTTCGGGTCCACCGTTGCTAACGCCAGCACACAACATGCCTTTCAGGCACGAGGCGTCCACACTCTTCTTCTCTTTAATATTCTTTCTCGGGTCGGGCTACATTTGACCACACCATACAATAATAACTTGACCCATTTAACCTCAATATTATTAGTTGGACGGTGAGATGACAATAAAACTCAATCTAAAATTAAAAATATTTGTAATAATCAAGAATTTGAACGATATAAAAGTGAAGAGCAGGTATTGAAGCGTAGAGTGTAGAGCAGGGGAACAATTCTCGTAAAGTGAAATAGGGTTTGACTTGATAGGTTACTGCGCTGAAAATCATGGTGCGTGGTCGTGTCGTGATAATAGATCGTTTGACCCACCTAACCTTAAGCTAAATCCCTCCAACACAGATACCTTTTATCACGTGGGCTCCATTGTCACTGAATATTATTATTTAAATTTAGATTCCTTGCTGTTCCACCCTGATCTACTGTAACGTTATCGATGCCTAATCAATAACCAGATTGTCGATCATAATATAGTACCGTTCGATTCAAGTTACCGGATTAGATTTGGATCCAATATTTATATTTGTTTCCTTTAAACAATCGGATCGGGCTTCTTCCGCTGTCTGAGATTAGGTAGAATATTCCTTANTTCTCTCGGGTCGGGCTACATTTGACCACACCATACAATAATAACTTGACCCATTTAACCTCAATATTATTAGTTGGACGGTGAGATGACAATAAAACTCAATCTAAAATTAAAAATATTTGTAATAATCAAGAATTTGAACGATATAAAAGTGAAGAGCAGGTATTGAAGCGTAGAGTGTAGAGCAGGGGAACAATTCTCGTAAAGTGAAATGGGGTTTGACTTGATAGGCTACTGCGCTGAAAATCATGGTGCGTGGTCGTGTCGTGATAATAGATCGTTTGACCCACCGAACCTTAAGCTAAATCCCTCCAACACAGATCCCTTTTATCACGTAGGCTCCATTGTCACTGAATATTATTATTTAAATTTAGATTCCTTACTGTTCCACCGTGATCTACTGTAACGTTATCTATACCTAATCAACAACCAGATTGTCGATCATAATATAGTATCGTTTGATTCAAGTTACCGGATTAGATTTGGATCCAATATTTATATTTGTTTCCTTTAAACAATCGGATCGGGCTTCTTTCGCTGTCTGAGATTAGGTAGAATATTCCTTAAGAGTGATAATATTTAATCAGGTAACATTATTGATTCCATAATTAGACACATGTTAATTGAAAGTTATTAATTTTAATGATTATTATTATTTTATATATAAATAACATTTATATAATTATAAAAAATTATAGTTCAAATTAGATAATTATAAATAAAAATAAACTTTATATTTTAATAAATTATAATTTTTCTATTTCTCGTCTTATAGAAAGTTATCCTTGCATAATGTGTGTGTATATATATATATATATATATAACACTAAATATTTAAGATTAAAAAAAAATATTTATTTAAAGTTATTTGGGATAATAATTCATACTTTAAAGTTGTTACCATTTTTTTCAACTTACAGGTACATAATAACTCACTAGTATAACCATAGACATCTTTTTGATAAAACCAAAATATTTTTAACTTCTTAAACATGTTTAGAGTTTCTTGACGCGAAACTTTTTATATTTTTATATTATCATTTTTGGGATTATTTCATTTATCTTCTTACTTAATTACAATAACAACTACTAAAATAATGAATTAAAATCCTTATACATACTACTAAAACGTGAATTATAAAATAAGAAATTAAAACAGTAATTTTTGTAACTACAACTCTACTCAATTATAATCAGATTTGATTGTATATATAAAATGAATAAATGTAATGTCAATTTATAAAACTTGACATAAAATAAAAAAGTTTAATATATAAAAAATTGATTTAATAAATATTCAAATAAATATAGATGAATTATGTAATATGCGTATCAATCAAGCGTTAAACTATTAAAACAAATCCCATAAATAACAATAAGAAAATGGTATGACGTAACTTGTTCATTCCTTTATGAAAAAGATAAAGGAAAATAATAGAGTTATCGAAAAGTTTACACTGAATTTGTGTATCGAATGACGTGATAAAATCTTTACTATTTATTAATATTAACTGATAATAAATAAATAGTCAGAATTTTGTTATGTTATTTGATACGTAAATTTGGTGCACACTCGAACTGTAGGATTACTCAAAAATAAATTACCTAGTAGTGACTAATTAAACTTGGTTATTTCGAGATTTTACTTTTAATTTTTTTATCTGTGGACCACTGTCATAGGAGACGTACAAGCCAAGTCATGAAGACCTTGATGCGACGTCGAATTTATAAAAAACCAGACCTGACCTTAGGCGTTTACCTAATCTGAACAAGAATCCATCAACTTGTGCTCCAAGCAACGAAAATCAAAATTTTCAACTATTTGAACCTTTCACATGGAATTGGAATTCATTCAAATTCTCCAACTCCTGATTCTTGGCTGCTCTGTCAACATTAATCAATTCAAAGAGGATTGTTAATTGGAATTACAACTGAATGGTCTAGAAAGTTTTGAACGGATTATTTTCTTGTACTTAAATAGTTTAAGGATTAATTTTTAAGAATAGATGATAACTTGGTGATAATTTCTTTTTATAGGAAAAGAACATTGAGATATAATAACTATTTATAGGTAATTTAACGATTCATTTGAGATTTTTGGATTTATTATTTAAAAGGTATTGAGTTTGAATCCTCTAATTATTAATAATGGGTAGTCATTAGAGATTTATCCGACCAATAACTTTAAAACTCGGGAACAATAGTCGAGATACATATAAACTAGTCTGGACACCCTCGAATATCCAAAAAAAATAAAAATAAAGATATAATTATACCGAATAAAAACATGAGATGAAAGGCCAAAAGTGGCAAGGTAATTTGTTGAAATGTCTCACTTTTAATCGATTACTTTAGGTAAAAATTCAAAAGTTACAATATAATTAACTGCTGATGATCCCATTTTGATATCAAATAAATAGCCAATTTATTAGTTAATATACAAAACTTTAGTAGAGATTAAAGAATAGACAGCTAACACCGCCAACTTTTGTGAAAGGGCATTTCTCAGTGTTTCGAGCTATTGGTAGTTGCCACCATCAAAGAAAATCTTTATTAGTGGAAACACTGATCTTCGACGTAAAAGTTAATATTCTTCCTCAACCCATCTTTTAATCTGTTGTTGAACGCTTCTATTTCTTTGAAGCCGCGTTGAATTATTCTACAACAACTGTTCAATTACTCTACACAAGTTTTCAATATTTGAATTCCACATGTCGGCTCCATTCTATTTAACCTATTAATATTTGATTAATCCTAAGAATACGTAAGCATTAAACATATCATAACTATTATTTCTCTCTTTTTCACGCCAACAATGACTTCGGTCTCATTTTCTCATCAGTTTTTTCTGAGGGGAATAGTAACCCTTTCGTGTTGATATTTAGAAAGTAACATTCTTTTTTGTAATATAACATCCATTGGTTTAGAAATCTAACTGTAATCCTCATTTTTTATAGGTTCTTAGGTTATACTATTTAAATTTGAAGGAAATGACATTTTATTATTTACTCAATTCAATATCTAACATGCAAAATCTGTAACAATATTAAGAGGTGATATATTTCTGAGGTTAAATGATGAAATATGAAGATTGATGAATTGATGATATTCTAAAACTAACGGATATTACTTAAAAAAAACCTTTTTATCTCGAGTGATAAAATACGGTGTTTAATGAATAATTAAAATATGGAAGGGACCCTCCTCAGAAGTTAAGGACAAGGATCTTCCTGTTCCTAATAATAAAAGAACAAAAAGCTGGGAAAAGAAAAAGCAATTTACCAATTAATAAATAAATATAAAGGAAAACATGATGGATTTGGAAGAGTTATTATTAACCTAACAGGATACGCCACATGTGCTTCCTCAATGGGAGCAGAGGCAGAGAGTTTTCATCATCTCTCTATCCGTCTATCGCTCCTACTTTATGAATAAAAAGCTGGAGAGAAAGTTGAAAACTTTTGGTTTAAGCTGTCTCTGGTCAAACCCAACTTTCACCTATGAAAATAAAACATAAAACAGCTCCTCAAATCACTTTTTCAAACCTCCCAATTACGAAAACGTGGTGTCATTTGAGTTTGATTATTATTGACCAATTTTTCTAGATTCGAGTTTTGGCGTATAGGGTAAAAACTAAACTAAATAACTGTTATTATGCAATTTTGCCATTAAGTTAGGAGAAGTCAGAAGCCCGCACAGATATAGTTCGATCATAATTGGTTCGACTCAGTATTGGTTCGGCATTGTATAAGTTCGTTGATAGGGACAATTAGCACAAGTTAGTCGCAACAACCTTGATAGTGTCGACAAACCAGGGATGAACTCAAATCTCGAAATATTTGGAAGGGATAGGATTGACACCGGTGGTAGTGCGATCTTCATGTCCAATCATGACAATATCAGAACTACAATTTGAATTTGATTACAACCGTATTCTCTCTCTTTCCTTACTCTAAACTTGTATAATACCCTCTCCAATTATGAGAAAGGGGTTAACAATTTGTTTAAGCATTATATATATTTCTCCTGTAAGCTATTTAACGCAATAAGAGAAACGTGGCTTAACTGTAACCACTTTAAAATGTTTGTGTTTTTTACCTTACTGCACTATACTGTATCAAATAACTAAAAAAAAAAAAAATTCTGTTAAAAAATGATTTTAGAACTCTAAAAAATGACTTACGATAAGAATGAATACACCCTAACGTGGTTCCCGCAATAAGGTTGGGCCAGTCCAGAAATTTGAATTGGGCCGCCCAAGAGCAAGCCTTTCTCTTTACTAGATTGACCCTAAACCCATAATATGTTTTAAATATGGGTGTCACCCTCAACTATCATTCTTAAAAAATTATACGAAGATGAGGGTAAATTTAGGGAGAACAAAAATAAATTATGAAGATGAATTGATATGAAGATTTCTACTAAATATCAATTTTATTATCCTTTAATTAATTAATTATAGTTATTAACATGTATTAGGATTCTGTTGTTATCTGTTTTGCCGGGTTTCCGTATTTGTAGCAACTAGTCCTAGGTTGTCGTCCTCCTGCGCTAGCTTGTTGTCTCATGTGACCCCCTACACTCTGGCACGTGCTGCCCCCACGCCTCTTCATAAATTTCTCTCCTCGGAAACACAAAAAGTGTGTTTCGTACACTTTATATTTATAAATACCACGTAAGAAAATAAAATAATAAATATTTGTAAACATTATTTACTTATTTTATATTTTAAATATAATTATATTGATTTATAGTATTGCTGACATGTATTTTCCTCGTATTCCAGATACAGATGGACTGTACTGTAGGCGTTGAAGCCAAGGCAGTGAGTAATCCCATGGAGAGTCAACAAGTATTTATAAAGGAGTAGACTGTAGAGACGTTGATTGAAAGTGGCATCGCATGTGAGATAACTCCATAATAATTACAGAGAAAGACAAATATCTGAAATGGCATGCTTTCAACTTACAGAATCATGGGATATTGCGAGTAATGGGAGAGGAAAGAACCCATCATCCAACGTCACCGATAACACCAGTCACAATCAGGTATTTTCTTTATTGGTTTAGTTTGTTTGAGAGCACAATCACTATCACAATCAGCATTCCTGTACATATTTTTTTATATTGTTTTTGATGATGATCAGGAACCCGGTTGGAGAAAGTTCCTGCAATTTATAGGGCCTGGTTTCCTCGTCTCATTGGCTTATCTTGACCCTGGAAACTGTAAGCCCCTCTCTCTCTCTCCATGTGTGTTTCTGAGGGACTGTGTGTGTACTTACAAATATTTCTGTGTTGACATGATACAGTGGAAACTGATTTGCAAGCGGGAGCTAATCACGGATATAAGGTACGAGAAACATAAATTTATAAAAATATTATGGATGTATAGAAAAGAGAATGAACATTTTATCTTCTTCAAATAGAAATGCAAGAAGAAAACTAATAAGCGTCCGTGTTTGTCATTTTCAGCTATTATGGGTGGTTCTTATGGGATTGATCTTCGCACTTATAATCCAGTCCCTTGCTGCAAATCTTGGTGTAAGCACTGGTAAGTCATAAATTCACCTGCTCATAGTTGAAGAAATGTTAATAAATTATACTTGTTAATGCTTTTTTCATTGGATTTTCAGGCAAACACTTATCAGAGTTATGCAGGATTGAGTACCCAAATTATGTCAAGTATTGCCTGTGGTTGCTAGCCGAAATAGCTGTAATTGCTGCTGATGTACCCGAAGGCATGTATAAATTTTAAATTTATTCGTTCACAATATATTTGAAATATCGATAATTTTTATTACTTTTCTTTTGTTCAGTGATTGGGACGGCCTTTGCATTGAATATACTATTTCACATCCCGGTATGGATTGGAGTTCTCTTCACTGGCTTTAGCACTCTCCTGCTTCTTGGCCTCGAGAGATATGGGGTAATTTAATTACTGAAATTTATAATACTTCAATAATCTAAAACCAACTTTATTTTACTGGTCATAGCATCAAAATCAACACCTTTTGTATGGTTAAAATGATAGGTGAGGAAGGTGGAAATGCTGATAGCAACCCTTGTATTCGTAATGGCTGGTTGTTTCTTTGCGGAAATGAGTTACGCAAAGCCTTCTACAGTTGATGTGCTGAAGGGCATGTTTATTCCCAAGCTCAAAGACCAAGGGGCAACCGGCGATGCCGTTGCCCTGTTCGGTGCCCTTGTCATGCCGTATGATTCATCAATATCTCATATATCACCGTTCTTAACTACATTTTTAACTTATTTTCAAAGTCTGAGAACTTCCAATTTTTTTTGTTAAATGCAGGCACAATCTATACCTGCACTCGGCTCTTGTGCTCTCCAGAAAAGTGCCCTCTTCTGTCCGGGGCATTAATGTGAGTCAGTTTATTGATATTGAATAGCTTCTATATTTGATTGTTTTGGTGCTGATATTCTAATTTAAATTACAGGATGCATGTAGATATTTCCTCATAGAAAGTGGATTGGCCCTCTTTTTAGCATTTTTAATCAATGTAGCAGTAATCTCAGTCTCAGGCACTGTTTGCTCCGCCGCAAACCTCTCCGCTTATAGCAAGGATCAATGCAGTGCTATGACTCTAAACTCGGCTTCTTTTCTTCTAAAGGTCTGACTCATTCGATTTTGGCTACTTTTATTGACTCTTGACAAATGAAACTTGATCTCTATATTAAAGAAAACTTGAATACTATGTACAGAATGTGCTGGGAAAATCGAGTTCGATTGTTTATGCCATTGCACTACTAGCCTCAGGGCAAAGTTCCTCAATCACAGGCACATATGCTGGACAATTCATCATGCAGGTTGTAAAAAAGAATTAAAAAACTTGAACAATATTCAGACTCCATTAGTCACAATTTTCTTCCCTACATTATTTGGCTTATGGGTTATTTAATTTCAGGGCTTCTTGGATTTAAAGATGAAGCAATGGATGAGAAACTTGATGACAAGGAGCATTGCCATTTTACCAAGTCTTATTGTTTCAATTATTGGTGGACCTCAGGGAGCAGGCAAACTAATTATAATTGCATCGGTTAGAAAAATAATCATTAAATTCGGATTATTAATTAAAGTTAAACCCATGATTAAGTTAAACCAGTTGTAATATTTTTATAAGTTTTGTTTGCACAGATGATACTGTCGTTTGAACTGCCATTTTCTCTGATCCCTCTTCTTAAATTCAGTAGCAGTAGCACCAAGATGGGACCTCACAAGAATTCTATTTATGTAAGTTTGTGTTTTTTTTCAATATTTTTATGTTTTCTCCCTCTAGCTTTCTAATTAGGGTTTTTTTTGTTTTTAAATACATGCAGATTATTCTTATTTCATGGATCTTGGGTTTAGGAATCATGGGCATCAATGTGTATTACCTAAGCACAGGATTTGTGGGTTGGCTAATCCACAACCATTTACCCAAAGCTGGAAATATTGTAATTGGTGTGATAGTGTTTCCCCTAATGGCCATTTATATTTTAGCAGTTATCTATTTAGCTTTTCGGAAAGATACTGTTGTAACATTTACTGAGCCAACAAAAGAAGACCCAATGGCCCAAGTTCACATGGAGAATGGACTTGTAAACCCTATTGGGATTGAGTCGGGCCATGTGCCTTACAGAGAAGATTTGGCTGATATTACTCTGTCAAGATAAGATGATTTTAACCCAAAATCAAATGTATGATGAAATGATATGATATTTTGAGTTATTAGTGTATACACAATGTTGCAATGAGTTCACTGTAGAGCTAGTCATCAGTTGTATTTCAGAATTGTGGTTGGCACTTGGCAGTGTTATTTTGGCATGGCTCTCGAATTTGATTCTGCCAAAAGGTTAATTTTAATTTTGCCATAAGTATGTTTACGTACGACTGAATTTAAAGTAGTTGAACATTTACTATTACATATAGAGTTAACGACTTTTTCCCACTCAAAAATTGGTTTAATGACACTTTCCCACTTATAGATTTTTAAATTACTACTTTATTATCCAAATTTATATTCTAGAGACGAACAAAGAACAAACTCAAACCAAATTGTTGAGGCTTTTAAAAAGTGGAGGCCCATACATCTTTTGATGCTAAAATGTTAGATTTTGGTGGTTGAGATTAATCAAAATTTGCCTTAGAAGGGATAATCGCACAAACTCTAATCGCTCGATTACCGAAGATTGGTAATGTCGACAGGAATAGGGTTTGAAAGATTTTAGTGAGTGATAATTGGAGAAGAGAATGATTGTGATGTAGGGCCACAAAGATGCTGGAATCGAAAACAGAATATAAATTTGGATAGTACAGTGGTATTTTAAAAGTCTGTGGGTGAGAAAGTGTCATTAAACCATTTTTTGGGTGAGAAAAAATCGTTTACACTTACATATAAGAATTAAGATAACATTACAATATCGAATTAATTATCATAGGAATGGCCACATTATGATTTCTTGATGCAGATGTGCCAGATAATCACCCCAAGGAAATATTTCAAGCAAGAAAGTAGAGAGAAGACTGACCAAAAAAATTAGTGCAAACAAAAGATGCTATATCTATAATAAAGCTCCATAACCAAGTTAATTAACAACAAGAGATGTAACAAATGCTAAAACAGCAATCACAATCATGATATTTAGAAAATAGTTTGACTGTAAAGGCTTATCTGGGCTTCCACCAACTGCTTCATACTCTGCCCGAATCTTCTGCTTCATTGTGTCTGATAGCTCTCTCTGCAATTCAAATAGGCAACACTAATTGAATTTTATTCTTTCTCCTTCATTTAGACTTCCAAGATTTAGTTGTGAGATCAGGATGATTTGAAATAAAGCTTCTTGTATTATTTATAGATACAGCAAAAGATAACAAGATACTTGTTTTTTTAATCCTGCAGAAAATCATAAAGAGAAGAGAAGACAAACAATTTAGACATCCACAATTTCCTCCATATGAGTCTTTCACACAAAAAAAGCTTGCAACAAACTTTTGATAACTACTAACTAAAAGAATCAGAAAAAAGTAACTCATAATTACAACCTTCCCAGAAGAATACTTGGCAGCAACAAACTTCTCTGGCGCAGGTTTTGCGGGACTATCATCTATCACGATACCCTAATCACAAAATTAAACAATTAGCATGAAAGTCAAAAGTCATCTTCATCATTGCCTATCAAAGTTTAGAGATGCAAACTTCTTGAACCGAAGTCAAGAATGGGAGCCATTCTGATAACAAACGATGATAGTGTTTTGCCAGGCTGACCCCCAAAGATTAAGGGAAGGTGGTTTTGCAGTTATTTGGCACTCTAAAGATGCATGTGTTTGTGTGAAAAGAATCCAAGCTATTCAAAGTATTAAGGAAACAATTCCAGAAAACAACTACACAACAATTTTTGCATGTATTTTACATATGAAAAATCTCGGTATCAAGTTTGTATATATTAGTCTTTAATGCAGAATGTTATAAACTTCTAAAGTAAAATGACAAGTCTTATTAGGTCCATCCCTATACTAAGTGTTTGTCGCATGAATACAACCTCAAACAAAAGATGAGCATGCTTTGAACCCATAAACTTACTAATAAAAGAGCCATCAAAAGCAAAGGGGTGCTAAACCTGAGGTTCATTAAAAAAATAGAGTATGTACTAAAGCAAGAAGAAACAATTTATAATTTTTCATGAAAGCACAGAACACAAGCACTCAAAATTAACAAACCTCAGTAGGATCAAATTTGGCACCAAGGTTGCTGAGTTTGACATGGGCTTCAGCATAATCGTTGAAAAAAGCTTCTTGATCCTCAGCATATTTCTCAGCATATACCTGCCAATTATGCAATATTTATTAGCTATAAATGATGATGATTCTATGTCATTGATACAACAACATTTCATTACATTTTACCTTGAATGAAGGATCATCAAAAAGGACAGCATCAGTAGGCAACACAAGAAGCTCTTCATCCTTTTTTTCTTTAATATCCTGCACAGGAAAATCGCTGTCAGGAAGCAGATTTTGCAACCCCAACTCCTTCATTTCTCACTATAGAAAGAGAGTACGATCAGACTTCAAACCTTGAAGTAGGAATTATCAAATTTCAACCATTTCACTGTCCAGGACTGCCCTCCAGGAGCTCCGGGTCCATCTTTCTGTCATATAACATTTTTCCTATTAACTTGTTAGCCATTTGTAAAGCTATCTATACCAGTAGTCGTAAGTCATTAAATTTGATGAACCATCCGAATCACACTCTCCACAGAAACAATAGAAACAATCTCAGCATGAATTATTAAAAATTAAGTGGTTTTGTACCGTATACTTTGTTTCTGGTTTTCCCCAACCACTGCGTTCAGGTCTAGACCTTCCCAGTGTATGTGCACCAGATAACGCAACTATTTCCTGCAGAAGCAAAAGATATATAAAGCATTGCATGCAAATGTGAGATCAAATAACGACCAAATCTTCTTTGCAGTTAAACTTACCTTATCATTTAATCCCATTCTGTAGAATACATTTCGCAAATGTTCAGCAGGTGAGGGAGGGCCAGCATCTAAAAGTCAGATGAATACTTTAAATCAGTTGCTAACTAAAATTGGAGTGCCATGCAAACACCAGCATATTTTAATATGGAAAAGATAGCAGAATTACACAGCAATCAGTTCTAGATTATGCTTAAGTATCCTAACAACCAAAAATAGGAAGACTTAGAATAAAAGATATCTAAGAAAACAATTTGACCATATACGTTGAGATTTGAACAATATGAAAAAGATACGAACTCAAGACTAAACTACATGGCTCAGCAATAGGTGTCATGATGACAGTGTTATGCCAGCAATAAGCACGGTCATATGGCTTCAAGCATACTGGAAAGAATATATAGACCGTTGATGGACAAGTACACTTGACTCCTAAATGATCAATTTTCAAATTGTCAGCAGACTGAAACCTAAATACTTTTTAGTTCTTCTTTCTATAATAATAGAAGTGCCTAATTATTTCTCGTACAGACACAAGATCTCATGCTTCGAGTTACATGCCTGCCTTCCATGGTATCCAATAACTAACCCTTATTCCACAAAAAACTGTGTAAACGAAGCTAACTTTTATATTAACCAAAGCAAATTCTTCACTTGCATTGGACTGTAACATGGAAGGTTCCTAAGTATCACGCTATTAACCATTTTGATTCCCAAGGAATTATTTATCATGTTGAACTACTTCACAAAAAACTGTGTTATTTTGATTGTTGTAGGCACCAAAAGTAAAAGATATCTTTCCAAAGACTATAAAAGTACATCGTCCACTAACCAGGAAGCCTTCCTTCTTCAGGGCACTGGTCAGGTCCAGAGACATCCACCCTTCCATACTTCATGGGTAATTTGGGGCCGCCAGCTTCCTGAATTTCAAAGCAATAAACAGAATCTTTAGAAAATCAATCATTTCGAAAAATATTGAATTAAAAGCAATGGTTAGTAAAACCTCAATAGCAGTAGCACTGGCCAACTGGAATAAGTCTGCATAAGTGACACCAGAGTATTTGTCCTTTATGGGTTGAATCAGCTGCAATGCGTTCCCAAGACCTGAAATGACAGCTTGTGAGGCGCCAATGTTCCAAACCAAGCTCAATTACACATAATTTCAAACCAATACCAGCATTAGCTGCATGTTTAAGCTCAGCTTCAAATCTAAGACTTCCATTAGCTCCACCCCTTTGTGGCCACTCCTCAATGTTCTTGTTATAAGTACCCGCATCATGCCACCCAAGGCGAACCTGTTACATCATTCACAACAAACTTTAAACCACATGACAGCAATTTCTTCGTCAAAATATAAATTATAGACATCATTGCATGTCATTGGTAACTATTAACATTTTGATGTCTAAAATTATAAGTTTAGTAACAGTAACTATAAAAACACAGCATGGACAAATAATTTAAAAATTAATAATAACAAGCCAAACGGCACTGTTACAGTTCAAGTAATTAAGTTGAGTGACAGCTGAAGTACCAAAATAGGATGGCAAAACTTGGTTTTCAGAAGCTCCTTGATGTCTTCTTTCGCACTCTTCAACTGATCAGGATCCGAAGCCGCACATTTCGGCGATGCTGATGTGCTAAACCCTCGGTTCGTCACATTCACCGACCATCTCTTCTACACTCCAAAGTCAAAGTAAAAGTAAAAATATAAATATAAAGAAAATCATTTTAATTTAATTATTCCGTAAATAAGAAAAGAAATGCTATTGCTATTTGCTAATGCTACCTGGTGAATGAGAGGAGAAGCTCTGAGGTTGAGAGATGAAGTCGAGAAAGAGAATGAGAGAGACGAAGCGGAGGAGAAAGGAAGCTTAGTGGTGGTGGCGGCGGAACGGGATGCGAGGAGGCGGGAAGTGGCGGCGCTCCTCAATGAAGAAGCCATGCTGTCTATTGACGATTGGTGTAATTGTGTCAGTGACAGTCGCTCTGCCATTTGGTTGGTTTCCCTTTCTTTATGGTTCGTTCGCTTCCCTCTCCTCTTGTTTTAGATTACGCGGCCCAATGCTTATGGCACACACGCGCAAGCGCACCAGTCCACAATGGCTTTTTGCTTGTCGTTTGGTAATGCGGTTAGGTCCAGTTCTGTTATTGGATATATTCGTGTCTCCATCTTATCTCCAAGGGCCACTAATCGCCGCTACTAAATACTAACGTGGTTGGTGTTTTTTCATATATTTTAGTTCACCTCACCTGGACACTTCGTTTCAACGCAAGTTAGTCAAAGTCAAACCATTTGTTTTTCATTTTCAAAAGTTGATTTCTATGAAAGTTTTCGTTTCCTCCAAGTATTAGGCTAATGGTATCATCTTTGTTCACATTTCTGTTATTGGAATAATGATAGAGGACAAGGCAAAGTTTGTGAATATTTGGCTAAGATTGTCCATATCTATAAGAGGATTTGGATTTCTAAGGTAGCACAATCTTAGTAACCCAAACAAGAATAAATTGTACCAACCTTAGTAAAATGAACATGAAATATTGTTGATTGAAGTGTTTTATTATTATTATTATTATTTCATAATCAAGATGTCTACGTTAATTTATGCGTACTTCAATTAATCTTTTGAAACCCTAAAGGTTAAAATTATCGATTAAGTAAGAGTTTTGGTGGTTACAACTACCGATCGGGTAAGAATTCTAATTACTATCCCTATTAGCAACTGAGAAGAGACTCGAACTCAAGATCTTTTGAATAATACATTCAAAAGTCTTTTTCGAATCACGCAACCATCCAGAGATAGTTAGGTGTTTAAGTTTACAAACTATGTTTTTGTTACAAAGAAAGGATATTGAATATAAATCTCGTAAAAAATGCATTCTTAATTGAGTAATACTACACATACATCATTTTCCATACAACATTATGTGGCAAGATATGATTGGCTAATTTAAAATTAAAATTAAACTTTCATCCAATCATATCTTGCCACATAATGTTGTATGAGAAATGTTGTATGGGAATGATGTATGTGTAGTATTATTCTTTTTAATTACAGGTGGAAAGATTAATGAGAGAACTTACACGGCCTTGAATTGGCCGACGAGAAAGCCCATGAGCCTTTAATTTACAACATTATGTTGACGAGTATTCGAGCAGTGTTAATATTATTCACCGACTAAACAGCCCTATCTTCTTAAAGAAAAGGTAAAAAAAATTGCAACCGTTTTACTGTCCCAGAAGAACTATGTGTTTTTAATAATTTTCCTGCTCAAAAAATATAAAATTGGAAAAAATCATGGGACAGAACAAAAATGTGCAAAACCTACCCAACCACTTGCTGTATTTTGATTTTTGGGCTTGTAATATTATTCTTTATTATTTTTTAAGGGTTATGTCAATTTAACAATATTATTTATTGTGGTTTTTGGCATTTGTCAATGTGAAAGGGTAATAATAGCTTTTGGACTTGGGTGAAAAAGTTATCGAGACTATGTGTTGTTGCGATTTTTTGCACTAACAAGAAATACGCGAGCCTCATGAGAGAATTCGCACAATAAGCCTACTTGAGACCGTGAAATATGATGCTGAACCCATGGGCAATACTAATAACGATGCAAGTAAATAAATAAGAAGAATAGATAATAGTAGTTTTTAAAATGGTTCGGATGCAAGGTGCAATTCGTACATTCCCTGTTCTTATTAATGTGTTTACAAAATATATTAGCTCTCAAGAGAGAGAACTGCTTTATAGCTATTGAAAGAATAAAAATATGGATCCCTAATTTCAGTTGAGAGACCCCTATTTATAGTGTTGCATAAGTGATCTTGTTCAAAAAGCAACCATTTTATCGCATAACGTGTGGCCTGACAAACCGCCCTAATTAGAGACTTAATAATGAAACGATCTTCTTATAATGTGTCACACGACCTAGGTGATGATTCATCGTGAGTTTTACCGTTGAAGCAAACCATAACAGTTTTGCAGAGGTAGTCACCATTTCTTAATATAAGATGTGGCCCAAAAACTTGTATGGTCACAGGACACTTGTATTTCTACTAAATTAAAACGATATAAATGTAACACATTCACTTTATTCTTCATAACTCCAATTGATAAAAGCACCATGGTCATACTTGGGTTTGAAAAGAAAAGCGAATTGTAATGGAAAAAGGACCATGTTCATATTTAAAATACGCAACAATCTAAGATATAGACAGGAATTTATTATAAAATATTGTGTAAATAATTAAATATGCAATAAAAGTAGATGTTGGTGATCAATCTGCATCTAACTTTGATTTTGCTCACTCAAAGTTACCTACAAATCTCTAGAGTTAATTGGCTGTGAAATATTATTTAAGTGCTCTTGATTCTGAAGAATTACATTAAAGTCTAGTTTAATTTAATTTAAAAGATCCGCAATATTAAATATTTAAATCTGCCTTTTGTAAACATTAATCTATTGAAATTGTACTTAACTGAGGAGATAAGCAAAAATAAATAAAAGTGACGAAAATAGACATGAAAGTATCTTTTAAATATAGAAGTATATAGTATAATTCTCCTCTATTATATTAATCAACATTACAACACCATTTTACGGTTGTATTCTTTAAAAATATCTAATCTAAATCTAATACTGACTTGCGTTTGGTACCACAATCGTGATTTATGTTGATTAAAAATTTAATTAATAAAGTTGAATAAATCAGCCACATATCTAATATAAATTATTAAATTGCAAATCTGTTGAGCATACTAATTAAAATCCTAAAATAATTTATTGATTAATTGATTAATTATATGGACAACTGTCTGACAAGAGTACAAGACAATCTAGTCTGCCCTCACTGAAGACCAAAAGATGGTCTGTTATCATACATAAGGATATGTTTTAATTTAATAGCATGAAAGAAACACTAAACATTATATTGATATCATCGAAAGATAATATTTATCGGATTTTATATATAATAAGTCAAAGAATGATTAATATTTTTCTTAACAATAAATAAGATGTGGGAGAGTGTTTTTCACTAAATGCATAAATATTATGACAAATTCAGAGGACATATTAGTCAATGATATTTAAAATTGAATTGTGAATCTTTACTTTAGAAGTTTAAATACGGTATTATCATGAATAACGTGGTTGGTATACCGGCTGGACAGGTCTCTCAATAGAGCAACCTAACCACAAGGAAATAGAGCACTACACAGGTAGTGTGGGTTTCACTGGACGCAATTCGTTTTTTGCACCATGATGATGTAATGCGTGCGGGGGAATATCGGATATTTGGTTGCGCGCGTGTGTGATTTAATTTTGAGCATGAGGTATGAGAATACATCACCCAATGCGAACACTTCTGAGTCAACGTAGCTGATTGGCTGGATTTCTTTTCTCAATTAGACGCTCAGTTGGGGGCGTAGCGGCGCACGCGCTACCATTATATAATTGAAAATGGAGATATTATGAAATATTTTAAGTTCTACTGCATAATTGAGGCTGGAGTTGTGGGGCAAATTGTTCTCACCATAAAACTTGTTTGTATCGGTAATGTTAATTTTGTTAACTTTCTAGAACATGTGAAATCATTGGCGTTTCTAGAGCATTTTGATACTTAATAAAACTAGTAAGAAATATACTTTGGGATTTATTTGGATATTTATGTTATACGTAAATGATTCATACATTTTACACGAGAATAATATTATATTTATAACCTAGTCATACAATTAAGATAAAAATTATATAAAATTTATGTAAAATAACTATTTTATCCTATGTTTTTTGTTTGTTTTTATGTTTGATTGTATGATTCAGTTATAAACATAACATTATTCTTTTATTTGGCCTTGAAATCAAATAATAGATCTACCCATTTGAATACTTATAAGTTTTTTTTTTAATAAATACTTTGCTCATATCAAATATAAACCATATCTGAAAAAGACTTAGAAATAAAGGCAAAAAGTGTAATAAATAATTATATATATTTTCTAAATTATTAAGTATTTAGATGGATAATCTTACAATGATATAAGAGATATTTGATTACAAACTTACTTCTACAATTACTTTCATGATGCCTATCTTGACATGCGTGCGTCTTAAGCTAGCGGAACAAGATTGGTTGTTCAACTAATTGAAATTAAGTCGTGTTGAATTATAGCATGTATTAGAATGACTATACAATTGAAGCGAAGTCAAGTAAAGTTTATGCCACAAATTTTCATTAAATTATATGACAAGGGATGTGTTGGAAGTAACAGATACAAACTTACTTGAATTATTATTATTATTTTTTAATTTTGGCAAATGGAAGTTAACAAATGGTGGGTTATGGGATAGGTCGTCTCAAGAATATTTGTGACATTAGATAATAGTTACTTTGGAGGTCTAATAGCATATATTAAAAAATTTATTTCAAAGTTATATTTTTTACCTTTTGAGATGTAAAATAATTAGGAGAGGTGGACGACGACCGACGGGCTATAAGGTTAGGTTGGTGGGGTGTTCTGGAGAGCAGATGTTGGAGAAGCGACGGTTGGTGAAATTGATGATTTCCAATGTTAGGATTGACCGGAAAAGACTCGAGAAGTCGTGACCTAAAAGGTATTGGTGGCCGGCAATTGACGGAGTAAACATATGAGGTATGATAGGGTTTTTGGTGAGAGGGCTGAGGGGAGGAAGATAGTGGTGTCGGGGAAGGCCAATAACGTCGGGTACATGTTGAAAAGGCCGGAAATGGCTGTCGCGCGTGGTGGAGTTGGGTTGTGAGATTCGTAAAAAATTGGTCAAATCGAGGGCTATCAAGGCTGGAAAAACACTTGGGAAATGATAAAGTGATGATTCTGGTCGATTTTGGTGAGAAAATCTACTAGAACCAACTCCAAACAGCCAACGGCGAAAGAGGGATGAAGATGATTTATGTGAATGTCGAATTTTGCGATTGAATTGGAGGGGAGTAATTTGAGATATGTAAATGACCATTTTAGCCTTTCATTGTTAAAAGAAATTCAATGTGTTTAATTTATAGGTGTAAATTAGAATATATGAAACTAGAGGTACAAACTTGTTATTTCATCAAGCTTTGGGTGAGAATATATGTAAAAGTTTTTAATAAATTTGTGTCTTTTGGCTTTTTTCTAAGACCCCTTGTAATAAATTATACACTATTTTCATTTTTATAATATATTAAAAAAAAATTTATAAAAAATTGACCCTTTTAACCCTATTTTTGGGGGACCTTTGGCAGGTGCCTCACCTGCCTATCACTTGAGCCGGCCCTGGTTATGAGTCAAAAATGCTATATCCACCGAACAATTGCACCAAAACATGTGGAGGCCGCCACGTTGGACGATTGAATACTACATAAATGGACGGCCGTCTAACGGTTTCGGATGGTCGTCCATAGATCCTGGACGATCTTTCATAGTGGAATGGACAACCGTCCATAAAAAAGTTGTTTTGTTTTGAAAAAAAAAAACAATGGACGCCCGTCCTCGTCCAGTTAATATGGATGACCGTCCATCTTATAAAAACTTCCCCCAAATTTTTTTAACCTAATATGTTTTTTAATTACAGTACAGATGCCAGTCCAAAACTAAAGGACGACCGTCCATTCCTTATGGACGGGCGTCCATTACTTACGGACGACTGTACTTACATAATGGACGGGCGTCCATTGCTTACGGACGGTTGTCCATACATAGTGGACGGGCGTCCGTTCTTTACAGACGCCCGTCCACAGGTAAGGGACGCCCGTCCACAATTTATGGACGGGCGTCCAAAGATTTTATTAGATTTTTTAAAACCACATTATGGACGGGTGTCCATTCCTTATGAACGCTCGTCCACAATTTATGGACGGACGTCCCAAGTCTTTTTAAAATTTTTATATTTACATTATGGACGGGCGTCCCTTATTTGCGGGTGCCCGTCCAAAATTAAGAGACAGCCGTCCATAATTGATGAACGACCGTCCCTAAATGTTTTTTAATTTTTAAAAACGATTGTTTATGGACGGGCGTCCATTAACATATGAACGCCCGTCCAATATTTATGGACGGCCGTCCATAACCTATGAACGACCGTCCCTAATTTTTTTTTTTTATATTTTTTATTCTATTTATTGATGGACGGGAGTCCATGTAAGTGAACGACCGTCCATATTTGATGAACGGTCATTTACTAAAAAAAAATTTAATTAACAATGCTACAGACACCAGGGTTTTTACACAGAAATCTTGTACCGACCTACGTGTCCCGTGACTCACACCATTCAACACATTTAACGTTATTAAATTTTTTTCTAGTGAACGGCCGTTCATCAAATATGAACGGCCGTTCACTTACATGGACTCCCGTCCATATTATATGGACGGGGGATCCATTTACTACGGATGGGTGCCCCCATTTAAAGGACGCTCGTCTATCAATAAATGGAATAAAAAATATAAAAAAAATTGGCGACGACCGTTCATAGGTTATGGACGGTTGTCCATAAATATTGGACAGGCGTTCATATGTTAATGGACTCCCATCCATAAACAATCGTTTTTAAAAATTAAAAAAACATTTAGGGACGGCCGTTCATCAGTTATGGACGGCCGTCCATTAATTTTGGACGGGCGCCCACAAATAAGGGACGCCCGTCCATAATGTAAATATAAAAATTTTAAAAAAACTTGGGACGCTGTAACACTTGCTCTCTACTACTATTCATATAATGCATACTATGCAAATTATAGATATACATAGCGTATGGAAGATAGTGGGCTCAAACTTTTCTTTACTCATAAAATATAATTCTTTACAAACTCAAAATACTATGTATTAAAATCTTTCTACTTAATACAAAATATTATAACTGGTGGACAGTAGTGCCAATACTCTCCCCTCCCCGACGTCCATCCGACCGCTGCTCCTAATTCCTGCAAAACAAGGAAGAACAGTGGGGTGAGCACAACAATGCTCAGTAAGTAAATCCTCTACTGCGTGTCCCCACAACTCACTCTTTGATTCTTTCCTTACTCTACCGTTCTTCTATTTCTAATTCTCACTGTTTTACTCTTTCTTGCTAATACTTTTTTCTCCTTTAACTATGTTCTGCTCTTTTTATTCTTTCTTTCTCTCTGTTCTCATTCTCTTTTTTTTCTTCTCTTATGCTTACTCACCATGAAGGAAAATTATGGTTCTCTCTTATTCTCATCATACTCACCATGAAGGAAAATTATGGGTCTCTCTCTCTCTCTCTTATTCTCGTTATACTCTCACTAACCATGGAAGAACTCATGGTGCATGCATGTAGGAGATTTACATGCAATTAATGCAAAAGAACTGCATGTTTCTTTCTTCTACTCTCTATTCTTACTAACTCAAACTCTCTCTCATTCTATCTCATTCTTTCTCAAGCTTTCTCATTCTTTCTCATTCTCTCTATTATCTCATTCTCATAATTCATTTCTACTAACTCGCTCTTTGAATGTCATGGCCCCATCTTATTGGAGGCACGGCCGGGACTTCTCCCGCTCTATGTGACTTCTACTGATTCTCTTTTTGTCTCTCTTTCTCATAACTCTTTTCTGTTAACTTTCTGTTGTAGGTCACGGCCTCATCTTACCGGAGGCACGGCTGGGTACTCATCCCACTCTTCGTAATCCTACTCATTGTCTCTCTTTATTCTTTCTCATGTTTGCTCATTCTTCCTCACTTGCATGTCACGACCTCAGCTTACCGGAGGCACGGCTGGGTGGAGATCACAAAGCACCAACCTACTCTTCGTGACTTCTACTCATTCTTTACCGATCGGACTCAGTCATGCATGGATTCGGAACCCTTGGCCATGTGAGTGTATATTCTTTCTCTTTATCTCTCGAATGTCACGACCCCTTCTTACCAGAGGCAGGGCTGGGGATCACAAAGCACCCACTCTCGTGACGGTCACGACCCCATCTTACCGGAGGCACGGCTGGGGATCACAAAGCACCCACTCTTGTGATTTTACTCATTACTCATGGGTTCCCCATCGCACAACCTACTTTATTCTCTTCTTTTGTTTTTCTCTTTACTTTTAGAGTAGTTCATTCACAAAGTTCCCTACTCTTTCTCAAGCTTTACTCTTAGAGTATTTTATTCACAAAGTTCTCCACTCTATCTCAAGTTATTACTCATAATGTAGCTCATACTCAACATTTTCTACTCTTTCTCAAGCTACTTCTCAATGCACAATTAATGCATATGGATGGTTCATGCTTATTAATGCACTTATGAAATGCCAAATGCCATACTGCATCAAAATAGTCATTCTGTGCAGGTCACACTCAAGAAGCCATAACTTGAGTTATACACCTCGGATTGCTACGGTTTTGGTCTTGTTTTAAAGCTTAGAGACAGGGCTACAACTTTTATGTTTTTTTTTTTTCTAAACCCAGTTCAATCCGCAAGATGCCCAAAAATCACTTAGAAAGTCACGGCTGTGACAGAGCAGTTTGGTAACATGTTTTCACTTAGGCATTTCATCAAACAACTCATGTGCATACAAAAACTCCTCTATAACTACAACTCTATTTCTCTTTTTAATCATCCAAAATGGGAAGAAACTCCCTTCTATGGACATAATTCTTATCATAGAAGAACACTCCTAAAATTTTTACTCAATCTCCTCCAACTTCATCTCAAACTCATCACACATCAACACTTCTCATAAAGGAAGAATATCCAACAAACACAACATGAATATTCATCTCAACTCCATTTCTCAACAAGTAGACATACATCTCTACTCAATTTCTCAACAAGCGTCATATATACATGCATAAAGAAAATCTCTACTCAAAGATTTCTTAAACTTTAGCTTGAGTTGGATTTACTTACCTCATACTTGAGTAGTCTTCACTAAAACTCTCTACTCTTGTTGGACCTTAGCTTTCCCTTATTTCCTAAGCATAAACTTAGTAAGAACTTAACCCTTACATAAATAAAACTCATATCTAGAGTAGAGATTCTTACCTCTTTTTGCTTAGGATCAATTCTTTGTCAAATCCCAACTCAAAACTCTCAAAAATCCCTTGGAAGATTGAGTGAGGAATTGAGAGAAAATGAGGGATGAAGAGACGGTGGAAGAAGGGAAAATGAAGGGGTTTAGAGAATTAAACTCTTATTAGCTCATTTAATATACACTCTTTCCCATTTTACCCTTACTCTTTCTTGAAAATTTCACCTTTATCCTTTGATTCTTTACAAACTCACCCCCATTTTACACTATTCTCCATGAAATTTTCTTGCATTTTACTCCCCACTTTTCTAGCTAATTAGAGGTAGAATGGTCATTTTGCCCTTAGAAAAGAATTCTCTAGAAACTCAAACAAAAACTCAGCCGGCCCTTCGCCGCGGCGAAGGATTCTCTGTCGCCCCAGCGAAAAATTACAGAACTGACACCGCCATTCACAAAGCCAACGTCGCCCCGGCGAAGACTACAACTCCAAAATCCGCTAAGTCTTGATCAATTCCAGGGTAAACACTCAACCAAACCCAAAACATAAACTCAACCAAGGGCCAACCAAACAACATGAATAATATACAACCTCATTGAGGGGCAATTTAGTAAACTTTGAGGCCATACCATAAGCAATGGCTATGTATCTCAAATGGGGCGTTACAGACGCCCGTCCATAATGTGGTTTTAAAAAATTTAATAAAATCTTTGGACGTCTATCCATAAATTGTGGACAGGCGTCCTTAACTGTAGACGGGCGTCCGTAAGGAATTGACGCCTGTCCATTATGTATGGACAGTCGTCCATAAGTAATGGACGACAGTCCATTATGTAAGGACAGCCGTTCGTAAGTAATGGACGCCCGTCTTTTAGTTTTGGACGGGCGTCCGTACTGTAAATAAAAAATGTATTAGGTTAAAAAATTTTGGGGGAAGTTTTTATAAGATGGATGATCGTCTACAGAAGATGGACTGACGTCCATCTTTATGGACGCCTGTCCATAGAATATGGATGAGAGTCTATTGTTTTTTTTTTCAAAACAAAACAACTTTTTATGGATGGTCGTCCATTCCACTATGAACGACTGTCTAGGATGTATAAATGGCCATCCGAAACCGTTGGACGATCGTTCATTTATGTCAGTATTCAATCGTCCAACGTGGTGACCTTCACGTGTTTCAGTGCAATTGTTTGGTGGATATAGCATTTTTGTTTTATTAATATTAACAGGTATTGGGGTAGTGGGATTTGCTACGTTGCAGAAAGGTTTTGGCTTTCGAAAGGCATTTTGTATTTATTTGTTTAATAACTAATGAGATATACCAGATCTAATATTAAAATACTTAAATAATACTTGCTTGATATAGTCTTGTTTAGAATTTTATAAAATAATATATTTTTATAATTAAATCAAATCTTACCAATATAATTATGATTTTATTAGAATTAATCAATTTATCATTTAAAATCAATAACTGATTCTAATAATTGTTATTGTCTATTGGATACCCACTTTCATAAGATCAATAATTGATTTAAATCCTTTCACATCAAGAATGATTTCTTAAATTCATACTCAAAACCCAATAATGCTACTGACATCGGAATTTTTACACCAAAATCTTGTACCAGCCTATGTGTCTCATGATACACACCATTCAACACATCAAAAATGCTATATCCATCGAATAATTGCACCGAAACACGTGAAGGCTGCTACGTTGGATGATTGAATACTAACATAAATAGACGACCGTCCAACGGTTTCAGGTGGCTGTCCATACATCTTGGACAGTCGTTCGTAGTGGAATGGACGACCGTCCATAAAAAATTGTTTTGTTTTGAAAAAAAAAAAAAAAACAATAGACTCCTGTCCAAATTATATGGACGGTCGTCCAGAAAGATGGACGCCAGTCCATCTTCTGTGGACGATCATCCATCTTATAAAAACTTCCCTCAAATTTTTTTAACCTAATATGTTTTTTAATTACAGTACGGACGTCCGTCCAAAACTAAAGGATGATTGTCTATTCCTTATGGACGGGTGTCCATTACTTACGGATGACCGTCCTTACATAATGGACGGGCGTCCATTACTTATGGATGACCGTCCATAGGTAAGGGACGGGCGTCTAAAGATTTTATTAAATTTTTTAAAACCACATTATGGATAGGCGTCCATTCCTTAGGGACGCCCGTCCACACGTTAGAGACGTCCGTCTATAATTTATGGACGGGCGTCCCAAGTTTTTTTTAAATTTTTATATTTATATTATGGACGAGTGTCCTTATTTGAGGGCGTCTGTTCAAAATTATGGGACGGTCATCCATAATTGATGAACGGTCATCCTTAAATATTTTTTAATTTTTAAAAACGATTGTTTATGAACGACGTTCATTAACATATGAATGTCCATCTATAACCTATAAATGACCGTCTCTAATTTTTTTTATATTTTTTATTTCACTTATTGATGAATAAGCGTCTTTTAAATAAAGATATTCGTTCGTGGTAAATAAACTTCCGTCTATATAATAAAGAGGAGAGTTCAAATGATTATTCACTTTTAACAAAATTTAATAACATAAAATATGTCGAATAGTATTAGTCAGAAGACACGTAATTCGATACAAAATTTATCTGTAAAACCTCGCTGTCTGTGGCATTGTCGTAATAAAATACTCCTCGTTTATAAACCAAATCATAATTATCTAAGCAGGTCGTTTAACATAAATATAAAATACTCATCTAAATTATCGTACACTCTCCAGAAAGGCGTAAGCATTCACATTCTTATGGTCACATCACAGGCTATCCGAAAAGCAGCAAAAGCAAGTTACCTCCACACACTATACCACCTCCCAGAACATCGCGTAAATTCCACGCGCCTTGTTCTATAACTACAAGGCATCACACTCCCGCAGCTGACACCACAGATTCGCCGCTAGTCACGACAACTCTCTCTGAACCTGTTTATGGACGGGCGTCCATAACATATGAACGCCCGCATTCATAGACGCGTCATAACCTATGAACGACGTCCCTAATTTTTTTTTTTTTATTTTTTATTTATCTTATTACTGATGGGAGAGTCCATGTAAGTGAACGACCGTCCATATTTGATGAACGGTCATCTAAAAAAAATTTAATTAACAATGCTACAGATCACGGGTTTTTACATCGAAATCTTGTACGGCCTACGTGTCCCGTGACTCACATCATTCAACACATTTAACGTTATTAATTTTTTTCTAGTGAAGGCCTTCATAAATATGAACGGCCGTTCACTTACATGGACTCCCGTCCATATTATATGGACGGGGGATCCATTTACTACGGAGGGGCCCCCATTTAAAGGACGCCGTCTATCAATAAATGAATAAAAAAAAAAAAAATTAGGGACGACCGTTCATAGGTTATGGACGGTGTCCATAAATATTGGACAGGTTCATATGTTAATGGACTCCCATCATACACATCGTTTTTAAAAATTAAAAAACATTTAGGGACGGCCTTCATCAGTTATGGACGGCCGCCAAACGGACCGGACATTAATTTTGGACGGCCCCCAATAAGGGACGCCCGTCCATAATGTAAATATAATTTAAAAAAACTTGGGACCTGTAACACTTGCTCTCTACTACTATTCTATAATGCATACTATGCAAATTATAGATATACATAGCGTATGAATATATGGTCAAACTTTCTTTACTCTAAAATATAATTCTTTACAAACTCAAATACTATGTATTAAAATCTTTCTACTTAATACAAAAATTATAACTGGTGGACAGTAGTGCCAATACTCTCCCCTCCCCGACGTCCATCCGACCGCTGCTCCTAATTCCTGCAAAACAAGGAAGACATGGGGTGAGCACAACAATGCTCATAAGTAATCCTCTACTCTGCGTGTCCCCACACTCACTCTTTGATTCTTTCCTTACTCTACCGTTCTTCTATTTCTAATTCTCACTGTTTTACTCTTTCTTGCTAATACTTTTTTCTCCTTTAACTAGTTTCTGCTCTTTTATTCTTTCTTTCTTTCTCTCTGTTCTCATTCTCTTTTTTTTCTTCTCTTATGCTACTTCACCATGAAGGAAATTATGGTTCTCTCTCTTATTCTCATCATACTCACCATGAAGGAAAATTATGGGTCTCTCTCTCTCTCTCTTATTCTCGTTTACTCTCACTAACCATGGAAGAACTCATGGTGCATGCTGTAGGAGATTTACATGCAATTAATGCAAAAGAACTGCATGTTTCTTTCTTCTACTCTCTATTCTTACTAACTCACTCTCTCTCATTCTATCTCATTCTTTCTCAAGCTTTCTCATTCTTTCTCATTCTCTCTATTATCTCATTCTCATAATTCTTTCTACTAACTCGCTCTTTGAATGTCATGGCCCCATCTTATGGAGGCACGGCCGGACTTCTCCCGCTCTATGTGACTTCTACTGATTCTCTTTTTGTCTCTCTTTCTCATAACTCTTTTCTGTTAACTTTCTGTTGTAGGTCACGGCCTCATTACCGGAGGCACGGCTGGGTACTCATCCCACTCTTCGTAACCTACTCATTGTCTCTCTTTATTCTTTCTCATGTTTGCTCATTCTTCCTCACTTGCATGTCACGACCACCCAGCTTACCGGAGGCACGGCTGGGTGGAGATCACAAAGCACCACCCTACTCTTCGTGACTTCTACTCATTCTTTACCGATCGGACTCAGTCATGCATGGATTCGGAACCCTTGGCCATGTGAGTGTATATTCTTTCTCTTTATCTCTCGAATGTCACGACCCCTTCTTACCAGAGGCGGGCTGGGGATCACAAGCACCCACTCTCGTGACGGTCACGACCCCATCTTACCGGAGGCACGGCTGGGGATCACAAAGCACCCACTCTTGTGATTTTACTCATTACTCATGGGTTCCCCATCGCACAACCTACTTTATTCTTCTTTTTTTGTTTTTCTCTTTACTTTAGAGTAGTTCATTCACAAAGTTCCCTACTCTTTCTCAAGCTTTACTCTTAGAGTATTTTATTCACAAAGTTTCTCACTCTATCTCAAGTTATTACTCATAATGTAGCTCATACTCAACATTTTCTACCTTTCTCAAGCACTTCTCAATGCACATTATAGCATATGGATGGTTCATGCTTATTAATGCACTTATGAAATGCCAAATGCCAACTGCATCAAAATAGTCATTCTGTGCAGTCACACTCAAGAAGCCATAACTTGAGTTATACACCTCGGATTGCTACGGTTTTGGTCTTGTTTTAAAGCTTAGAGACAGGGCTACAACTTTTATGTTTTTTTTTTTTCTAAACCCATTTCAATCCGCAAGATGCCCAAAAATCACTTAGAAAGTCACGGCTGTGACAGAGCATTTTGGTAACATGTTTTCACTTAGGCATTTCATCAAACAACTCATGTGCATACAAAAACTCCTCTATAACTACAACTCTATTCTCTTTTTAATCATCCAAAATGGGAAGAACCTCCCTTCTATGGACATAATTCTTATCATAGAAGAACCCTCCTAAAATTTTTACTCATCTCCTCCAACTTCATCTCAAACTCATCACACATCACACTCAACACTTCTCTAAAGGAAGAATATCCACAAACCAACATGAATATTCATCTCAACTCCATTTCCAACAAGTAGACATACCTCTACTCAATTTCTCAACAAGCGTCATATATACTGCATAAAGAAATCTCTACTCAAAAGTTTCTTAACACTTTAGCTTGAGTTGGATTTACTTACCTCATACTTGAGTAGTCTTCTCACTAAAACTCTCTATTCTTGTTGGACCTTAGCTTTCCCTTATTTCCTAAGCATAACTCATTAAGAACTTAACCCTCATAAATAAAACTCATATCTAGAGTAGAGATTCTTACCCTTTTTGCTTAGGTCAATTCTTTGTCAAATCCCAACTCAAAACTCTCAAAAATCCCTTGAAGATTGAGTAGAATTGAGAGAAAATGAGGGATGAAGAGACGGTGGAAGAAGGGAAAATGAAGGGGTTTAGAGAATTAAACTCTTATTAGCTCATTTAATATACACTCTTTCCCATTTTACCCCTTACCTTTCTTGAAAATTTCACCTTTATCCTTTGATTCTTTACAAACTCACCCCCATTTTACACTATTCTCCATGAAATTTTCTTGCATTTTACTCCCCACTTTTCTAGCTAATTGAGGTAGAATGGTCATTTGCCCTTAGAAAGAATTCTCTAGAAACTCAAACAAAACTCACCGGCCCTTCGCCGCGGCGAAGGATTCTCTGTCGCCCCAGCGAAAATTACAGAACTGACACCGCCATTCACAACCAACGTCCCCCGGCAAGACTACACTCATTTAAGTTCTACATAATTGAGGCTGGAGTTGTGGGACAAATTGTTCTCACCATAAGAGTCGTATGTATAGGTAAATGTTAATTTTGTTTACTTTCTAGAACATGTGAAATCATTTTTGTTTCTAGAACATTTTGATACTTAATAAAACTAGTAAGAAATATACTTCGGGATTTATTTGTATATTTATGTTATACGTAAATGACTCATACATTTTACTTGGGAATAATATTATGTCTATAACTGAGTCATATAATTAAGATAAAAATTATATAAAATTCATGTAAAATAACTATTATGTCTTATATTTTTTGCTTGGTTACATGTTTGATTGTATGACTCAGTTGTAAACATAACATTATTCTTTTACTTGGCCTCGAAATCAAATAGTAGATCTACCCATTTGAATACTTATAAGTTTTTTTTTTAATAAATACTTTGCTCATATCAAATATAAACCATATCTGAAAAAGACTTAGAAATAACGGCAAAAAGTATAATAAATAATTATATATATTTTCTAAATTATTAAGTATTTAGATGGATAATCTTACAATCATATAAGAGATATTTGATTACAAACTTACTTCTACAATTACTTTCATGATGCCTATCTTGACATGCGTGCGTCTTAAGCTAGCGGAACAAGATTGGTCGTTCAACTAATTGAAATTAAGTCGTGTTGAATTATAGCATGTATTAGAATGACTATGCAATTGAAGCCAAGTCAAAAATAGTTTATGCCACAAATTTTCATTAACAAATACAAACTTACTTGAATTATTATTTTAATTTTGGCAAATGGAAGTTAACAAATAGTGGGTTATGGGATAGGTTGTCTCAATAACATTTGTGACCTTAGACAATAGTTACTTTGGAGGTCTTCTAATAATATAAGCATATATTAAAAAAATTATTTCAAAGTTATTTTTTTTACCTTTTGAGATGTAAAATCATTACGAGAGGTGGACCACAACCAACGAGCTATAAGGTTAGGTTGGTGGGGTGTTTTGGAGAGCAGATGTTGGAGAAGCGATGGTTGGTAAAATGGGTGATTTCCAATGTTAGGATTGACCGGAAAAGACTCGAGAAGTCGCGACCTAAAAGATATTGGTGGTCGGCAATTGGCGGAGTAAACATATGAGGTATGATAGGGTTTTTGGTGAGAGGGCTAAGAGGAGGAAGATAGTGGTGTCGGGGAAAGCCAACAACGCTGGGTACACACTGAAAAGGCTGGAAATGGTTGTCGCGCGTGGTGGAGTTGGGTTGTGAGATTCGTAAAAAATTGGTCAAATCGAGGGCTATCAAGGCTGGGAAAACACTTGGGAAATGATAAAGTGATGATTTTGGTGAGAAAATCTATCGGAATCAACTCCAAACAGCCAACGGCGAAAGAGGGATGAAGATGATTTATGTGAATGTCGAATTTTGCGATTGAATTGGAGGCGAGTAATTTGAGATATGTAAATGACCATTTTAGCGTTTCATTGTTAAAAGAAATTCAATGTGTTTAATTTATGGGTGTAAATTGGAATATATGAAACTAGAGGTATAAACTTGTTATTTCGTCAAACTTTGGGTGAGGATATATGTAAAAAGTTTTTAATAAATTTGAGTCCTTTGGCTTTTTTCTTAGACCCCTTGGTAATAAATTATACACTATTTTCATTTTTGTAATATATTAAAAAAAATTGACCCTTTTAACCCTATTTTTGGGGGACCTTAGGCAAGTGCCTCACCTACCTATCGCTTGAGTCGACCCTGATTATGAGTAAAACATGCTATATCCACCGAACAATTGCACCGAAACACATGGAGGCTGCCACGTTGGACGATTGAATACTGAAATAAATGGACGGCGGTCCAACGGTTTCGGACGACCGTCCATACATCCTGGACGGTCGTTCATAGTGGAATGGACAACCGTCCATAAAAAAGTTGTTTTGTTTTGAAAAAAAAAAAAAAACAATGGACTCCCGTCCAAATTCTATGGACGGGTGTCTAGTTAATATGGACGGCCGTCCATAGAAGATGGACTGGCGTCCATCTTATAAAAACTTCCCCCAATTTTTTTTAACCTAATACGTTTTTCAATTACAGTACGGACGCTAGGCCAAAACTAAAGGACGACCGTCCATTCCTTATGGACGGGCGTCCATTACTTACAGACGGCTGTCCTTATATAATGGACGAGCGTCCATTACTTATGGATGGCCGTCCATACATAATGGACAGACGCCCGTCCACAATTTATGGACGGGCGTCCAAAGATTTTATTAAATTTTTTAAAACCACATTATAGACGGGTGTCCATTCCTTACAGATGCCCGTCCACAATTTATGAACGGGCGTCCCAAGTTTTTTTTAAATTTTTATATTTACATTGTAGATGGGCATCCCTTATTAGCGGGCGCCTGTCCAAAATTAAGGGACGACCGTCCATAATTGATGAACGGCCGTCCCTAAATGTTTTTCAATTTTTAAAAACGATTGTTTATGGACGGGCGTCCATTAACATATGAATGCCCATTCATAACCTATGAACGACTGTCCCTAATTTTTTTTTTTTTTTATATTTTTATTCCATTTACTGATGGACGAGAGTCCATGTAAGTGAACGACCGTCCATATTTGATGAACGACCGTTCACTAGAAAAGAATTTAATTAACAATGCTACAGATTCCGGGGTTTTTACATCGAAATCTTGTATCGGCCTACGTGTCCCGTGACTCACATCATTCAACACATTTCACGTTATTAAATTTTTTTCTAGTGAATGGCCTTTCATTAAATATGAATGGCCGTTCACTTACATGGACTCCCGTCCATATTATATGGACGGGGGATCCATTTACTACGGACGGGCGCCCCCATTTAAAGGACGCCCGTCCATCAATAAATGAAATAAAAAAAAAAAATTAGGGACGACCGTTCATAGGTTATGGACGACCGTCCATAAATATTGGACAGACGTTCATATGTTAATGGACGCCCGTCCATAAACAATCATTTTTAAAAATTAAAAAACATTTAGGGACGGCCGTTCATCAGTTATGGACGGCCGTCCCTTAATTTTGGACGGGCGCTCGCAAATAAGGGATGCCTGTCCATAATGTAAATATAAAAATTTTAAAAAAACTTGGGATGCCCGTCCATAATGTGGTTTTAAAAAATTTAATAAAATCCTTGGACGCCTATCCATAAATTGTGGACGGGCGTCCCTTATCTGTGGACGGGCGTTCGTAAGGAATGGACGCCTGTCCATTATGTATGGACGGTTGTCCATAAGTAATGGATGCCAGTCCATTATGTAAGGACAACCGTTTGTAAGTAATGGATGCCCGTCCTTTAGTTTTGGACGGGCGTCCGTACTGCAATTAAAAAATGTGTTAGGTTAAAAAATTTTGGGGGAAGTTATTATAAGATGGACAACCGTCCACAGAAGATGGACTGGCGTCCATCTTTATGGACGCTCATCTATAGAATTTGGACGGGAGTCCATTGTTTTTTTTTTTCAAACAAAACAACTTTTTATGGACGGTCGTCCATTCCACTATGAACGACTGTCCAGGATGTATAGACGACTGTCCAAAATTGTTAGATGACTGTTTATTTATGTCAGTATTTAATCGTCCAACATGGTGACCTTTACGTGTTTCAGTGCAATTGTTCAATGCAATTGTTTGGTGGATATAACATTTTTGTTTAATTAATATTAACAGGTATTGGCGTAATGGGATTTGCTACGTTGCAGAAAGGTTTTGGCTTGGCCTTTCGAAAGGCATTTTGTATTTATTTGTTTAATAACTAATGAGATACACCAGATCTAATATTAAAATACTTAATATTAAAATACTTAAATAATACTCGCTTGATATAGCCTTGTTTAGAATTTTATAAAATAATATATTTTTATAATTAAATCAAATCTTACCAATATAATTATGATTTTATTAGAATTAATCAATTTATCATTTAAAATCAATAATTGATTCTAATTATTGTTATTGTCTATTGGATACCCACTTTCATAAGATCAATAATTGATTTAAATCCTTTCACATCAAGAATGATTTCTTAAATTCATACTCATAACCCAACAATGCTACTGACACGGGAATTTTTACACAGAAATCTTGTACCGGTTTACGTATCCCGTGACTCACATCATTCAACACATCAAAAATGCTATATCCATCGAACAATTGCATTGAAACACGTGGAGGCTGTCACGTTGGACGATTGAATACTAATATAAATAGACGGCCGTCCAACGGTTTTGGATGGCCGTCCATACATCCTAGACGGTCGTTCATGGTGGAATGGACGACCGTCCATAAAAAGTTGTTTTGTTTTGAAAAAAAAAAACAATGGACTCCCGTCCAAATTATATGGACGGCCGTCCATTAGGATGGACGCCAGTCCATCTTCTATGGACGGTCGTCCATCTTATAAAAACTTTCCCTAATTTTTTTTTAATCTATTACGTTTTTTAATTACAGTACGGACGCCCGTCCAAAGCTAAAGGATGGTTGTCCATTCCTTATGGACGGGCGTCCATTACTTACGGATGGCCGTCCTTACATAATGGACAGACGTCTATTACTTACGGACGGTCATCCATAGGTAAGGGACGCCGGTCCACAACTTATGGACGGGCGTCCAAAGATTTTATTAAATTTTTTAAAACCACATTATGGACAGGCATCCATTCCTTATGGACGTCCGTCCACACATTAGGGACACCCGTCCATAATTTATGGATGGGGACGGACATCCCAAGTTTTTTTAAAATTTTTATATTTACATTATGGATGAGCGTCCTTTATTTGTGGGTGCATGTCCAAAATTAAGAGACGATCGTCTATAATGAATGAACGATCGTCCCTAAATATTTTTTAATTTTTAAAAACGATTATTTATGGACGAATATCTATTAACATATGAATGTCTATCTCTAATTTTTTTATCTTTTTTATTCTACTTATTAATAGACAAATAGGAAGACTCATTCGTAATAAATGAACCTCATTCGTATTATATAAACGAAAATTCATGTTAAAAAAAAATTTAATAACATGAAATGTGTTTTAATAGGCCGTAGCATTGTCGTAATAAAATCATAATTATAATTATCTAAACCAAATCATATCTAAGCACGTCGTTTAACATAAATATAAAATACTCGTCTAAATTATCGTACACTCTCCAGAAAGGCGTAAGCATTCACATTCTGATGGTCACATCACAAGCTACCCGAAAAGCAGCAAAAGCAAGTTACCTCGACACACTATACCACCTCCCAGAACATCGCGTAAATCCACGCGCCTTGTTCTATAACTACAAGGCATCACACTCCCGCAGCTGACACCACAGATTCGCCGCTAGTCACGACAACTCTCTCTGAACCTCGCCAATGTCATCATCCATCATTATTTTATTTTAAATTCATAACACCATTATCGTCATTGACTCAATCATCTTGATATCATCACCTTTACGCGTTACCTTCATAAAACAGGATCCGAATCCGTTTCCGTGAATTGTTTCAGTTCTTGCTTGTTTGTTTGTGAAAGTATGGGGAGTGAACAGGTGACGAAGAATAAGGAGGTGTTCAATGCAGCGGCGGCGAGTGCGGTGGTTAATGAGCTGAGAGGAAGTTTCTCTGCGGGAAAGACTCGGAGCTACGAGTGGAGAGTGGCTCAGTTAAAGAGTATGTTCAAGATGCTTGACGAACACGAGCCGGAGATTGTCGCCGCTCTTCGTGATGATATCTCCAAGCCTGAACTTGAAGCCTCCCTTTACGAGGTCATAACGCGCGCTCCTTTTCATCAATTCAATTATGTTTATTAAATCGTGAACGAATTAATACTAATACTAATTCAATTTACGGATAACAATTTTTTTTTATTAATCGTTATATAACATAGAGTTTTTCGAAAATATTGTTTTTTTTTAATGATGAACGTGATGTTTTTCCTTTTCCATTTCTGGAGAATTTTTGGAGTACTACAATTAATGAATTATGTTCTGTATTCATGATGTACTTTATTTGATATATTAATGATGTGTGTAGAAAGTAGTTAGACATGATCCTGTTTTAGAATGACTGCTATGTTGGGTCGTATATGTTTGTATATATTTTGAACTACTTTGTTTTTCTTTGCATTTAAATTGTGTGTTAAGAAGAATTTCAGCGATTTTGATGTTAATTGGCAATTTATAGCTTACAGTTATCTGATGAAGTGATCGATACTGGAATTTGATACTAGGATATTAATTGTTTGAATGGGAGTGTCTGGGTGATTGATTATTTGTGAGAATAGTTTTCCAGTGGAATATAGTCAATTTCTAGTGACGAGAATTAATTATACTTTTAGAGGTGTGTAGGTGTCTTGAAACTAATTTGCTAGTTCGGTTTTTACGAAAAGTTGATGAAAACAAAACTAGTATAATTTTGTTTGGTTAAATCATAACATATTAGGTTGAGGCAGGATTGTGGGGCTTAGAACTGAAAATGGATAGTGTAGTTGTGGAATTAAGAAGCCTCAACCACTTGTTGGTTTGTTGCTGTAGGTCATTCTATTGTCATTAACTTTGTTGTGCTCTGTTTGCTTTTACAACTTAATATCGATGTCATAACGAATAAAGTAGAAGGTGGCTAGGAATCATCCCTTGTGAACTGTACTAGTTTGGTCTCTTTTTGTGAAAAATATTATGAGTAGAAGTCAAGAGCATTAATGGCACAACTACTTAACTTTCCCTGACAGGTTTCTGCAATTTTCCTGGTCTGATTCAAAATGATTGCACTATGATGTTTAAAATTGAAATAGATATGTAGCGGCTAAGTCTTTAGCTTTTTTTTTTTTTTTTGAAGGAACATGTCTAAATTTTTTATTTGTGGACATTTTTGTTGCAATAAATCTTCCTTATTCCATCACACTTTTTTGAGGCTGGTGATAGCTCCTTCTATTTAATGAAAAAATAATAGATCAGAATTTCATTTTTTCTGCCATTAGTTTATGACCAGCGATAAATATTGAGAATTTGGCTTTGGGTAATTATGAATTTCCCTCAATTTTAAAATTATCATGGTTAATCAATTAAGATTCATGTCTAACTACTTTGGAAAAAAAAAAAATTAGGATAGTACGCAGCTGACCAAATTACAGATTTGAAGATGGGAAGAAGAAAGTTTTGTTTAAGAGGTTTAGAAGCTACAGTATTGTTGGTTAGGAATCAGGATGTTTGTAATTGTGACAAATTAGAAGATCGCTGAATTGAATAATTTGCTATAGAAACGTTGATGCATGACATTTTGCTAAATGTTGTAAAATAGTATGCAATTGATTAAATGTTCAAAGGATATATTTTCTTCAAGTCTCAGTGGAGGATGTTTTTGTAACTTTAATCAATAACATCTTAATGAATTCAACTCTGTGCACTTCATTATACGTTGATAAGTTTGCTACAAATATTCAAGTCAAGGTTTAAAGACATGTGAAATATCAAATTAACATGATTGCTAATCCCCAGCCGTTGTTGTTACAATGTAACTAGTTTTATTTGCTTTGTAATTTCCTTTCATTGTTATGTCACATGCCATTGGATAATCCTGGAGCTTTCTTAATTCTGTAGTAAAGTTGTTTGTTGATTTTGGAGGCCACTCCTGGAGCTTAAAGTTATCATGTAAAAGTTCGAGATGAAGCAGTTATTTTCCATTTTCTATATTGATGATTGACATGGTTTGTTATGCAGGTAGGTATGTTGAAGGGCTCAATCCGATTGGCACTGAAGGAACTGAAACGCTGGATGGCACCAGAGAAGGTTAATTATTCAGAAATTCGTAACTAATAGGTACTTGTATTACGAAAAATCTTGACATTCTCTTATTGTGTCTAATTCAATATCTTGCTCACATGGCAGGCTAAAACTGAAATTACCACTTTTCCTTCATCTGCTGAAATAGTGTCAGAACCACTGGGAGTTGTATTGATTATCTCGGCATGGAACTACCCTTTCTGTATGTTCCTGGTGAATTTGTCTAAAATATTTTAATCCTGAACTACAAATATATCTCTCAGATTTGATGTCTTTAGTTTTCTCATTTTTAAGATAACAACTACAATCTTCAAATTTTCTACAGTGTTGTCTCTTGATCCAGTTGTCGGAGCAATTGCAGCTGGTAATGCCCTGATTCTAAAGCCATCTGAAATTGCTCCAGCTTCATCTTCATTGCTTGCAAAATTAGTGGGAGAGTATATGGATTCCTCTTCCATCAGGGTTGTTGAGGGGGCTGTTGCTGAAACATCTGCCCTGCTGGAGCAAAAATGGGATAAGATATTTTATACAGGTTCTTATTTATCATCATCTAGTACTTCATTTGGCATGATATTAGTGTCACTAATGGTTCATCATGATCTCATAATTTTTTTTATTTTTGGGAACTTGTAGTTATGTCTAGAAAGATAGAGGTCTTTTATTGGCTTAAGGTGCACTAGTTAAAATATTTTTCAGCTGAAAACTTCGCTTAACATAGCCACGAGAAAAGGACGTCTTGGCTCACTTAAGAAAATGAAGTGTGGACTGAATGGAACATTCAAATGTAGGATTAACACATCGAGTATTTGAGTTGGTGTGGGTTGAAAGTTCTGATGTTGATCAGATTGGAATTCTGATCTGAAAGCTGGTACAGCACTCTTCTGTTTGTTTCTGTTTCAAAGCACGTGTGTGGTACTTTGAACTGCATGTGAATTATATGTTCTTGTATTTGTGTGGGCAATGAAATAGGAAGGNTGGAAAAAAAAAATTAGGATAGTACGCAGCTGACCAAATTACAGATTTGAAGATGGGAAGAAGAAAGTTTTGTTTAAGAGGTTTAGAAGCTACAGTATTGTTGGTTAGGAATCAGGATGTTTGTAATTGTGACAAATTAGAAGATCGCTGAATTGAATAATTTGCTATAGAAACGTTGATGCATGACATTTTGCTAAATGTTGTAAAATAGTATGCAATTGATTAAATGTTCAAAGGATATATTTTCTTCAAGTCTCAGTGGAGGATGTTTTTGTAACTTTAATCAATAACATCTTAATGAATTCAACTCTGTGCACTTCATTATACGTTGATAAGTTTGCTACAAATATTCAAGTCAAGGTTTAAAGACATGTGAAATATCAAATTAACATGATTGCTAATCCCCAGCCGTTGTTGTTACAATGTAACTAGTTTTATTTGCTTTGTAATTTCCTTTCATTGTTATGTCACATGCCATTGGATAATCCTGGAGCTTTCTTAATTCTGTAGTAAAGTTGTTTGTTGATTTTGGAGGCCACTCCTGGAGCTTAAAGTTATCATGTAAAAGTTCGAGATGAAGCAGTTATTTTCCATTTTCTATATTGATGATTGACATGGTTTGTTATGCAGGTAGGTATGTTGAAGGGCTCAATCCGATTGGCACTGAAGGAACTGAAACGCTGGATGGCACCAGAGAAGGTTAATTATTCAGAAATTCGTAACTAATAGGTACTTGTATTACGAAAAATCTTGACATTCTCTTATTGTGTCTAATTCAATATCTTGCTCACATGGCAGGCTAAAACTGAAATTACCACTTTTCCTTCATCTGCTGAAATAGTGTCAGAACCACTGGGAGTTGTATTGATTATCTCGGCATGGAACTACCCTTTCTGTATGTTCCTGGTGAATTTGTCTAAAATATTTTAATCCTGAACTACAAATATATCTCTCAGATTTGATGTCTTTAGTTTTCTCATTTTTAAGATAACAACTACAATCTTCAAATTTTCTACAGTGTTGTCTCTTGATCCAGTTGTCGGAGCAATTGCAGCTGGTAATGCCCTGATTCTAAAGCCATCTGAAATTGCTCCAGCTTCATCTTCATTGCTTGCAAAATTAGTGGGAGAGTATATGGATTCCTCTTCCATCAGGGTTGTTGAGGGGGCTGTTGCTGAAACATCTGCCCTGCTGGAGCAAAAATGGGATAAGATATTTTATACAGGTTCTTATTTATCATCATCTAGTACTTCATTTGGCATGATATTAGTGTCACTAATGGTTCATCATGATCTCATAATTTTTTTTATTTTTGGGAACTTGTAGTTATGTCTAGAAAGATAGAGGTCTTTTATTGGCTTAAGGTGCACTAGTTAAAATATTTTTCAGCTGAAAACTTCGCTTAACATAGCCACGAGAAAAGGACGTCTTGGCTCACTTAAGAAAATGAAGTGTGGACTGAATGGAACATTCAAATGTAGGATTAACACATCGAGTATTTGAGTTGGTGTGGGTTGAAAGTTCTGATGTTGATCAGATTGGAATTCTGATCTGAAAGCTGGTACAGCACTCTTCTGTTTGTTTCTGTTTCAAAGCACGTGTGTGGTACTTTGAACTGCATGTGAATTATATGTTCTTGTATTTGTGTGGGCAATGAAATAGGAAGGCTCTCATAAGCACTTATAATTTTAAGAAGTGGGAGATAGTTTAAGGTGGTGCAGGATATACTGTAGTTAATACTAATGAACCTGGGGATGTGTAAATTTGAGATCTAAACCGATGGTGGATAATTTGATTTCTCATAGCAATTGCCACACATGTTTATAAGGTATTTGACTTTGTAGCCTTTTCAAGTTGCTCTTTCTTGAGGTGATTTTTAGACTTCGGTTTATTTACGGAAGGGTAAGATGCCACTGGCAGGTGAAGTTCACAAAGATAACTTTTCTAGCGCCCTTCTTGGAATGAATAGCTTCCCTTCAGAATATATCTTTTGTACTCTGAGGCAGTATTAAATACAGAAATTAGGTATTTCTGGATAATGTTGGTAGGGTAAAAAGGTTTTAAATTTTTAGATAGGTAAAGCTTCTACAATTACAAAAAGCTTTAGGTGTAATTCTCTTAAAGAAATTAGGTTTATTCTATTGCACCAGATGATTTAAGTGTGGATTGACCTAGGAAATTCTTTAATGATCTGGGTGCCTTATGTTGGAGGGTATTTTGGCAGAACTTACGAATTATGTTTGGTGGTTATCTTTCTTAAGAGATATAAGTTAATATAGTTTTGGGGGGTCAGAAAAAGGACCATGAGTGTTTTTAGGATTGCCTTTCCAGGTTTATTTTCCAGTAATTTATTTGTTGTGTGGTGATGATATTGGTGCAGCAATAGTGTTTTTGGAATTTCTTCTTAGAGGTGTATAACATTGCATGAGATCCTCTTTTGACTTGTAAGAAGAGTCAAAGTTACTGGAAATAATGTACAGGGTGCTTTAGCTAAAAGGGTTTCTTGATGCTCTGCCAACTTTGAAGTTGCTCTTCTTCTTTATTTATTTTATTTTATTTTATTTTAATTTGAGAAATCTTGTGGAAGTCTTTATGCCTTGATCTCTTTGGAATTCATTAATTCTATCATGGTGGAGGAAACCTTTTGGTTCTTTCTGCATTGACATCAAAATACACGATTCGTACTTTACCTGGGATGTAATATGTTATGTTACAATCCTTTAATTGGTAGGCAATGGAAGAGTTGCACGAATTGTGATGGCTGCTGCTGCAAAGCACCTTACACCAGTTGTCTTGGAGCTTGGAGGAAAATCTCCAGTTGTTGTTGATTCAGGCATCAATTTACAAGTACAGAACATTTATTTTTTTCGTAGCTGGGGTCTATATTTCATATTCATTTCCTTGCTGCTAAATTCACTGCTTCTCTCATCTTTGTGTTTGGTATGACTTACATCTATCTATATCTCAAAGGTTGCAACTAGGCGGATTATCATGGGCAAGTGGGGTTGTAATAATGGACAAGCATGCATTTCTCCTGATTATATTGTAACCACAAAAGATTATGCCCCAAAATTGGTAAGGTTGCCCATACCTTTGGCAAGATTCTGCATCTATATTTTTGTTTTAGTTTTTCTCTGAAGCCTCTTTCCTTCAGGTGGATAGTCTGAGATGCGAATTGGAGAATTTTTTTGGGAAAAAACCAATGGAATCAAAAGACTTGTCTCGCATTGTGAACTCCAACCACTTTGCTCGCCTGTCAAATATGTTGGATGATGATAAGGTTGCTGGAAAGATAGTCCATGGAGGAGAAAGGGACAAATCTAACCTGTGAGTTCCGCTGTGCATTTGCCTGTACTCTTTCTTTTACTTCATTACATTAGGTTCAGCTGCTGGGATGGACCTGTTTTAAAGTTAGTTACTCTTTCCTTAAATGGCAGAAGGATTGCTCCAACTATCCTGCTAGATGTTCCTCGAGACTCTCTGATCATGAGTGAGGAGATATTTGGTCCCTTGCTCCCCATACTCACGGTAAGCATTGAGTTATTATATAGCAGTGCCCTTTTTTTTTTNTATTTTATTTTATTTTATTTTAATTTGAGAAATCTTGTGGAAGTCTTTATGCCTTGATCTCTTTGGAATTCATTAATTCTATCATGGTGGAGGAAACCTTTTGGTTCTTTCTGCATTGACATCAAAATACACGATTCGTACTTTACCTGGGATGTAATATGTTATGTTACAATCCTTTAATTGGTAGGCAATGGAAGAGTTGCACGAATTGTGATGGCTGCTGCTGCAAAGCACCTTACACCAGTTGTCTTGGAGCTTGGAGGAAAATCTCCAGTTGTTGTTGATTCAGGCATCAATTTACAAGTACAGAACATTTATTTTTTTCGTAGCTGGGGTCTATATTTCATATTCATTTCCTTGCTGCTAAATTCACTGCTTCTCTCATCTTTGTGTTTGGTATGACTTACATCTATCTATATCTCAAAGGTTGCAACTAGGCGGATTATCATGGGCAAGTGGGGTTGTAATAATGGACAAGCATGCATTTCTCCTGATTATATTGTAACCACAAAAGATTATGCCCCAAAATTGGTAAGGTTGCCCATACCTTTGGCAAGATTCTGCATCTATATTTTTGTTTTAGTTTTTCTCTGAAGCCTCTTTCCTTCAGGTGGATAGTCTGAGATGCGAATTGGAGAATTTTTTTGGGAAAAAACCAATGGAATCAAAAGACTTGTCTCGCATTGTGAACTCCAACCACTTTGCTCGCCTGTCAAATATGTTGGATGATGATAAGGTTTCTGGAAAGATAGTCCATGGAGGAGAAAGGGACAAATCTAACCTGTGAGTTCTGCTGTGCATTTGCCTGTACTCTTTCTTTTACTTCATTACATTAGGTTCAGCTGCTGGGATGGACCTGTTTTAAATTTAGTTACTCTTTCTGTAAATGGCAGAAGGATTGCTCCAACTATCCTGCTAGATGTTCCTCGAGACTCTCTGATCATGAGTGAGGAGATATTTGGTCCCTTGCTCCCCATACTCACGGTAAGCATTGAGTTATTATATAGCAGTGCCCTTTTTTTTTTTCAATGATCTGGTGTTTTTACGAAATGCATCTTCTGTAAAAATGTATGAAGCTGACAAGCCATATGAGATTCATCTCAGGCAAGCCCCAAGCCCCTTCAGTTCTATTACATCAGCTTTTCTTCAGACTGAACACAAGGAATATAATCAACTTTCCTTCTATCTGTAGAATAATATCAGATAAAGTATGAAATTTCTTTCTGGAAAATTTACTGAGTATAAAGTTTAACCTGAGGAGGTAGCATTCTAGATATGGGTGGAATCATTTTTAAGGCTATGAGCCAAATATGATTTTTACCAAAATGCAAGTACCTTGAGTGACATGAATGACTACAAGCCGATGGAGATGGGAGTAATGGCGGCATGCTATGAACTGAGATCCCATTGGATTCCCTGCATGCTATACATTGCTGTCTCATAAACAGAGAAATCCTGCTCAATTCAGGAGCCTTTTCTCGCCACCATTTTTAACTTGAACGGGGAAATAAAAAAAATAATGGTTACACCTGCCTAGAGTTTTCTCTGCATCTGGCAACAGTTGCAAAAGAGCACTTAATATGATTGTAACAATATTAGTTTAAATAATATGCATTTATTAGTGAGAAACAATGCAACAACTATTATGATTCCTTATGCTGTTTTCTGGAACAGGTTGACAAAATAGAGGATAGCTTTGATATTATTAACTCGGGAACAAAGCCACTTGCAGCATATGTATTTACCAACAACAAGAAGCTCAGGGAGCAATTCGTGACAATGGTCTCAGCAGGGGGTGTGGTTGTCAATGACACTACTTTACATGTAATTATGCTTCCTCGAACTTTAGAGACAAGTTGCATAAACATACTTGCATCATGCATTTATCACATTCATGCATGTTACATGTAGAAGATATGATATCCTCCATCATTAAGTTAATGTAACAACTAGATGCTGCCGTGGACAAAATAGTAATGATGATATTCTTTCAGTTGTATTACCACAAATAGAGGATAGAGCTTCATTGTGTTGTGTTGCAGTTTGTTACATTGGTTGATTGATATTTAGAAACATTGGTCAGGGTTTTATGCGACCTTAGTTTTTAATTTCGGAATTCTCTGGGAAAATGTCATTAGAAAGTCAAAGGGCATTGGTAACCGTGAATCTTACACTTTTCGGAAATGATGCAATAAGAATTACAGAAAAGAAAATAATGTCATAAGTTCCCAATTGTATATGCATCTACTATCCTGAATTAATTTTAACATTTTGATGATGTTTAAATCTATCTTATATGTTCTTGGCATTGCAGCTTGCAGTATCCAGTCTGCCATTTGGGGGAGTCCAGGAGAGTGGGATGGGATCGTACCATGGGAAATTTTCTTTTGATGCTTTTAGCCATAAGAAGGCAGTTCTGTACAGAAGTTTTGCTGGTGACGCGGCTTTGAGATATCCACCATATACACAGGGGAAGCTAAGATTGATGAAGGCTCTTATGTCTGGTAGTATAATCGGCATAATTCGTGCCCTTCTCGGATTCCCTAAGGCTTAAAAAGATCTCTGAATGTGTGTAAAGTTCTCTTTCTCTGTAATTCTCTGCGTATTTTGATGTACTCAATCGGTTCAGATTACATTTTTACTTGTATGTTTTAATTTCACCGAGACTGATTTGTTTTGAATATGTGAGTGCAATTGAAGTGTGTTCATGCAATTTGTTTATTTATTTTCTTTTTCAAACGAAATGTGTGGTGTGACACCAACATTCTTGGAGAGAAAACAGAGGTTGTTTGATAAACAACCACACTTATGCCCCTCCTTATTTAGATATCCTAACAGTTGGCTAACCACTTAGCCTTACAAAATGATAGAAACATTCTTCAACAAAGCATTAGTTTTTTCCCTGGGCTAGCTAGATTCGTACAAAACCAAATGTAAATCTTTTTCTGTATATATAAATCGGATTTTCACCTATAAAATATAAATGTTTAATAATCATGTTTTTATAACAAGAGTATAGGTAGTGGGCATGATGAGCTAAACACCAAGAAAACAAAACACAATAAATACAATAATCCTTGATTCCTATATATAAATCAAAGACTGAACTAGACAAATCAATCAACAATTACCCTCTAAAATACTAAGAACATCGGACCGTTGATCATTTGTTAGTTCTTTTGGAAAGTTGACTAGGAAATGCAATTTCAAATCCCCCCTCGTTCTTTCATCTTTCGTTGGCATGCCTTGTCCTTTAATGACCTTTTCCTGACCAGGATGAACAATTTCATTAATACTCAAATCCATCTTCTCCCCGCCGAGCAGAGGAATTGGAATGGCGCAACCGGTAAGCGCGTTAACTAGAGGTATGTCTACTACCAATTCCAAATCATCGCCTTCTCTCCTAAACATATGATGCCGTTTCTCTGCAATCACAAAGGTTATGTCAGCTGGGAGAGATCCTGGAACCTCATTTCCCATGCCTTCAAATGTTATCTTTGTTCCCTTTTTCCATCCTGGCTTCACTTTTATTGATAGCAACTCTTCCTCTTGATTTACTTGCCTGCCAAAATAGTCAAATAATCAAACTATATATGAGGTTACTACAAACCAATATTTTCTTTCTTCCCCACTTTTTGTTTATAATTGTAGATTGTCAAGCTAATTTATTTACTATTAACTTGATTAAAAGAAAAATAACATATATAATCAGATTTTTCAAATTGTGATTTAATAAGAATCCTGAAGCTGCTGATGCAATCACAGACAATTTAGAGAAAGAAGAAAGAATAATAAAGAAACAAAAACAAACCCGGCATCTGAGATAACATCTCTTGTGATTTTGATCTTCTTGGTGCACCCAAAACACAACTCCTCAAGAGTGCACTCCAGATTCTTCTGAATAGTTGGCGGCTTCACCAACCCTGTCGAGTTGGAAAACATAATGGGGGTGGTGGTGCTCCTCCGACTGGCATTTCGGGAGAGAGACGCTGGGAACCCATTAATAGTTGATTCGTCCACACCGCTCTTCCGACTCCCGCTCCTAAATAGAGAAGATGCCAGCGATGGTGTTGGTGAGTTGTCCTTCCTTCTGCTACTGCTTCTTGATAAAGGAAAATGAAAGCTATGATCGCCGCTACGGTGTCTGAAGAAACAACCGGGACTCGTTGGAGGGTCGTGATTATGATCAACCTTATATCTATAACTGTGGACTCCATGCATTGTTTCCTCCTGATCCGAATTTTCCTCAATAACCTCCAGCAAATTCAATTAAATTCAAATCATCAATACCATCGTAACCTTTGCTTTCTTTTTCATGCCATGCATGCATAAACAGGTTAAACATTATTCAAATTCAGGGTTTTGAAATATAATTATATAAATATTATACATATGTACCTTATGGGCGGCCGCCTGTGAATGTCTGGGTAATTCTGAAACGGCGTTTGAATGTCTAGGTAATTGAATATCCGACGGTTCAGCTGTAGTGTCTACGTCTTGAATCCTTTTATGATCCGGAGTGGATTCAGATGAAGAGGATTTCTTCCTTTGTCGCCATCGTGTGAATAATAATCTATAAAATTTAAGGAGCGTAAGACGGATGGTAGAATCTTTCCTTTCTGATTCATGTATGGAGGAGGCACCTGTTGGTATGCCAATCTGGGGATGAAGATCTACCATTAGAGATAGATAAAAAAAAAAAATTTTTTTGGAGGAGAATGAAAGACCCCACTTTATCCACGAGAATGCATGGTTTACCAGAAATGAATCTACCGTTTTGTCAGGTCTTTTATTAGCGTTTTCTCAATTATCATAATGTTACATATTATATTTTTGTTTCTCTTTTATATCTCCACGTACCCCCTTCATTAATTTTTAGGGCTAGGGTTTGTTAGATATCAAATACAATTTATTGTTAAGCGTTAGTAATATTTATTGTTAAGGGTTAATTGGTTATCGTCGCTAAGACGATATAATATTATATTATGTTATGGTAGAGCGTTGTATATTATCGTTAAAGTTCCCAAATTTATCATTGTGACGATAATTTCTACACTCTTATTAATGAATCTTCATAGTTTGAAAACTATATCATTGATACCCTATGTTCTAAATTTGTTATGTTGCTGTTTGTGGTAGATGAGTGAAATGATAACTTTGGTCTCATATAAAAAAGAAAGTATTTTATAAACTTAATGATAATATAAGAGAGTTAGGGCAAAATGGTATATCTATAAAATTTTTGAACTTTGAGGATCCATTAGATAGAAAATGCAAAAGTTATTGCCTACATGGCAAGTTTGAAAAGGTTAAGGTTGTTTATGATATTCTTCAATTATGTTATATAGTAAACAATATTTGTAATTATTTATTTAAAATAAAAGATACTAACTCGTTACCGTTGTATATCTGCATAGTCTACTCACTTTTCTATCTACTTTATATACGAAAATTAGAGTTTTTAATTTGGACAATTATTCAATTAATAATCTACATANGAGGAGAATGAAAGACCCCACTTTATCCACGAGAATGCATGGTTTACCAGAAATGAATCTACCGTTTTGTCAGGTCTTTTATTAGCGTTTTCTCAATTATCATAATGTTACATATCATATTTTTGTTTCTCTTTTATATCTCCACGTACCCCCTTCATTAATTTTTAGGGCTAGGGTTTGTTAGATATCAAATACAATTTATTGTTAAGGGTTAGTAATATTTATTGTTAAGGGTTAATTGGTTATCGTCGCTAAGACGATATAATATTATATTATGTTATGGGAGAGCGTTGTATATTATCGTTAAAGTTCCCAAATTGATCATTGCGACGATAATTTCTACACTTTTATGAATGAATCTTCATAGTTTGAAAACTATATCATTGATCCTCTGTTCTAAATTCGTTATGTTGCTGTTTGTGGTAGATGAGTGAAATGATAACTTTGGTCTCATATAAAAAAGAAAGTATTTTATAAACTTAATGATAATATAAGAGAGTTAGGGCAAAATGGTATATCTATAAAATTTTTGAACTTTGAGGATCCATTAGATAGAAAATGCAAAAGTTATTGCCTACATGGCAAGTTTGAAAAGGTTAAGGTTGTTTATGATATTCTTCAATTATGTTATATAGTAAACAATATTTGTAATTATTTATTTAAAATAAAAGATACTAACTCGTTACCGTTGTATATCTGCATAGTCTACTCACTTTTCTATCTACTTTATATACGAAAATTAGAGTTTTTAATTTGGACAATTATTCAATTAATAATCTACATATTTTTTGGACATTGTTGGGCTGACATAAGCTTACATCAGTAAACACCAATTAGAGTTCAGGAAAACTTTGTGTCATCTATGAACTGCCACGTCGCCTTAAGAGAGAAAAAATACGGTTATCATCAACCCAGCTGATTCAGGTTTTGTCTATAAGTGAATGAAGACCACACATTTGTCCAAGCCTCATATAATTTGAGGATATTTCTTAAGTTATCAGCCAATAAGAGGCAAGGAAGGACTTGCACGATACTTATCCACTTGCAGATTTGTAATAATTACATTGAATTCAGTTACTATAAATAGGGGACTCCCCCTCTTATTTTTAGGATTCTAATTCTGATTTTAATCTCTATTTTCATAGCAAAGACAACTTATAAGAAAGAGACCGACTTGATATTCTCTCTGAATAATCAGTTATTGTACTTTTGCTCGCTGTTTACTATATGCGACTTGTTGTAACCTCTCATATATAAAAGAAACAGTGGACGTGGGACTCGCTTTAAGCATCCGAACCACTTTAAATCATCTCTCTCATTTATTATTCAAGTTTGCATTCAATAATATTGATTAACCTTGTCTTGACTCTTGAATCAATCATATCACATGTAATTTCTAAGAACAATTTAGCACTTTGCACATGCGAGTCGTTGGTGTCAAAATTATGCATCAACAGTTTGGCGTTAGAAGGAGGGCCAGATTTTATATCTGCTTTTCATTCAAAATTTCTGATCAACCAGTTCTATTTACGAACAAATGGCTCATGTTCTTAAAACCGAGCGTACTAGGACCAATAATGAGGAGACCTCCTGAGTACAGGATGTTCTTTCTCCCAAAGTACCTCCAGTTCCTAAGGTACCGCGGTAGGCATCCCCTCAACCTCTCAGCTCGATTCGATTGTGATGGATTATCTGGAAAGGTTCAACAATACTCTCTATTGAAAGCCAAGCCATTGATTGTGTTTATTTAATTGTTTTGTTTCCTTGTTATGTATTAGCTAGTGTATCTTGTTTTTTAGGAGTTTTTATTATTTTAGGAGTTTTTTATTTCTTAATTATTCTTTTCTTTTTACAAGAAGATTGAATTCCTAATTGTCAAATCTTCTTGATTTATTTTTATTTGTTTCCTTTAAGAGAGATTCCTTTTCGGAATTGTCTCACCATTGTAACCTATTTATTTTTGTCTTCTTTATTAAATAAAAAGGCAGATCACACAAGAAATTGAGTTGGTGTTCTTTCATACTTTCATTCTTTATTTTCTTCACTCTCCAAACGGTCAACCGAAGGTTAGATCATTTGGATCAGGTCGTACCACCCAATTCTGATAAGCCACCTCCAAAAACGCCTGTAGGTCGCACTAAAGCATGGAAATGGGTGAAAGCTCATACCATGCGCTCTACAATACGTATGAATAAGGGAAAACAGGTGGGTGACAATGGGCCAAAAGGCTCGAAAGGGCCAGTGAATACCAGTCGTGAAACATGTAGAATACCTGTAGCTTTTCGACTTGGCAATATGTCACATCATGAGTTGTCTCATGCCACATTGCAAGGGCACCCCCACAAGAGTGCTCGGCATGGAGATTCTCATTATCGCTGGAATGATGGTTTTGACCATCACCGCGAGGAAAATACCCACCATCCGCGGGTCGTTCTAACCACCACGGAGGTCGAGATAACTCCCCAAGCCATTTAGTACCTTTACATGGCTCCAACCAGCGTGTGTTAAGGTATGCCGAAGGCTCCGACCAAGGAGTAAAGGAGTCTGATCTGTAGTCTTTCCTTAATTGCAATCGTGTGGAGCAAACCCATATTGCAGAAAGTGATCCCCAGGTGGCTCCGCTTCCTCAAATTGAGAAGTTACAACGAGCCTTGAATTAGCTTAGAGCTCAGCAAAATGAGCGAGGGCAGGTCGTTAAGGCATCTCCTTTTTCTCCGGCAGTTTTGACTACTCCTTTTTCGTCAAGATTTAGAATGCTCGATATGCGAGCATTCGATGAGAATTTTGATATGCAAAATAATCTCTATGAGTTTAACGACCTCATGGACTTCACAAAGTTTCTAACTTGGCAAAACGTCGCTGCTTAGCAATGACTCTAACTGCCTATGCTAAGTGATGATTTAGATCGCTTTCATCAGGATCTATCAACTCGTGGCAGCGATGAATTCGTTATTCTTGAGACACTTCCAGGCTAATAGGAAGTTCTCAATGTCGTTGAGCTATCTCAGCAACATACGGCAAGATAGGAATGAATCTCTCCAATCCTATATTGATAGGTTCCACAGGGACCTAAATAAGGTGGCTAATACACCCAAAGATTCAGTTCGAACTCTCATTATTGCTGGAGTTCGCCTGTAAATTGACTTGTGGAAGAAACTGCAATCCGAGGACAATATTTCCCTCACTCGCTTCCACAACCTCATTGAGAATTATCTTAGAATTGAAAATTCAGTGTTTAATTTTAATCGCCACGACCCTGGTCCTTCGACCAGCGCTCCCAATCTGAGGGAGGAAAACTGGGGAGAGAGTAGTAGAAGGCATGATCTCAAATGGGCTAATGACAATCAGAGAAAGGGAAAGAAACAATGGTTTGAACCTAAGAAATCTTATGCCTAAGTCCCTCGTCGCGATCGGGACAAGAATTTGTTTACTCTAGTGAATGCTTCGGTATCAGCTATTTTGGATAAATCAGAAGAATCTAATCTGCTCAAAGAGTCAGAGCCCATGAAAAATCCCCCTTTTATAAGAAACAACATGAAGTATTACCGTTATCATCGGGATAATGGACACTATACTGATGAATACTGAGCTCTTAAGCAGGCTATTGAAGACCTCATTAAAAATAAGCAATTCAATGAGTACGTTGATGGTCCCACTCCCACTCCGGAGAAGGATCAAGTGGACGATGGGAAGAAATGTCGTGGTCACAAGGGTCTCCATTTTATGGGGATTATATTTGAAGGGTTACACCTCGCGGGGAATTCTCGAGGTGCTCAGGAGAAGTACGCTCGAAAAGCTCGTTATGAGCCCGTGAGTGTATTAAACACGATGTCGTGACCAGCTAAGGTGCACAGAGAAGAGGAGATTACATTCTAAGAGAAAGACGCGGTACGATTGCATCACCCTCATGAGGATGCACTCGTAATCGTGATTGAAATAAGACGATGCGAAGTCCACAAAATGTTAGTGGATAATGGGAGCGTCATGAACATCTTGTTTCAACGTGTATTTGAGAAAAAGGCAATTGGAAGAGACAGATCTGAAGCCTACCTCTATCCCTCTCTATGGCTTTACTAGGGATCATCTGATTCCCAAGGGAACGATTGCACTTCTAGTCACTTTGGGTGAGACCCACGAAGTGACTAAGATGACAAAGTTTCTGGTGATAGACTGTTTGTCTGCTTTTAATGGCATATTGGGACAACCTTTATTACGGAACTTTAAAGCTGTCACCTCCATTTATCATCTGAAGATAAAATTTTCCACTCCAACGGGATGTGGGGGAGTCAAGGGGTCTCAGCGTGAATCTTGTGACTGCTATGTAAGAGTAGTGCAGATGACATTCAAAGGGAAAAGGAAGCTAATAAGCGTTCCCGAGCAGACAATGGCGATCAGTAAGATCGAACCATAGCCTGATCCAATGGAAGACAACATTGATCCTTGTGTTCAGGAGGATTATTCCCACAATGGTCAGTTGACCAGAATGAGCAGACTCGTGTGTTGAGAGAATCGGAAGCAATCTCAACCCTCAGCTCGCTACTGATCTAACGAGTTTCCTCAAGTAGAATATAGATATTTTTGCATGGACTCATGCTGACATGATCATTATCAGCCTGAATGTTATATATCATGCACTCAACATTGACAATGAGATCAAACCAGTTCGCCAGAAAAGAAGAGCCATGGACTTGGAGCATTATGCTGCTCCTAAGGTTGAGGTAGATAAGCTTCTCTCAATTGGTTCATTCGGAAGGCTCATTACCTAAGTTAGGTTGTCAATCCTGTTTTGGTGAAGAAACCCAACAGTAAGTGGCGAACTTGTGTTGATTTCACAGATCTCAATAAGCTTGTCTGAATGACAGTTTTCCTTTGCCTAGAATCGATCAGCTCATTGATGCCACTTTCAGGCACGAGTTGTTAAGTTTCATGGATGCCTACTCGGGGTATAATCAGATCCCGATGTACACATCTGACGAGGAGCATACCTCGTTTATTACATATCGAGGATTGTACTGCTATAAAGTTATGCCCTCCAGTCTAAAAAACACTAGGGAGACCTATCAGCATTTAGTTAACCGTATGTTTTCTGAGTAGATCGGAAAATCAATAAAGGTCTATATCGATGACATGCTGGTCAAATTGCATGTCGCTTCAGATCACATAGCTAACCTCATAGAAATGTTCGATATACTCTGGAGATATAGAGTAAAACTTAATCCTTTTAAGTGTTCATTTAGAGTATCCTCAGGGAAATTCCTGAGGTATATGGTTAACCATTAACCATTAGGGAATTAAAGTCAACCCCGAGAAGATTCAAGCTCTTCTAGATATGAAAAGTCCCGCCAATCGAAAGCAAATTCAGAGCTTAAATGGGAGAACAACGGCTCTCAGTTGCTTCATATCGAGAGCAACAAATCGTTGTTTACCGTTCTTTAATATACTTAGAGCTAACAAGAGATTTGAATGGACTCTAGAGTGTGAGCAAGCCTTCCAGAGCATAAAAGAGCATCTCGGAAAACCACATTTTTTGTCCAAGCCTCTTCCCAAGGAAATCCTATTTCTCTACCTGTCCGTCTCTCAGTATGCGGTCAACGCAGCTCTCATTCGGGAAGAAGGCAGAATTCAATGGCCAGTATATTATACGAGCAAATGACTACTGGACGCCGAAACACGGTATCTAGAGATGGAACAATTAGCTTATGCCTTGCTGATTGCTTCCAGAAAGTTACGACCTTACTTCCATGCCTACACCATCCATGTATTAATCAACTACCCACTCAGGCAGGTCCTTCAGAAGCCAGAGGCTTTGGGTGAGTTGCTCAAGTGGGCAATGGAACTAAGTCAATTCGATCTATATTATAGACCAAAAACAGCAATCAAAGGACAGACTGTTACTGATTTTATTTTGGATTTCTCTTATCAACCAGATCGAAAATCCAAATAGTCAGCTAGTGAAATTGTCCAAGAAATTATTCAGAACTTGTCAACCTAGAGTCTCTATGTTGATGGGTCTTCAAGCAGGAGAAGAGCCGAAGCTGTCTTCTACTTATTAGTCTTGAGGAGGGACTTGTATTTATTGAGCTCTTAGGTTTGGATTTAAAGCTACGAATAATGAGGCCGAATATGAAGCGATATTTGCTGGTCTGCAACTAGCAAGAGATATGGGGTCAGTTATGATCGACATCAATAGCGACTCCCAGCTGGTAGTCTATCAGATTCTGGGAGAGTATCAAGCCAAAGAAGAGAATATGATTAGTTATTTGAAGAAAGTCAAGGCTGCACTTGAGCTCTTCAAGCATTATACAATCAAACAAATCCCGAGAGATAGTAATTCTATCGCGGATGCTTTCGTAAAGATAGCTTTATCGCTGGACTCTGATGCTCTGGATAGTATTCCGATCAGATACATCGAAGTTTCCAACATCAGCTCACCTAAGCAGACTGTAACTACAACTGAATCTGTTTCCTAGATGACTCCGATTATTTAGTATCTCAAAGATGAAGTTCTTCCTAACAACAAGAGTGAGGCAAGACTCTTGCGAACTAAAACTGCTAATTACACTCTCATCAAAGATCAGTTGTATAAATAAGGGTTTAGTACTCCCCTCCTCCAACGTGTAACAGATGATGAAACAAATTATATAATAAGAGAGATACATGAAGGGATCTGTGGTAATCACACTACCGCACGATCTCTTGCCAATAAAATTAGCCGCCAGAGATATGATTGGCCTTTACTTCATGAAGATGCCCTCAACTTTGTAAAGAAGTGTGATAAATGCTAGAGATTTGCGAACATTCGACGAGCTCTTTCTCACTAGTTAACAACGATGACCAACCCTTGGCCATTCTCTATGTGGGATATTGATCTAATCGAACCCATGCCAACTGGTAAAGGTGGCATCAAATGTGCGGTGGTCGAGCGGATTATTTCACTAAGTGGGTCGAAGCAGAACCTTTGGCCGCGATCACTACGGAGAAGCGCAAAGACTTCGTCTTCAAAAATATAGTATGTCGCTATGGGATTCCTCATACACTCATCTCTAATAACGAGAAATAGTTCGATAATGAGGAATTTAAACAGTTTTGCGAAGAGATTAGGATTCATAAGAAATTTGCCTCAGTGGTAAGACCGCAAGCTAATGGTCAAGTTGAAGCTGTCAATAAAACTATCAAACACACATTGAAGGCCAAGTTTGGCACAGCCAAAGGCAATTGGGTCAATGATCTCCCATAAGTTCTATAGGTATATAAAATGACTCCGAGAACCTCTACTTCAGAAACACCTTTCTCGCTAGCATGTGGCTGCGAGACAATGGTTCCAGTGAAAATAGGAGCTGGTTCACTTTAGAGAGAATTCTACAATGAAACAGACAATGAAGCACTCCTACGTGTAAGTATAGACTTAATTGAATAACACCGCGATAAAGCTCGGTTAAGGATAACTTCATATTAGCAGCAGGTAAAAAGATTATTTGACTCTAAAGTCAGGAAAAGAGACTTTCAGGTAGAGGACTTGATACTAAAAGAAGTCCTTCATGGTACAAGAAAACCAAGTGTGGGGGTATTGAGACCTAACTGGGAAGGTCCATATCGCGTCGCTAAAGTGGTATGACCTGGAACATACCACCTCAAAATGCTTAATGGTTCTGAAGTACTGCGAGTTTAAAATGTTGAACATCTTCGCCCTTATTATTAGTAATTCTTAACTCGTGTATGGCTTACTCGATCAATTTTTTACTTGTAATTTTTCTTTGTTGTAAATGCTGTGAATAAGATTATCCCAATTCTTCTCAAAGAATTACTTGTGTCGTAATCTCAAGTTTTAAATAATCTTATTGTTTACAATGTTTTACAAGTTTTATGATCATATATGCTTATTGGTTTTGTGACGTACTTAAGTTATAAAAGTCCTATCATAATTAGTAAAAAGTTCTTTTATATATTGCAAAAATATTTACAAAGGACAACCTGAAGCTACATTAAAGACAAAAAGAAAGTACAAAAGACTCTTTGTGAGTAGAGGGGAGAACAATCACTGGCCTTAAGTACCAGAATCTCTTACTTCAGTTACCATGACCTTTGGGTCGTTTGGTTAATCACCGACCTCTAGGTCGTTCGCTTGATTTTTAGGGGCTTCTGTTTCTTGCTAATCCCCCTCTGAAGCAGACTGACTTTTGTTCTTTTTGCTCTTTGGCAGATATCATGGAAGCAAGAGCAACTTGATACTCCCCAAGGAGGTCGGAGATATCCATGTTAAGATTGTTCGGTAGCAAGCTGTAAATAGCTTGCAACTCCTAATGAGCAGCTTGTCTCTCCACGTCAAGGTTCATTGGCTTCATCTGCTCAATCAGTAAAGTGATTCACTGGCGATCCAGATGTTTGGGGGTCCTCAAAAGTTACTACTTTAGGTAGATCCCGATGGTTTGTTACTTTTATTGATGACTGTACAAGAATGACTTAGGTATGTCTAATGAAATCCAAAGGCGAGGTTAATTTGCTGCTTCAGAGATTTCACAAAATAGTTTATACGCAGTATAATTAGAGGTGGAACAAATGGGCCGGGTTAGGCGGGTCAACCCTAACCCAGCCCGCATTAAAGAGGGTTTAACCCAGACCGCCAAGTTGAACCCGACCCGCATGCAACCCCCAGGCGGGCTGGGTTGCACTTTTGTCCTTTCTAAGAAAGGATCGCCAACCCGTCGGGTTGACCCGCAGGTTGGCTATTTCCAACCCGCCGAGTTGCAACGGTGGGTTGGCCGAAAAAAATTAAAAAAAAAAACTAATTTTTTTTTGTTTTTGTAAATTCTCCTTTTACCCTTGAAATATAACCATTTTATAGCGGTTGGAGGGGTTTTTTTCGTCATTTTATTTTCCCAATTTTTTCTATAAATTGGCCCTAAACTCTCATATTTTCTCACAACTCAAATTCTCTCATTCTCTCTAATCTTTATTGAAATCTCTCAATTATTCTCTTAATCTCTTTGTTATCAATTTGCTCTTATTTTAATTTTTATTAGTTTTGGCAATTTTCAATTCATATTTCCAATTTTCCATATTCCAATATCCAATTCTCCTTCTTTAATTTTTTATTTTTTCTACATCAATTTTTTTTTTCAACTACAATGGATAGATATTTCTCTTCGATCAATTTCTATGAGGAAACTACTATCCTAGTCCTAGTCCCGCTGAATTTACTAACATGAATGCAAGAGGAAATTCAAATAGTCCCGCTTTTTCGGTCTCAGAATCCGATACACCTCAAAATATGCCCCCGATTCCTCCCCATGCTGTTACACCTACAGCTCCCGGTGGTTCTAGAAGTCATCCTCGTAATCATCGTCCTCGTCTCTTCATCTCAAGCTGAAGCGGGTTCATCAACTGCTGTCGAAAGCGATGACAGACACACATCAGACGTTTGAACGCATTTCAATAAGTTTTACGAGGTAGAAAATGGAGTTCAAGTGAAGAAAGCAAGATGCAAGTATTGTGGAAATGTTTATAAAGCTGATTCAGGTAATGGTACTAGTACTTTAAAGAGGCATACTAATAAACATATTGCTCAAGATGGAAATAGAGAAACCAATCAAACTCAAATAACTAATATGGGTACTACTTGGCGTTATAATTCTGATGTATATAGGGAACAATTAGCTTTATATATTGCTGCAACTGATCAACCTATTAATATGGCTGAAGATAAATATTTTGAAAGATTTATTAAAAATTCATTTTTTCCAGGATTTAAAAGTTATTCTAAAATTGCAACTAGAAATGATTTAATAAAATTGTTTAATAAAATGAAATTAGAATTAAAAAATAAAATACATACTTGTCATGTTAGTGTGGCTCTAACTGTCGATATTTGGAGTGGTAGAGCTAAACAAGATTATATTTGTGTGACTAGTTATTATTTTGATAATGAATATAAATTAAATAAATCTTTATTAGGATTTAAATTAATGGATGTGGATCATAGTGGTCAACAAATTTATAATAAAATTGTTGAAGTTTTAGAAGATTATGATATTGTTACTAAAGTAATAAGTTTAACTTTAGATAATGCAAGTTTTAATAGTAGAGCTATAGATTTTTTTCAAAGTAATTATCCTTTATATAACAATTTGAAGTTTTTTCACCAACGTTGTGCATGTCATGTTATTAATTTAATTGTAAAAAGTGGTATGAAAAAAATTAAAGAAAATATTGATAGAATTAGAGATTGTTTAGCTTGGATTACTGGTAGTAATAAAAGAAATATTGAATTTCAAGATGCTTGTATAAAATCAAATATGTCTCCTAGAACTTTTGTATTAGACATGTCTGTTAGATGGAATAGTACTTATTTAATACTTGATTCATGTTTACCTTATGCTAATTTAATTAGTTATTTTGTAGCAAATAATAGAGGTTCTCATTATTTGGTAGAAAATGATTGGCAAATAGCTAAAGTATTTCATTTTTTTCTTAAAATTTTTTACCAATCCACTTTATAACTTTCTGTTGTGTATTATCCTACTAGTCCATTGGTAATACACACAATTATAAAAATTTCAGAGTTATTTACAAAAAAAACAAAAAACAATGAAATTTTAAAAGAACCAATAAAGGCAATGGAAATTTTTTTTTTTTTTAAATATTTTAAACCCATTCCTTTTCTTTATTGTTTATGTGCCATTTTTTATCCTAGAATTAAACAAGAAGGTTTAGAGACATTAACTGAAAATTTACAAAACTTAGCATTTGTCAATCAAATAGGAGAGGTAAAAAATTGTCTTGTAGAGGTATATTTCTAATATGAAAACAGGTATGGGAACCCACAAAGACACGAAATACACAGGAAAGTTGCATCAGAAGAAACAAATGAAGACTTCTACACCTGGAGTGCATTTAATAGGCCGAAGAGGAACCAAACCCAAAGCACAGGCGCAACCTCCTCTTCAGAAGCACCAACGGCAACAACGAATCTACTATTCGCCATGCAGTCACAAAGTAACGAGCTTCAACAATGTTTGGGAACTCCTGAAATGTTACCAACAGATCCACAATAAAGAGCCAACTTTGATGTCTTTGAATATTGGAAAACCAGAAAATGTATTTTTCCGGTATTATCAAGACTTGCCTTGGATGTTGTTGCTGTTCCAGTCTCAACCGTCTCATCCGAACAAACATTTAGTGCAATTGGAAGAATTTTAAATGAAAGGAGGACTAAACTTTCACAAAAAATGATTGAAGTCCTCACATGTCTTCGAGATTGGGAATGGTCGCGCTATCAAGATCAATACGAGGTTCTCGATGATACTTTAATAGAATCATTTTAATTTTGTAATATAGATGATATGGATGAGGGAGGTCCTAGTCAATCTCAAAATTAGTTGTTTTGTAAATTGTAACTTGTAAATTAATTTTCAATTATTGTACTCTTTTTTCCTTACCAAGTTTTTGTCCCATTGTGTTTTTCTTGGTGAGGTTTTTAACGAGGCAATAATTATTGTAATTTCTTATTTTATTTTTTGATGAATGAATAAATTTAATTTTTCTTATATTACAATTTTAATGTATTAAAATTGAATTAATATTTGAAATGTTAACAAATTTTTTTTTATTTAATTGAATTATTGATATTTGAAAAGAAGTTAACTAAAAACAATTACATTTATTCATTTATAAATTGTTAATTATTCATTTGAAAAGTTAATTAAACATTTAAACTTAAACAAAACAAAATAAAAATAAAATAAAAAAGGGGGTTAACCCGGTCCAACCCGTAGCCTAACCCGACGAGTTAGGGTTGGCGGGCTGGGTTGGCCCAGCCAATCCCCTAAAATTGGAAGGCCTAACCCGGCCTGCCTTTGTTGGCGAGCAAGTCAGGACCAACCCGCCAAAATGCGTAACCCGCCGTAGGCCGGGCGGGTTACTTTTCCACCTCTAAGTATAATGTACAGATTAAGGTCCTCCGAAGTGACAATGGAGGAGAATATCAAAGTTCAGATCTTCAACAATACTTGGCAACACATGGTATCATTCATCAGACTATTTGTCCCAACACACCCCAACAAAATGGTGTTGCTGAGCGAAAAAATAGGCACTTATTGAAGGTCGTTCGTGCCTCATTAATAGAAGCTCACATGTCGTTATCTTTTTGGGGAAAAGCTCTCACTTCTGCAGCCTACCTAATAAATCGGGTACCCTCTAGTTCCATTGGGTTCCAAAGACCTTTGCATGCTCTTAGTAACGTAGTGAATGCTCCAACCGTCCCAAACTTACTGCCTCATGTTTTTGGTTGTATCGCCTTTGTTCACCTCCATAAACCTTAGCATAACAAGTTGTCCCCTCATGCATTAAAATGTGTTTTCGTTGGGTATGGTGTTCATCAAAAAGGGTATCGATGTTATCATCCTCCAACTCAACAAACGTTTATGATGATGGATGTTGTCTTCCATGAAGAATTGATGTATTTTTCTTCTGAGCCTGAACTTCAGGGGGAGTATTGTCAAGAAGAAATTCAGACTCTTGACTATGTTGTTCAAGATGTGGGAGACTATGAGTCTCAAACTAGACCTGTTGTTTGACAAGAAAATGAAGTGGATGATGAAGATGTGGAGGTGGTATCAAACCCATCCGTAGAAACTTCTAAGTCCGAGCCTCTCACTCCTAGTATGTCACAACCATCATTCATTGAGAATGTTCCTGTTTTAGAGTTTGAACCAATTGAGTCTAAACCAATTAGGAAACAGTTACCACCACGGAGTACTAGAGGGATTCCTAAACCAACATACAAACCTGAGCTATCTAGTAAGGTCAAATACCACATGAGCCATTATGTGTCTAACCATCGTCTGTCAGAATTAAATCTGTCATTTGTGAATCAATTATCTACTATATCTATTCTTAACAGTGTGCAGGAAGCCTTATCTAATCCAAAATGGAAAGCTACAATGAATGAAGAGATGAAATCATTACAGAAGAATGAGACTTGGGAACTTGTTGATCGTGCACCAGGAAAGAAGACTGTTGGATGTCGATAGATTTACACTGTGAAGTATAAAGCTAATGGTATGATTGAACGATTTAAAGCAAGACTAATAGCAAAAGGGTACACTCAAACTCATGGGATAGATTATACAGAGACATTAGCACCCGTAGCCAAAATCAACATAGTACTTGTCTTGTTATCTTTGGCTGCAAACCTAGATCGGCCGTTACAGCAGTTCGATGTGAAGAATGCTTTCTTACATGGAGAATTGTCTGAAGAGATCTATATGGATCCTCCACCAGGGTGTATTTTACCAGGGAAACATAGCCAAAAGGTATGTAAGTTAAAAAAGTCACTGTATGGGTTAAAACAATCTCCGAGGGCATGGTTTGGGAGGTTCACCAAGGCTATGAAGTTTTTTGGCTACCATCAGACCAATTCAGATCACACATTGTTCCTTAAAAAATAGCAAGGAAAGATCATTGCACTTATTGTATATGTGGATGATATGGTAGTGACAGGAAATGATCCAGAAGAAAGGAAGGCTTTGCAAAAGTACTTGTCAGAAGAATTCGAGATGAAAGACCTAGGTTCTTTGAAATATTTTCTCGGAATCGAAGTGTCTCGATCTTATGTAGCTTTCTATCACAAAGAAACTATGCTTTGGATGTACTGCAGGAAACTAGTATGTCAGTATGTCAACCAGCTTATACACCAATTGAAAAAGGTTTGAAATTGGGAGTCGAAGTTGATCAAGTACCAGTTGACAAAGGGAGATACCAGCGACTTGTGGGAAGATTGATGTACTTATCTCACACTAGGCCAAATCTTGCTTATGCATTAAGTGTAGTTAGTCAGTTCATTCACAATCCTGGAGAACAACATATGAATGCAGTCACGCGTATCTTAAGGTATTTAGAACATGCTCCTGGAAAGGGAATCTTATTTACTAAAAATAAGGACTACCAAAATGTAAATGCATATACTGATGCTGATTGGGCTAGAGTAGTGGCTGACAGACGATCTACTTCTGGTTATTTCACTTTTGTAGGTGGTAATCTAGTCACTTGGAGAAGCAAAAAACAGAATGTTGTGGCACGCTTAAGCGCCGAAGCAAAATTTAGAGGAATTGCACTAGGGATTTGTGAAGCTTTGTGGCTAAGATTTCTCCTGCAAAATTTGGGCTATCAATCAATCTAGTTATATTGTGATAATAAAGCAGTATGTGATATTGCTCACAATCCAGTTCAACATGATCGTACGAAGCATGTTGATGTAGATAGATTTTTCATCAAAGAAAACTGGATGAAAAGATTATTGAATTACCCAAGATTCGATCAGAGGATTAGTTGGCCGATATTCTTACCAAGGCTGTCTCCAAACGTATTTTCTCACAAGTGTTAGACAAGTTGGGCATGTGTGACATCTATGCACCAACTTGAGGGGGAGTGTTGAGATTTACTGAATATTTCAGGAATATATTGTAATCTCTTAATTATGTTAGTCTTAGAATATTCATAATATACTTGATATCTTATAATCTCCTAATTATGTCGGTATATTGTATTAACATAATTAGGAGATTATGTAAAGTGTATTCTACCTATAAAAACCTGTAATCATGAGTGTAAATTAAATGAATTAAAAAGACCTACAATTCTTCATTCAAACACAGCTACTTTTCAAGAGTGTTTCTTAGATTCAGATTCAAGTTAACCTACATCAAGTGACTCACCGGATTCCGATCGTTCTCTCTCCAATGCTGGCAGGTGAGAGGTAGGGGTGGAGGTAGGGGCAGGGGGGGCAGTAGAACTAGGCTAAGAGTGTTTGGCGGTGGCGGTTAACGCCGGTTTACAAGAGTGATTTTAATTCTTCTAAATTAGACTGAATTAAATTTACAAGGAAAAATCGCATCAAATTTCATTGAAAAATCTATAAACTAATTAGTTAATATTAAATCATACCGAATTTTGATAAACTTAAAAGTATATGATGTGGCTAAATTAACCATTGACTTGTGGTTTTTGATAATGTGTTTAAAGAACAAAAACAAAAAATTTAAAAAATAACTCAATCTCTTTATCTAATCTTTCTAGGACACAAATACGACTACTCTAACTCGTTATCAACCTTGGTTGCTTAGTAACATCTCTTTAGTTCGTGTTTGCGGATGAAATTTTGTAATTCCATTTTAGTTGTGGTTTATTATGTATTTAATATGAAAGAAAGTTTATGGTACTACGTTGATATCATTAATACAGTGTCCAAAGACAATGCAAATATATCATAGAATTTCATCTCTTGTTTAACTTTTTCTCCAAATTCTTTGTATAAATCAATTTTTTTTTTTTTCCAAAGTCAGGTATCAATCATTAATTAGAGCATTCGTTTATTTTATTTTATTTTTTATTTTTTTCCACAATTAAAAAAAAAAAAAAAGAACTTATCAGGTAAGTGATCATTTCCTTAATGTTTTAATAATAAGCCGACCTTATATCAGATTTGCCAACCTTAATGTTTTAATAATGAGCCAACCTTCTATCAGATTCAGATTTGCCAAATCCAGGTATGAAAATCTGATCGTCGTCTTTTCATGAGAGAAATATAATAAATAAATGTCTGTGCATGTTTTATTGTGTAAATATTCCAACGGAAGTTACATATATCCATGAAAAATACATTAACTGATTTCTAAAAGATAATATAATGTGATATAATCTTAACATATATAATGAGAACGTATGGCTGTCTTTTGTTTCCAATTTGTCAAGATACATTTACCTTTGTTATCAGTTCAAAGAAGTTTTCCCGTGGTCTGTGGATTCCGAAATGATCTCTTTTGTCTACAGCTGACAAATAATTTTAGAACTGAGGAAGGGTGTGGTTGTGAAGAAGCAAAGGTGAGTGGAGCTTACAATATATTGTGTTCCATTCTCATCATCACATCGAGAGAATAAAACTGAAGAAAAAAAGAAAGAATATGATGGAGAGAAACAGCAAAACAATGAAGCTGGTGCTATTGCTTTTTCTGGTCATTTTTGCAACTACTATTCAAGACTGTCTCTCGCATTCAGATTCAAATTCAAGTCAGCCTCCGACGTCGTCGGGCGATTCAATGGATCGTCATCACTCAAAGGATTCCCAACGTTCTGCTAACCTGAGCGAAGACAGGGGCACCAGCGGGTTGGCGACGGGTTTGGGGGGCGGAACAGAAACTCCTGTAATGTAAGGATAAAAAATTCTTAATATTTATTGATTTAGAAATAAGAGTAAACGAACTTTTTTTCACCAAAATAATAGTTTAATGACATTTTATCACTCATTGACTTTTAAAATACAATTTTATTACTCAAGTAATATCTTTTAATGACACTTTCCCACTATCCCGCCAATCTTTGGCTGATTTCAACGTCGTTGCGACTTCAAACCATCACTATTCTTTTTCTCAATTATCACTCACCAAAACACCTCAAACTTTACTCCCGTCGACTTTGCTAATCACAGAAAATTGAGTGATTAGGGTTTGCGTAGCTACCTCTCCCAAATCTAATTCCAATCAATCACGACCACCACAATCTAACTTTCTATCACCAAAAGACTCACCAGTCTTTCCTCTTCAAAAACTCTAGTAGCATGAACCGAGTTTGCTCTCTGTTTGCCATCGAATTGAAAAGTGTATTTTTTTTATTTGTGGAAAAATATTATTTTAAAAGTTTATGGATGAGAATTGTCATTAAGCTATTATTTGGATGGAAAAAAAATGGTTAACTCTATAAATGCTGCCTTTAGTGCAATAAATTGTAGATTATGATGTTTGATCTTTCTAATAAAACCAAGACCTTTTATTATTGACTTGGCTTATACAATTTATCTAAGTGTAGTATTTATATAAAAATTAAAAATATTGTCGCTTCAATTTGAAACGTATTATACGAATTGTTAGAGAATGGAATTTGTAATTCCGTTTGAGTGGTGAATTCCGAAATTCTCTCTTTTGTTTGTCTACAGATGATAGATAATTTTAGAAGTGGAAAGGGTGTGTTTGTAAAATAGTAAAGGAAACAGCAAAACTTTGCAACTATTTTTCAAGAGTGTTTCTCAGAAGAGTTATTCATGTTATCAAGCAACTGAATGAAAATATAATTTGTCCATTATAATATTTCAATCTACATGAATGGTTTTAGTTCCTATAAAATTGACCCAATCAAATTTAGATGGAAAGATGTGTTTAAATATAATTGAATTTGAACTAATGTAGCGAATCATACATCCATTTAATTTTGATGGAGTTGATGGTTGGGCACTACTTTTTGTGTTCATAGGTCCAACCGTTATTAATTAATCATTTTTCACTTTTTTTTCCTCATTGGCTGCTTGACTACTACATTTTTAAATTAAAAACTGACCTCCCAATTTACAACTCTATCCTACCCAAGACACAATATGTAATTATTTATTAAAAAAACTATGGGCAATTTCGACCTTTTACCCTCATACGCGTTTCTTGACACGGTTCCTTCTTGTTCCCGCGGTGAAACTTCCAAAGATCCAAAAACATATTACATAATTTTACTGACAAAATACCAATTTTGTCCCTGAGGTTTAGTTTTTAATGGAGTCCAATAATTTGTTTTAGTAACATTTTAATCCGTATTATTATTATTATACTATTATTATAAGCAAACCTCAGGGTCTGAAATGTTGCTGCAGGGATCAAAACGTTCGTAAAAAATCATACAAGATTAAATTTACATTCGCCAAAACTAAGGGACTATTTTGTTATTATCCCTTATTCTACTGTTTTCTCTTAAGAAGATTCTACGAATCCTTCTGAACAAGTATTTTTCTCCTTTTCAATTGATCAATTCTCAAAAACGACCGCTGGACACGTGGACTGTCACCTGCATACATGACAAGAGCTAGCCAACGAGTTCTCTCTTACACCGAGAGTTTTCAAGCCTTTATTAAAGAATAAAAGATTCAGGATTTTTTTTGTTTTTTTCTTTTCTTTGATCAAATACCTTTTACCTTTCTGTTCTCTGAACCCAAGTAAAGAAAAGATAAGTGAAAAGGAAAAGGCTTTGATTTCTTAAAGATCGATTCGAAAAAGATGGAGAGAAAAAGCAAAAGAATGATGCTCGTGCTGTTGCTTTTATTGTTCATGTTTGCAACTACTTTTCAAGAGTGTTTCTCGGATTCAAGTCAGCCTCCAATCAAGAGAATGTCAACCCAGTCAACGGCTGCTCGTCGTTTTGGCTCCACTGCTGTTTTTCCTCTTACTGGGAACGTTTATCCTCTTGGGTGTGTTTGTTTATATTCTTTTAAGATTGCTTGAAATGCTGTTTCCGTGAAGTTTATTGTTGATATTTGGATTTTATTTATTGGGTTGTGTTTATATTCTTGAATCTTGATCGTTTCTTGGTTTGTAATAGCTCATTATGTGGGTAGAATTTGTTGTTACCATCTATCTTCACTGGGATTAAGGCTTTGTTGAGTTTGCATGTCAAGTTTTTGTTTGTTCATCGATCCTTTGATATTGTGGGTGTTCATGATTTGTTTAATTGGTTTATTTTTGGGTAGTTTCCTTGTCGTAATCTCCTTTCATTTTAGGATTTGGCTGTTTTGGGAAATTTTGAGGATTGGATTTCCTGGCTATTTCTTTTTCTTGACTTGTGTGCTCCCTCTCTTTTCTCTCTTTTGAAGTTTTGCTTTTATTAACAGGTCTTTGGAACAGTATGGACCCATTGCCCATAACAGTTTTAGTTTGTAGTTGGTTCTTTGGAACATTAACCCAATTCCCGTTACATTTTCTGTTGCAGTTTCTTGGCAGAAAGATGAACCGGTTCTCATTTCTTTTTATTTTGCCACTATAGCTTGAATCCCTGCATTAGATAATTGAGATTCTTGCTAGCCATTTGCATTCAAAATTTGATTTTACATAAGAATTTTTAAAATCTTATTTTTCTATCCTATATTTTCTTTGTTCTTTCAATTTTTGGTTCTGCATTCTTAGTTTGATTTTACAGTGAATTTTGCTTATCACAACTTTGCTTTCTTACAAATATATGTTTATTTTCAATCTCCAGGTACTACTCTGTGTCTCTTAAAATAGGCAATCCACCAAAGATCTATGAGCTTGATATTGACACTGGCAGTGACCTCACTTGGGTTCAATGTGATGCACCTTGTAAAGGTTGCACTAAGGTAAATTTGTCATTAAAAAACCATAGTAAGGCTATTTAACATGCAGCATATCATGCTCTCATCTCGTGTTTTCATGTTGGTTAATGTACAGCCTCGTGCTTCTCTCTACAATCCCGGTAACAACCTTATCCTGTGTAAGGATCCCCTTTGCAGTGCTGTTCACTTGCCAGCAAATGTCCGGTGTGAGACTCCAAATGACCAATGCGACTACGAGGTCGAGTATGCTGATCATGGTTCATCCCTTGGTGTGTTGGTCACAGACCACTTTCCTTTAAGACTCACCAATGGCTCTTTGCTTGGTCCTCGTTTAGCTTTCGGGTGGGTAATTTCATTGTTCTTTCTATTGCCAACCTCTATAATTTTCTTTCTACAGACGGTTGACAACATTTTTGACTCAATATAACCTCCTGAAGTCTTTAGGCTCATAGATTTTATTCTAGACTTTGTGATTTGGTAGAGAAATCCTAGTTAATCACATTTGAAATGGCTTGGGCTTGAAGCAAAATCTTTAGTTTGTAGAATTTGCTTCTTGTGATTAATTACATTTGCATTCATAAGTGTTAATTATAAGATCTTATTTTTTGCAGATGTGGATATGATCAAAGTAATCCTGGTCCAAACCCTCCTCCTCCCACGTCTGGGGTCCTGGGTCTTGGCAACGGTAAAGCAAGCATTATGTCACAACTGAATGGCCTGGGTCTAACACGGAATGTGTTAGGACACTGTTTAAGTGGCCGAGGAGGAGGGTTTTTATTTCTGGGAGATGATCTTGTTCCGTCTTCAGGCATGGTCTGGACACCAATGTCACACAATTCATTGGAGTAAGCACTCGCAAGCCTCCGTCATTCTTGTTTCATTAGTCTCATTTCTTGCACTGATATTGCCCTACTGGGCCACTTGTAATAATGTGGTTTCCATATAATATTTCAGGAAACACTACTCATCGGGACCAGCAGAACTTCTACATGGTGGAAAGGCTACTGGTGTAATGGGCCTTCAAGTAATTTTTGACAGTGGCAGCTCCTACACCTACTTTAATTTCCAAGCTTACAAAACCACACTTGACATGGTGAGAAGTGATGTTAATGAGCACATTCCGCTATCCTTTTTAGTTGGACAAGAACTAATACTCTTAAATATCTCAGTTGAAGAAAGATTTGAAAGGGAAGCCACTAAAAGACACGAGAGATGATCGGACCCTCCCAATCTGCTGGAAAGGTCCGAAACCTGTCAAAACTATCAGTGATGTCAAGGACTACTTCAAGCCCTTGCAACTGAGCTTCTCAAAGGCAAAAAATGTCAAGCTGGAGCTATCTCCTGAAGCTTATCTCATTGTCACAGTGAGCATCTCTAGAGACTTGTTTTAATATGATTTTTATCAGAAATATTTTAGAGAAAAAAAAACATAATGATCTTCTCCTTTTCAGAAACAGGGAAATGTGTGCTTGGGAATTTTGAATGGTACTGAAGTAGGGCTGGGAGATTACAACATTATTGGGGGTAAGAGATAATAGGCCAGAGTAGTAGAAAATTAAAATTGAAACTGCTTTTTTTTTTTTCATTTCCTTCCTTTCGACGATCTAATTTTCTTTTTCTTCTTCATTGTTCAGACATCTCTTTGCAAGACAAAATGGTGATCTATAACAACGAGAAGCAGCAGATTGGATGGGTTTCTACAAATTGCAATAGGCTACCCAAGTCCTGACCTGAGCTATTGTCTATTACTTTCTTGATTTCTTCCTTTAGTGTCATAGCACCTGGGAGTTTCTCACCAGCATTTTTTGTTTTTTTTTTTTCCCTCCTGTTTTTCAACAGTGTGGATCGAGATTACAATGACGGTTTTTGGCTGCCTTATAAAGCTGATTTCGGCATCTTAGAAGAGCATTACTCGACTGCTTCTAAGATCAATAAGCCCACTGGCAGAAAATCTGAACTTTGATGCAAATAATTGAAAGACATTTATAGCTTATGCCATTATACATAGAGAATAGGTACATTTTGTGAAGTCATAGATTTGATAGAAAATTTCAGTCCTGTATGGCGGTAGAAAATGTTACTGGCTATATTCCAAATATAAACAAGCTGACAGGTTTTGTTACAATAAATCTCTTGTATATCGATATCCTCAATATCTTTGCATACATTTCTGCCTCAAGTTAGCTGCACGAGCATTAAATTACAAAAAACCAAAAAAAATAAAAATAAAAAATCCATCTTCAGGATCAATGCTTTCAACCAAATGGTTGAAGAAAGCTGTCTGTCTGAGACATGAATTAGTTTGGTCAATATTTCCATGACTGTACAAATTCATTACACCTGCATAAACAAAGGAAGATGTAGCAAAATAATCAACAGATGTGTCTTCGAGGGTAAAAAATTCAAAATGCTAATTCACGTAATAAAACACAACTAATATCCATCCCACAAATTTTTTTTTTTTTTCTTAATCCTTAGAAGATTACAGATAGATTTCTTCATTTATGTTGTAACATTTGTCAGTAACCCCATAATGCATACAAAAAGCAGAGACGAGTCTTTCCATTTTGGGAATCACTGAAGCGGTTATCTCCAAGAGCAAGAAAATGAAGTAAATGGTCGCTTGATAGTTGATACCATATTAATTGTATAATATGTCAATATTACTTGGCAAATGAGGTCAGCGAATAATTTGGAACTTCCGGGAAGAGAAGTAAAATATACCCCAAAAACTAAAAGAAATCATGGTAAAGCACATTCACCTTCCCACCACCCGCTGAGAAAAAATAACAAAAACAAACGAAAAATGTAGATTGTAACTAACCTCAATAGTCAGAAACTCCATCTCCGTAAGTTTGATGTCTTAAACTTGGCGTACTACAAGACATGATTAGTACACTGCATATGAATAACATCCAATATATTAGGCAACGGAATTTTCAAGTCCAATAGTTTAAATTTTTTTGCAAGTCATAGCAAAGATATCACCAATACTCCTATATTCCTGTTGAAATTACAAATTTTCACTATTATTTCTGATATGAAATTGCTATAAAAGATATCATAGCACATATTTATGCAAATTATTCTTTAGGACCCAGGTAACATCAAACATGCAGAACAAGTAGAACCTCTCTATAGTCATAATGGTTGGACCAAACTAATTTTATTACTGTGAGAAAGTTATAACTTAATAAAGGTGTAGTTACAAAAATTACTGTTTTGACTTAATTATCCTTAGTGTAAATAGTATAAAGATAATATATGTACTAGATTAAAAAAAAAAAAATTAATGGAGCATGTCAAATCCAAAAACTAGTAAATGTATCTATGTAGTATTAGGAATATGCAAAGTCACATTAAAAGTCTAAAATTTTGCATTCTCTTTAATGTTTCTCTCTCAATGAAAATTATATAAATACATTATACTATAACACAACCCATACAATCTTCAACCAACTCAAATGATACATTTCCTTCTTCCTCTAGCAAATCAACCATGCCACCCAAAGTTTATACAAAAACTCAATTGACCAAAAATATTTGTGTTAAGTTGCGTAAAATGAAAGTTAATACAAATAATTATTACTATGCGAAAACAAGTTCCTTAAAACGGGACTTAGAAAAATTATAACTTATTACAATGTGAAGTTTATTCTTATTTATAATTAGCTCAAGTTGGGACCAGAACTTTTTATGACTACATGAAAATTATTCCTATATAGAGTATCACTATAAAGAGGTTCTACTATATATATATATATATATATGCACAACACACAATTTATAAAGATCCTGCAAAGTAAAGAAGAAACAGGCATTGAAGAATTGCACCAACATGAGCAAATCATCACAAGACAGCAAGCTTGAACGAAAAGAAAAATAGACAAAGATCACCTTCATGTGGCAAATTTTCGTTATAGCCTCAACATGAAAATTTTGAAGTTCTTCAAGAGTAGCAAGATCCAGACCACCAATATCTTCACCCTGAAGGGTTATTTACATCAATTTTGTGCGTACAAAGACTTCCAACAAAGAAACTAAATTTGATAATCAACTCCAGAATACTAAATCTAACTTTATGCTTAAGCACATGGTAACATACTTTGTACAATGTGCTTGAATGGATGTAGCATGCAGTTAATAATATTTAAGTAAGAATATTAAACACTGGGCTTCAAAGCCAGATAATACCTCCATTGAACCATGAAATTTACTGAAGAAAGTTAATACCTTCAATCTCAACATAAGGCTTTCCAGTTCTTTGCATCTTCTCCTTTCTTTCTGATAACTAGCTTTTAACTCTTCAAAAGAAATTTTCCCATCCACATTTTCGCAACTTTCATCTGCTTCAGACAATTTAAATGAACGGCCATTAGATGGCAGAAATCCATTTCTAACTTCTTGTGAAATTTTATATTCATTGACCACTTCAGAAGACATATCCTCAGCATTAATGCCAGACTTTCTCATCTTTGCAACTTGCACCCACATATTTGCAAGCTCGTTTTCTAATTCTTCTTCATGCTGTTTAACTTCATTGAGTCTTCTTCGGAGCTCAGCTTCTATCTTTTCTCTCTCTGATAGTGCGGCTTCCAGAGCAGCTTCTCTTTGGTATCTAGCACCAAGTTCTTTCTGCAACTCCTCAACCAAAACTCCATCATCTGGTTTCCATCTTCCATCAGGTCGTGCTCCATTGGTGTGATGTTGCTTGAACTCATGTGAGCCAAACCTCTGAGAGAAGTTAGATCTGCAATGTGCCTCTTTTGCAGCAGCCAGTTCACCAGTCAGTTTTGCATTTTCATAAGAAAGTCTGGTTACTTCTTCAGCCAAGTTTCGAAGCTCAACTGCTGCAGACGCAGCCAACTCTTTTGCATATGAAGCTTCTTCTGCCAATTTTTGACTCTGAATTTCAAGCCCATCCTTTTCTTCACTCAATTTCACCTTCTCTTGCTTCAAATTCTCTATCTCGGCAGCCTAAATACAAAATAAGCAAACAGTATCAATTGGAACATCTAGTAACCAAATTTGTAGCCTCTTTTCTATTGGTATATCTAACAGAATAACGGTACAGACAAAAGTAGCATATCGAATACCTAAGAGCAGAAATTACAAAGGACATAGGATAAAACAATAACCTGCATAAGAACTTGAGAATTCAAAAAGGTATCATTGTTGCAATTCTTGGAGTCGTCCTGGGAAAATATTCTATTTAAGCTCATTACACTTGTTGGTGTTTGATCATCAACACAACTTTCTTCACATGATCCAATCCCATTCTTCCCTTTGTTCCTCTTTTCTGATAGCTCTTCAGAACAAGTTTGGAGTGGGATACCCTCATTTTCTGCCATTATTTGTGGACGACAAGATCTTTTATCCGATAATGATTTGACCTGTTGCCTCAGCAGAAGAATAGTTTCTTGCATTTCCATGTTCTCTGATATCTAGTCACAGTAACATAATACAATCGAAAACTTAGAGCTGCAAGTATGGTGAAAAGTTATCACACAAGTTCAGAAATTCTACCTTCATCTGTAGTTGTTCCTGAAGTATCCTATTATCCGCTGACTTGATCTTGAATATCCATCCCATGAGAAAGATATCAACTTCGTAAGATACAGTTGGCATTTGATATAGAACTATCACCCAAGTAGATAAAAAGAAGATAGGATAACAAACCTCAAGTTCAAAAGTTTTTTCATTAAGCTGAGTAGTAAGCTTGGACAAAGCCTACAAGAGAGAGTAACAAACAAATTATAAAGAAATTTTCATCACCAAGAATGAATGATACAAAGAGGAATCCCCAGGGATGAATCCACTTAGAATCCAGGAGACAGCACCCCCAGAAATTTTGAAATTTTAACCTTTTCTATAAATGTTATCAAAGTGCCTCCTTATTTCTAATTATTTCTTCAATTACCAAAGATTAAAAACAAAAAACACATCATTTGGGCTTGGTTGTTTTGCCTCCAATATGACTTGTATTAAATTTAGGGAAAATAGTTGAGGATATGATATAAAAACTTAAATGACACAGAATTTACCTGTGACATCTCAGTGGTACTTGAAGAACGTGGAGTCATCTGAACTGATCCAATCATACGTTGCTCCAGGACATGCATTTGAAGCTTCTTTTCACTAATTTCATCCTTCAACTTCTGCATTTGTTCCTACATCAACCATTATGACCACAAAACTTCACCAATTAACACTGATCAAGCTGAAACAATGACTTCTAAGTGAAGAATTTGGTGTCACTATCTCACCCTAAGTTGCAAATCATCAGGATTGCTAGTTGCTTGCTCTGAAAGTCTTTTCAGAGAGCTAGTACACAATGCCACTTCACCAGCTAACATTTTCACCTGCTCATGCAGAAGATCCATTTGATCTGCAATAGTACTCCCAGACTGTCAAAAAAACCAATAAGCAATTCCTGTTAATATAATAACTCAAGTGATTGATTTTGCAGATTAACAAGTGAACTTGCTTAGTACAATGGAAGCACAATTTCAGAACAACAAAAGCAAAACCAAGCTGCAAAGTCACCTCCTAGAACTGGCAAGAAACCTCAAATGCAATTTAATAAAAGGAGCAGGCAATCATCACAAAAAAAACCTGTTCTATCTTTAACTCTACATCTCTCATGCTTCTCAAAATTCTCCAATCACAAATTTGCAAGCTCATGCCAAACAACTGATCATATGTTTAACTTATCTCTCTTGCATGTCAGTATAACATTTTACTTTAGGGCTACATGGCCAGAATTGGCAACTCAAGTACCAAACTTCTTTGCCTATTCAAATAATAAACATTCTACATCAACAATGTGAAAGCGCAAATGAAAAAAGGGTTAGAGTTTCTCACTGGAGGCAGACGGCGACCTCTAACGGTAGCACTAAACAATTCACCAGCTTGGGTTCTTTCTGGAAATGGATCGGCAGTGGAATCATCTCCCCGTTTACTGATTGATTTTCTCCGACCATCCTTCATGTCATTGAACATAACTCTATTCTGTGATGATTTTGAGGAAGATGCAGGAGATCCACTAGTGGAACTTCCACTGTCAGCACTTGGTGACAGTCCAACCACATTCTCAGGCTTCTGCATGGGCAAATTTGAATTGGAGTTGGGTTAAGTCAATGGCAATTAAAAGAATAAATTTGCCACCACCGAAAGTATAAACTTTTAGTCATGATCTTGCAAAAGAGGAAGTTAATTTACATTGAAAAGACAGTTGTAAATGATCATTATGTCTAAATTTCTGTTAGTTCAGAGATTTAAACTGTTTAGTGCAAGCTAAGATAAAAATAATGTAAAAAATCTGAATTATCAGCATATCAAATCGTTTACATTTATTTCCCTCAAGCAAAATAACATTAGGTCTTTCGATAAGCGGCACTTTCACAAATGTACAAGTTTTTTTTTCACAGCCTTGTCAATCCCAAAGTTTACTTTCAATAATAATATCCATACTGTCTATGCTCTCTTCCACTGTAACACAATACAATGACAGAATATTATATATTGGTAACACCAGCAAGAATGCTGTGGAAATATATGTTAAGGTTTTATGATCAACATCTAGCAATTTCTACTATACTACAAACTTAAAAATTAACTACAAAAGTATGGCATAGTTTATACACACTGAAGAAACATATAATGAAGGAGAAAAAAAAAATTGTAACTTGAACAACCATCAATAGTATAGGATGACTTAAAAAAAGGAAGAGAGTGTGAAGTATCATCAACTATCATCTGGCAATTCTAACTTTTTGACAACCAAAATAAACAAATGAACTCCAGTTTTAAATCATCTGGTAAAGCAAAAAGGGCAGGGCTATAAGTACAAGAGCCTACCCTCATTTTGAACCAGCCAAGCATTCCACGCCTCCTACTTCTCTTGAAATCTTTAACCAATTCATCTAGATTAGTGATATCATCTCTTGCCTCGGATGATAGCTCAGACACATAGCTTCCAACATCATCGTCAATCATATAATCCCTTTTTCTCTCTGGCAAATATGCTAGCTGCATCACCAACGGAATCAACTATAAATTTAGGGAAGATATATCCACTAAATCACGTTGTCAGGCAAATAGAAGATGCATGCCAGATAAAAGTTGATAAGAATTCACAATCCACACATTTACATGCAGTTAATCAGTGTTCCATGAAAGTTCTTGTCATGAGATATAAGCAGCAAATAACTAAGTTCAGACCTCATCTTCCCCAAAAGAATGTCTCCGTCGATGAGTAGGCCGTTCAGGAATAGTTGATGCCATGGAATTTTTAGTGGAAACCAATATTAATTTGGTCAATCGCTGAATTCTTCCCATCAGAGCTGACTTAGCCTGCTCCTCCTCCTCCAATCTCGACTGCAATTTAACCTGGCCAGCCTCCAGCTTCGATACCATAAAGTAATACTTATTAGAAGTAAGTAATATTCCAAAACACACAATGAAAAAGTAGTTATTTTGATAATTTTGTAATGTGCATGAACTATTTCTTCCATAGGAACCAGAAAAAAAAAAAGGAACAGGGAGTAAAGGGATAACAATTATAGTTAACATTAAATTAAAACTTCCAATCATTCTGAAGTTCTGGTATTTTCTATACTCAACTTGTAACAATATCAAGTGTCAACAACATTTTAAGTAGTGAGCTCATAACAGGACTTATTTGAATATCTTTATTTCATAGCACAAACCTGAAGCTTCAAATTAACCAGATCTTCTTGGCTGGATGCAGCCACATAATGATTCTCAATCATTCCAAGCTTCAATTGCTGGAGTTCTTGCTTTAAACAGGAAATTTCTTTCTGATATTTTTTAATGAGAGACTTCTCATCCATAATCTAGAAGAGAAAACATATCATCAAATGAGAAACTTGATGAAATGTCAACCCAGAGATAAAAATATTAAAATTTACAATAACAGTGAATCACCTTATTTTGAGAAGCCTTAATTTCTACATGCTTACTCCGATGGGCAAACTTCAATGTATTGTGAGTTTCTTCAGTATTACTAGAGGCAGGTGTCACAGTGCAAATAAGCTACATTCAAAGTTCAATGAGGAAAGAAAGATCTCTTATAAAATGGCTAAGAATTAGATCCCAATATCACTTACAAGAACAAAACACAATCTTTTTCCACTAAGAAGTAAAAGAGTTATTAGGTTAATAACTCAGAATCTACAGACAGTTACCTCACATAACAATGAAGAGAAAGTAACAGTAAATGCTGATCACATAAATACAAAAAATCTAACGCATAGATTTAACTTACAGAAACCCGTCCATGGCCACTAAGGGATGACTGCAAGAGACGAGTAAGTTTTGAATCTCGATAGGGAACATGAGTTGCTTTTCCATCCGTTAATTTAGAAATCACCTGCAATGGAGGCAGTTAATAAGGTAAGACACAAAATTTTACTGATCAGAAATGGCCATTAGAATCTATCAGAACTCTATTATCAATGATTGGGAAATGAAAAGATCCACAGAAAAGCATTTAATAAACTCTATTACCAATGATTGGGCCACAACAGCTTTGTTATATATAAAGCTCAGCTTTAATATTTACACATAAATGACCAGTAATAGCACATAGCCAATGCAAGTTTTGATTTGAAGTCCAAATAGTAACATTAAACATGAAAGAGGACAGATAAAAGAAAAATATCTTACAGTGCCAAGAGTAAGCAAGCTTTTATTTATATATGAACCTTCTTTTCTCCGCAATCCAGTTGTTTCAGTTTTAGAACTTTCAGATCCCGCCAGATCAATTAAATTCTGCAACAAAAGTTTAGAATTACATACACTGAAGACCAGATTTCAAGGCCAAAAGCAAAAAAAAAAAAAAGAAAAGCAAAATAAACATCCTGATTGTAACCACAAAAAGGTGATTGGCAACACTTATAATAAAGGTCAGGCTACGAGCAAGGTATTACCAATTGGGACAAAGTCACATCTTCTTCCCCTTGATTTTCTCCATGCGGACTGCTCTCGATAGTCTGAAAGATCGTAATATTATCATTAAAACAAAATAAAAACTATGAAAAATATACCCTCCAAGGGTAGACATATGCGCCATAGCGTAACAAGCTAACAAAATACTCAAAATATAACACCTCATAAGCTTGACAATAGGAATAATTACATACTAATGCATTTCAAAGCAGTAGGGGTTTAATTTTAAGTGATGATAACAGATAAAATAAATAAATAAAAATAGATTTTCAACTACTCTAGATTCACAACTAAGCTTTAAGCTCCAAGAGAACATGGTATAGACATAAGTATACACATTCAAATGGAAAATCAAAGTAAAATACCAGGGTGAATATAGTGTGGCTCCGACTGCTAAGAAGATTAAAGTTATTAGAACCCACGTGCCTGTGCTCTGCAACAATATCGTAAATGATAGGTTAAGAAATGCTCAACTGCACAAATAACATACATATATATATATAGAGGTGAAAACAGCAGCAACACACACACACACACAGAGGTTAGAGCTCAATTTCTGATGAAAATAGGAACTTTAAGGGTTTAAAAGACAAATTTCTGCATTAAACATGAGCACAGTTGATAAAACAAAAGATTATGCTCAAAGGGACAAAAAAATCAAAGGAAGCATAAAAAATGGATATTTTAAACAAATTAATCACCAACCAGTTTACGGAGAGATAATAACTACAATATATACCTTCTCCAGATGNACTAAGCTTTAAGCTCCAAGAGAACATGGTATAGACATAAGTATACACATTCAAATGGAAAATCAAAGTAAAATACCAGGGTGAATATAGTGTGGCTCCGACTGCTAAGAAGATTAAAGTTATTAGAACCCACGTGCCTGTGCTCTGCAACAATATCGTAAATGATAGGTTAAGAAATGCTCAACTGCACAAATAACATACATATATATATATAGAGGTGAAAACAGCAGCAACACACACACACACACAGAGGTTAGAGCTCAATTTCTGATGAATATAGGAACTTTAAGGGTTTAAAAGACAAATTTCTGCATTAAACATGGGCACAGTTGATAAAACAAAAGATTATGCTCAAAGGGACAAAAAAATCAAAGGAAGCATAAAAAATGGATATTTTAAACAAATTAATCACCAACCAGTTTACGGAGAGATAATAACTACAATATATACCTTCTCCAGATGCTATCAGGGAAAGAGCATGTGCAGGTGACAGAATGACTTCCTCCTTGATTCCCTCAACATAGGTTCCCTATGAACATAAGATACCATACATTCAATAATTAGTGATCTATATGCTTGGCCATTCAATATTACTTCATACAACATAATATATACTGGGGAATGGGTCTTATACATCTATGACAGTTTTCAAGTTGAAGCTAAAGATTACAGCAACACAAGTCATATTGTGGAATTAAAGTACATTATGGCTGTGATGGCAAGCAAAAGAACTACTCTTGAATATTAGTTATCCACAAGGAGATAGCCTAGCTAGATATATCTCTTGCATTAAAGAAAAAGGTCCAGGGATTGATGCCTCCCTGAGTATTGCTAATAACATGCAGTCATAGCTACCACACTAAAGGTTGCAGATGAGACACTATAAAACAGCCGCACACACCCTCATCTTCTTTGTACCCATATTCCCATATCATTACGAATAATTTCTTTGACAAGTAACCAGATGAGACATTGTTAAATGAACCTATAACAAGTATCATGCTTTACATCGGAAGCAGTAGGAGTGAAAGGAATAAAAGGTCAAACTATAAAAATTTATCATCACCTGGGCATCTTCTCGTATTCTTAGATTTTGTCCAGTTGGATCAAGCAAGTCATTGATGACCTGACAAAAAAGATTTATAAAACAGTATGAACTAGTTATGTAGACATATTAGAAAATTTGTTTCAATTAGTACTCTATATTCAATAAGGTTTAATTCAACCAATTTATATATTAAAGAAGTGGCATTCTAACATAGTAGAAATCAGTAAATGACTATCGACTGAAATGCCAGAAAAATGATCATAGAAAATGTATTGGAAATCAAAATATTATGCTAGTTTCTAAAAGAGAGAAAGTAAAAAATACTCCTTGACACACTAGAGAATATTAATCTAATATGAGCCCAACTAACTAAAATATTTCCCAAATTATTGGTTTTTAGTCATATACAATTCTCAGTCATCATGGTATCTATTCTCCAACCAACACCAAAACTCAGTTACCTTCACTATGAGTCGGTATAACATAGTGAAACCTTACAAACAAACAAAAAAAAAAGGGACCATCTCTCCATTCGTGCATATAACTTTTGCAAAGGATTCATGCTAATCTTCTCTGTTCTTTCCATTTTTATCAAATGTCTCAAAAGAGACTTATAAAATTCTGAAACTTGGAAGACCAAAAAAAAAAAAAAAATATTCCCTTCTAACTATGCATTCTTCATTCTGCATACCTCCAAAAAACACTTAATTTGAAGGTGCAAGCATATCAACAATCCTCTTGAGATTCCAGAAGAATCATAAGTTTAAAAAAAAAAGGAAAAAGGGAAATGAAACTGACCTCATTGTAAATTTCTAAATATGAAACACGAAGAAGGAACTCCCGCGCAGGTGTCTGCAGTGTCTCACCCAGAATAATTAATAATTATTTCAACTTTTTGATAGACAAAAATATAGTTGTTTCAAGTACAAGCAATTAACCGGCAAACTATTCCAGTACCTCCTGTATAATTCCAAACACATCCTTCACTGCCAATGGAATAATTCCAGGTGACTTTTGCTCGCCCTAAAATTCAAAATAAAAGTAGTTCACATGAAAATAGTTTGCAAAGAGAATAGGACAAACCAGACGCAGATTGTGAGAGGATCTTCCTAACATGTCAATGCTCATCAACCAATACAATTGAAAAGTTAATACAAATATTAAATCCCGGAAGGAAAGTTTGAAGTATTCAAGTACTATATAGCTGCTACAACTGTTTCAAGAAGTCGACCTATTCCTCATTTACAGTGGTAACAGCAGCTGCAAAACCATTGCCTCTACTCGAAAAATTGTAAAAGTAACATTTTTGTAAGAAATGTAATATTTTTAATCTATCAGAAAGAGGGTATAAAATATTGAGTTCCACTGTAAGATATACAAGAATTCGCCCAGACATCTCTTCTATCACAGTCCAATACATGATCAGCTTCTAACTTTAGTAAAAACAGCCTGCTAGTTCTCCAAAATGAAGAATAAAGAAAAATCCTTCAAATTCTTTAGTAATGAAAAGCTCATAATAATGCTAAAAAGCAAACTCTATCCCACAAAAAAAAAAAAATGATCCCTTCACAACATGATCAAATATCCTTTTGCTCCTTTTAACCCAAATTGACTCACCTTTGCACTGCTTATGATCCTGATAATTGACAAAAGACCTTAATAAACTATAAGAAACTTTCATGTGCATCAACATTTAAGTCCTAAGGCAGTCATTGTTCAATGTAAGCAGCAGCCACAATCAATCAACAGTGTTTATTGTTTTGAAAGTCCTAAGCACACAATAATAGCTGGTCTAGGGCAGACACAAAAATCTCAAATTTTAGAAACAAAAGTCTAATATTTTATCTTTAAGCCACGACAGATGAACTACATTCAGTGACTTACATGCATTGTATGAGTCTTCCCACTACTAGTAACACCATATGCAAAAACTGTGCCTGCATAAAATACAGGGCAATTATCAGCTAACCAATGAGTTCAGCAATATGCTATGGCAATAAATTTAAAATAAATGCATGGCTATTTTTCAAATTTTTAAGTAAAATTTCACCATTTATTGTAACATTTGGCATTGGTCTATCACCGTCAATAATAGGAGCAGAGATAGAATATTCTATTCTTAGCAAAAATGCCAGATTTTTTTATTTACCATTTATTCCTTGCATAGCTCCACTGACAACATGCTGAGCAGCGACATCATAAACATGACGTGTTGTTGTTGCTGGACCAAACACTCTATCTGCAGCAGAGACAAAGAACCAACCCAAAATTGGGAAAAATCAAAAGCAATAGTGGTAGTCCATACAGATGGCTACGAAGCTTATCATCAAAATTTCATCATAAACCATGTCCTTCAAATTCAAAATTGTAATCGTAATTATACAAGTCGGTCAATAATTCTTTCCAAAAATTTATAAGACCTTAATTTAAAAATTTTAAAGGGAACCAACTTGGTTTATTGATTTATACTCATACAATATCCAACATCCAACTAGTGGCATGAACATGATAACATGAATTTATTACATGTAAAAATCCAACATTTTTCATCAAAGCTCATATCCTTAAATATCTTAGTTTAATATTACAAATTTAAAATCTCATAGTATCATATTTTTTAATACAATGTTTACACATAAACAAATAGCTTTAAAAACGTAGTCCTCAAGGCATTAATTGTACACTTTTCCTGCAACCCAAAATTAATTTAAGTTTATTACAGTGTACGCTATAAATAATGCATAATTTGTGCCGTAAAGGAGTAATTAATAAAGATTAGTTAAAGGTAATTAATAGGACTAACCAAAACCATAAGCAATAGAAGGATTGTACTCGTTTCTCACGGTATAATCCCCGTCCGCATACCACGCTATCTCGTCCCCTTTATTTATCTCCCTTGGACTGCACAAAATTTAAAATTTCATCTCCCTCGGGTCAACCAAAAAAAAAAAAAAAGTCAAGCACGACAACGCTAAAGTAAGAACCTGAGAGGACGGAACCGGACCGTGACCATCACATTTTCTTTGTACTTGCTGATTTCGGGCCGGTCAAGTACGAGAGTTGGCGGGCTGGGGCTTGGGCTTGCGGATGTTGCGGGAGAAGCCGAGAGTCTCGAAGGCGGCCGAGACGACGTCGTGGAAGACGGAGTAAGTGGCCGCCCCCCGGACTTCGCCGGGGGAGGCGGTTGAGACGGCGACTTGCGTGAACGGAAGGGAGAGATGGAGGACCTACGGGGCCCACTCGAAGTGAACATTTCCGAAGAAGGAGAGAGAGAGAGAGAGCGAAGGGAGGGTCAAGAGCTGTGCCGCCTTCTGGACGCTCTCTCAGTTTCTGTGTGAGTTTCGCTCCCTCCAAAACTTGATTAATTTATTTGCTTTTGGCTCTTTGAATTGGTCTGTCCCTGAGTGGTTTTTTGTCCGCTGCCTTTTTCGGTATTTAATGAGAGTGAAATGCCTGGAATGTCCTTTGCTGCCTTTGTTCTTTCAGGTGTTCTCTTCGTTTTGGACCCGGGCAAAAAAAAAAAAAAAATGGTAAGAAACGAATGGCAGTTCAAATTTTGGTAGGACTGGGGCTAAAATGTAACGTATTAATTTGTCAAAATTATTATAAAAAATATAGAAACGTTAATCAGATTACATGTGTAAAGAATTAAATAATTTTTCGTTCAATTCACGCTATTATAGTTTTTTTAGGGTAGGCAAAATTTTAGGGTAGAACGGACATGAAAGGTATTCGGGTGTCGATTCCGATCCGCCTGGAACCAGCTATAACAGGGTAGGTTCCTTCTAAAAAATTGTAACCAATACTGTGTAGTTCTAGTTTCGATTCCAAATCAAGGAACGGGAACAAACTGAGACTAAAAATATAATATTAAAGAATAGGGTTTTTGAATTTTGCATCATATAAATATATAAAAAAATATGGTTTTTTTTATCTTAGTTCAAAAGTTTATTAATTTTGCGTTTGTTTAGTTATTTTGAATGTATTTTTGAAATATTATTGTAAAATTGAGTTGAATTATCATTTCGAAAAATATTTGAAAAAAAATTGTTTGGTAGAATATTTAGTTGGGTTATTATTCACAAGAAGATGATTTGTTTTGATAAAATATTTAGGATAGTGTATTAGAGTTGAATAAATGTAGAAAAATTGTTTGCATATTTTATTATAAATGATTTATAAATAGAATTCTTTTTTTTTTTGGGGGGGGGGGGGGGGGGGGGGGTTCTCGTACCTGCAGGCCTCGGTTTGTCAGAGGAAACCGAAAGATGGTGGTGTTTCTTGAGTCTTAAGCGCGGAAGTGTTTTTGGTGCTGTTTTTAATGAGGTGAAAGGGTGTGTGGTGGTTGTAACGTGGAGAGAGTGGCAGTTTCTGATGTAATTTTTGAAGAAGAAATGTGGAAGAGGTGTGCGGTCGCTGGTTCTGATCTTTGAAGAAGAAGGTAAAAGCTGTGGTATATAAAAGTGAAAGCCAAAGATAAAAGAAGAATGAGAGAAACGAAGAAAAGACGGGAAAAAAAAAAAAAAAGGAAACTGTAGTGCCACCTAAATCAGATTAGTCAGGAATTCAAAATTTGATTCCCTGAATAATATGCCAAACGTGTATTTTAAAAATCTGACTAAAAAAATTAATAGAATACTGAACCAAACACGGCCTGAGTTTTTCAAAATATTTTTATTAATATTTAAGTTTCACTTATTACTTGATTAATACACATTAAGACATTTACGTTAAGTAATAACTTTTAAATGTTTATTATCGGTGAAAACAAATAATTAAATACTTATAACCAAGCATCAAACATCAAGTAAATATAAACAAATATATTATTTAATGTTTTGCACTTAATTTTTTGAGGTGTAATTGTAATTTTATAAGGGTTTATTTGTCATTTTTTTTTAAATAGGGTGTAATTGATATTTTTTTGGGTACCCGGAACCGAACCAGAACCTGTGTTACAGGTTCCGATTTCAAGTTTTTAGGAATTAGAACCAACAGTTCCAGATCTAATTCCTTTGAATTTGGGACCTAGTTTTTCTTTATTGTAAACCATTAACACAAATATATTATATTGTCAAAACATATCGTTTACATTGTTATTTTATATGTGTATAGTATTTGTGAAAGTGATGGTTCAAAAATCAGATTTTATCTATAATGCTGCTTTGGGTAAGTTTTTTTGATAATTAATATGTTATAATCTTACAGAAATTATTAAATGTCTTTTAGTACACATATTTTTTTTGGGTGATCGGGGTATCCGGACTAGTTTACACGTACTTCAACTAATCCCTCAGGACGTGAAGTTGATAATCAGGTAAATCTCTTCAATGACCACCCTTATTAATAACCCAGATAGATCGAATTCAAGATCTATTGAGTAATACACTAAAGAGTTTTAGTTGACTGCTATATCATCCAGTAGTGGTTTCGCATACACATATTATATGTAATGTTGATAAATATGGATGAATTACAAAGTATTTTGGAGATATTAATAAAAATTAAAATGTAGTCACCTCCAAACATGTGTCACAGCCTAAACAACACACAAAAAATTATAAAATTATCAGATTACCTAATCAAACATGCTTATATAGGTATTACATATGTACAATTCGAGGTCTATTACTATAAACTAACCCATGATAGTCAAAATGAGCAAGGTGCCATAGACTTGGGGCATATGGTACTTATTTAATCAACATTGTAAATAACTACGAGTCAATGAGTTGAATTCACCGTAGCAAAAGATGCTTAAAATTAGGCAGATGAATATAAATGGCTGCATCTGATTGGAAATTACACAAATTAAGGAAAAAAAAAAACATAATTGGGCTAATATAAGATAGTAGTTTCCTTTTTCTTTTTTAAAAGACAATATTTAATAAGTATTTGAATAATTCAATACAGTACAGAGCGGGACGCCAAAAAAGTTCATACCCGGATTGTTTTGACCCGCCCTAATACCCGAATCAGATCCCGCCTCTGAACATGATTGGCGCCATTCCGCTACTCACACAAAAAACGTCTTCTCCCAAACACGCTCTGACAGTAGCGTAGACTCAGTAACCTAAGGCACCGCCGCACTGGTGCCCCGACTAACAAGATGGCGGACACCGTTTCACTCATGGACATCGACGAAGACGAGAACCAAAACCTAAACAACACTCTGAAATCGAACAACAAGGGAAAAAATGTCGTCGTTACAACCGCACCACCTGATACCAAAGCCACTCCTTGGGTCGAGAAGTACCGCCCTCAGTCCCTCGCTGACGTGGCTGCTCATCGCGACATTGTCGACACCAGTATTCTCTTTCTCTCTTATTTACTTTTTTTTTTTTTTAATTTCTAGGGTTTACATTGCTTAATTTGTTTTTCTCTAATTTCTCGTTTGTTTCTCGAGAAAGTTCATAAAATTTTTATTCGCTGTTGTTGTGGTCGAATAGTTGATAGATTGACTAGCGAGAACAGACTGCCACATCTCTTATTGTACGGCCCTCCTGGTACGGGCAAAACGTCTACTATTCTCGCTGTTGCACGGAAGCTTTACGGAGCGCAGTACCATAATATGATTCTGGAGCTCAATGCGTCTGACGATAGAGGAATTGATGTCGTAAGGCAACAGATCCAAGATTTTGCCAGCACTCAAAGCTTCTCCTTTGGGTAAAGTAACACTTATTTGCTTGAGATTCTATGTATGTTATTAGGATATCTAGGTGTGACTGCTGTGATTCTAGTTGTTTGAAATTTAACGATTCAAGTATTTATGGAAAGTGTAGTCAGTTTGCTTATGCATGTTTTGAATGTAATGTTAGACTCGAGCAAGATAACAATGAAAGTCTCTGTTCGTCTTGTGGAATTTTTTAAGGGCTCTTCGTATACCTAATTGTACTGTTATAGGAACTTGGTGTTATCTAAATGTGGTAAAGTGATTAACTTCCAGTAAATGATCGAGATGTTATAGGAAATTTATCTCCCTGTAATTGGTGATTTAGATCACATTTTAAAAATCTTTTCTCCTCATCTATTTTGGCATTTCAATGAGCTATAGGTTTCTTTCTTTCTACAAGTGTCATGTTTTCGTACATCTGAGAATCACTTTAATGAAGTTGATATTGCTTTGTGTCTCTCAGTGATTTTGATTTTGATAATGATATATTGCAAAGCAATACATTTATGTTGTCTTTGTAGTAGTCATGTTAAATGGCTTTGAGCTTGACAGGATCCTAGACAGATAGTACTTTAACAAAGTTATTGATTACTAAGTCTTGTCTTTGTAGTGCAAAGGCATCAGTGAAGTTGGTCTTGCTTGATGAGGCAGATGCCATGACAAAGGATGCTCAGTTTGCCCTGCGTAGAGGTATGAACTGCTTCTAATCCACTTTATTTATTGATATTTCTTTCACCTAGTTAAGTTTTTCATACCTTCTTTTCTTTCATTTGTGAATGATTTTGGTGTAGTGATTGAGAAATACACAAAGAACACTAGGTTCACACTTATCTGTAATCATGTCAACAAGATTATTCCAGCTCTTCAGTCTAGATGTACTAGATTCCGGTTTGCTCCTCTTGAACCAAGTCATGTCACTGAGCGACTCAAACATGTTGTAAAGGCTGAAGGGTAATTTTTCTACGCCTTTTTCATTTACTGTGTTATTTAAGAAAAAAGTTGCTACATATGTAGGCATCACTGTTACATCATTGTTCATCCTGGAGTCATCTACAGTTCATCATTTCCTAAATCTGAATCATAATATGCACAGCATTATCAACCACTTATGAGCAGCCTTGTTTTTATAGTGTTACATTTTGGTTGCTTTTTGTAGAGGCAAAATTCTGATGGTAATTAAGTGTGGAAATCCTCCTTGTTTCTGTGATTTATTTTCATGGGAGGATAAAAGGCAAGTCTTATTGTAGAATTGCTTGTTGGTAAGTCAATACTGGTCTCCTAGAATGCTTGAAAGGTTTTTTTCTTCCAAAAGTTTGCTGGCCATTTCTGGTGCACAAATCAAATGTTTAATTGGGTTTAAATTTTAAAAGAATTACTTGATGAGGGGGAACTAAGAGTTTTTTTGGGGGCCCACTTCATGTAAATTTGGAAAGAGCATTCATGAGGTGCTTTATCATATCAATGAAGTTGAAGCATATCAGCTCACCTAGATGGTGGTGTTTTTTATATTGTCTTTGCTTTAGCACTATGATTATTTAGAAAAATGCTTATTCTACAGTTATTGTTATATGGTTGTAGCTGTTGTCATTTCAGCTGTGTAGTAGAAAATTATGCAATAATATAATTTAATGCGTTCTTTCTTCATCGCACTAGGCTTGACGTCACTGAGAGCGGCTTAGCAGCACTTGTACGGCTATGCAATGGTGATATGAGAAAGGCCTTGAACATTTTGCAGGTATAATTCTCTCACTTGAGTTGTGTGGTCACACTTCAGTGTTCTAGAGATGTGAATTAGGGTAGTGACCAGTACGTTAAGATCAAGTGCTTTTCATTTCCTTTTATTCTTGGGGAGGGGAGAGGAGGATCTTTGTGATTCTGATTTAGCAAAATCAAATTTTGAAATAACAAAGAAGAAAGAAATAGATCACCCCTCAATATTTTTGGTATCTTAACTGTGATGTATTGTTATAGCAAGAACTTGAAATACCTTCTCTTGATGATCTATGGTGATTGTTGATCTAGAATGCACAAAATGCTGAAAATTATGTTTTAATTGGTTTTGTTTGTACCTGTACATGCAAACAGTAAAACATTAGAATTGCATTAAAGTATAATTTGGAGGAAATGCTTATTCTTGTATATGTTGTCATCATGGCAAAAATTAACCATCTCTTTAGAACAAAGACTTGTACTGCTAAAGATGATGCTGTTTTTTCTAGATCCTTTACTTTTAAATAGGGTGGAAACCTTTTGGTATTCTCATGTTTATTCATGTCTTCATTATTGGTTGAAGATTGAGTTTGTTAATCTGTTTTTTGATGTATGCAGTCAACTCATATGGCTTCTCAGCAAATTACAGAAGAAGCTGTATACCTGTGCACTGGAAATCCTTTGCCTAATGACATTGAGCAGATATCTTACTGGCTTCTGAATGAATCATTTGCAGATAGTTTAAAGCGTACTCATCACCTTCTTTCATTTACTATGCAATTGATGTGGTTTACTGTTCTGTTGCTGTAATTATTACATTCTTAATTTTTTAATTTTTTAATTTTCACATTTCAGGAATATCAGAAATGAAAACAAAGAAAGGGTTGGCGTTGGTAGATATTGTAAGAGAAGTGTCAATGTAAGCGCTCTGGGTAAATTTAAATATACATTCATGGATTGATTCAATGATCTCATCTCCACAGCATTTATTCTGACAGGTTTGTTTTTAAGATTAAGATGCCATCAGATGTCCGAGTTCGGCTGATTAATGATTTGGCCGACATAGAGTAAGTTCTATGCCTTGCAATTTTTTGATGTTCCTTCTTCCTTGTTTTTAATAACACAAGTAGAGTCTGAAAGTAGCCATTGTTTCACTTTAGTATATTCTGTAGATGGTTAGATTTCACATTATAGGATGCCCTACTTGTATTAAATTCAAATCTGACGGTAGTTGGAACATGTAATGGCTTTTTCATTAATTATGTGATCCATACAATTTGCAGGTACAGATTGAGTTTTGGATGCAATGACAAGCTACAGCTTGGATCACTGATTTCTACTTTTACAAAAGCTAGATCTGCCCTTGTTGCTGCTGCAAAGTAGATATTTTTGTCAAGTTTGGACATGTTCCATTTCACTTGTGAGTTAAAATGGTTTCTTATGGTGACAATAGCAGACAAGCTCCAATGTCGTTATTTTGGTCAATTTCTGAGTACAACTAGCAAATATCATATTGTTCTCTAACGTAGTACATATGCTATGAACACTTAAAAGAATGTAGAGTTAACAAATGTTGGATCTAACCATACATATTCACGAGGGGATCCCAGATTGTACATTTATGTGCATGTCCAAATACATTTTTAGGAGTTCCTCTTTTCTGTCTGCATGTTCTGCCCAACTGTCCCTTAGCAAAAATTTGTGCTCGAAAAGCTATGTTCTACTTTTTATTTTCATGTCACTCTTTTTCATCCTGCTAAATTACTCCCAAGGGTGCATGATCTGGAATATTAATATGTGTAAAATCTTTAATGTTTCTTTAATTGGTTGTTTTTGAAAATTAGAGTGCATGGATGCTAAATTGCTAATGCATATTTCCTTATTGCATAATTATCCTGCAAATGAAACTTTTCTTGATCGAGACTGATTGGGCCCCTAAAAACCTCCGTTTTAAAACCGGAACTGGTCGGTCTGACTGGGAGTCGGCCTGAACTCCGATCCAAGTTAGCATAAAACCAGAAATAACATAAACCCGTTTTGGATCGCTAATAGACCATCAGAAGAGTAAAAACCGTCGGTCCGACCGGTTTGGAGCTTAAAATGGTTCACTGGTTTGGGGTTAATGTAATCCCTAATTTCTAAACCAGATTTGCAGCATCGTTTTATTCTTTATTTCATTGAGCCAGCAAACATTCATTCATTCATTCATTTTCTTACTCTAAAATCTGCCATGTAAAGAAGAAGAAGAAAGAGAAGAGGAGAGGAAAAAGAAAGAGAAGAGGAGACGAAGAAGAATAGACGAAGGAAGAAGATTAGAAGAAAGAGGAGGAGACGAAGAAGAATAGAGGAAGGAAGAAAGATTAGAAGAAAGAGAAGAGGAGACGAAGAGAAAGAGGAAGGAAGAAGAAAGAGAAAAAAGTTATTGGAAAAAAGGGAAAAGGGATAGAAGAAAGAAGAAATTGACCGGGAGAAGGAGAAAAAATGAGAAATGAGAAAGATGAAAGTGATGAGAAGAGAGAAAAGAAAAGAAAGATGAAAGTGATGGGAAGAGAGAAAAAAATAATTAATAATAAAAGTGTTATTTCAAATATATAGTTATTAATGTGCAAGTTATTTCAAATATACAGGGATTCATGTGTAAGTTTTAAGAGTAAATTTGTGGGTTATTAAACTTATAAGGACTGGAAATTAGGGATTCATGTGTAAGTTTTATGAGTAAATTTGTGGGTTATTAAACTTATAAGGACTAAAAATTATTCATAGATCTGTCTGTTGTTATATCAGTCAGACTGATCGGTCAACCCAGGAACCGACCCCTTAACCGGGTGAAGAAACAGTCCGATTTTTAAAACAATACTAAACACCCACCAACTTCTTATGCATACAATAAAAGGCTAACAGCAGTGGCTTCTTTTTGACGTCTGGCTACAAAATTGTCATGGAAATCAAATAATTTTGAAGAAATAAAACAAATTAAGGCAACAAAATCTGCAAACGGCATCTTTGATTATATGCAACTTCTTTGCATAAATACCTTGTCAGGGTAGCAGAATAAAAGCACACATACATCCTATTTCCATCACTAAAGAGGCAGCACTTTGTGCCAAAAGCCCATTTGATCATTCTTAAACTTAATGCGATATTTTTTCTAGTAACTTTTTTAAGTTGCTAGCTCCTAAAGACTCATCTGTACAACAAACTACTAAACATTCTTTTTTTTATAATCACTAACGTGGGAAACGCTTTCGACTCCTTTTGTCTCCATAAATCAATGAACATTTTATACTTTACATGTTAAGCAGCTTAATCCTGCTTACTACAAAACTGAACCTCTGCAAGATATAAATACTTACAAGCAAACCAATCACGGGCACCCATCTGAGTCAAACGACTGTCAACTCTTCTCTGTTCAGCTTCATCAGTAACTTGCTGCACCTGTTTGATTTTACTGTCTGTGCATGGACAGAAGTAACCCTCTTATATGTCATCATTTGACAACCTGTTGGACCAGATTATCTCAATTTCAAGCGTTCTGGAAGAGCCATCTTTGTTGCTGTCATGATTTAGACTGAACAAACCGCTGTAAACTCCTTCCGTCACAACTTTGTCAATTTGGATAGTCACTTTTCCAAGAGTTGTCTGAAAAAGCCCACCTTTCCAAATTAGTAACCAAAATCAATATGTTTTATGTGCAATTTAAACTGTATCATTCTAGCAATTGACTGACTACGATATAGCATATCAAGACAAGCATATGCAAATGTTTTTCTGTAACCATCAATTTATGCATTTCCAGTATGAGTGAATTTCTCAGCTGTAAATAAACCAGCACCAGATTGATGATTGCAACCACTAAATGAAAAGCTTTATCCACCGCAGTGAAAGTGCTTAAAGCATAATTTGGATATCTAATTACCTTCCCAAAAGTATTTTTGCTTTTGCATAAGATGTGGAGTTTTTGTCCCTTCGGAGGTACATCAAAGGCCCATGTGAACCCTTCTTTCCATTCAGGAGAAATACTGTGGTTGACCACCTAATAATAATAAAACACAAACAAGTCAGTACAAGGAGGATGATACAATCAGAACTTCTGTAGCAAACAATCCTCAAACTTTTTCGATCTGAGTCCCCTCTTTTAAAATCATGGTAGAACATGAAATTTTGCAAATTATGAATTACGGATGTAGAGTTCTTTCTGTCAACAGATAAAAGCAGAAAAAGATAATGGAGCCTCAAAGACATCCAAAAGGTTGGAAACTTAGAATGCAATGATATGAACATTATATATAATGTGGCAGATCTGTCTAGAACTGTCCATTCTATTAAATTCCTTAATAGAAAAATTACCTTGGTTTGCCGTGGAGGACCATTGCCTATTGTCAATCGACAAAAAGCATTAGTGGTTCCCATGGTCTGCTTTAGATTGTTACCACGCTTAATTGTAACAGTCAAACACCCTGGTAAGCAGTGTAGGAGGCTGTCTGCTCTATCATGGAAACTTGGTGGGCAGGTTTTCATCAGCATTTGCAGAATAGGAATGGCTTCAGCAGCAATCATGGCTTGAGACTTTGCAATATCTATCGGCATGGTTGACCAAGAATGTTTTAACAAGCATAGGGTGTCCAATACAGACTCCTGAGCGGCCTCACTTCCAGACTTAAGTGCTCCAACCAAATGAGGGATGCACAGGGTGGCTGCTTCAGAAATATGAAGCTTAGGGAAGTTCATAAATATCACATGTAATGTCCTTAACACCTCTTCATTAATAGTTGCTGTAGACCACAACTCTCTCTCCAGTGCAGCTGTACAAGAAGCATTGAAAACTTTCACTGTTTAAGTGGAAAAACAAGCTAAGAAACAATTGATAATCACCACAGCCAGAGAGAAAATATTCATACTAAATGAAAACAAAAAGGCAGCAAAATATTGGTAGGTGACTACATGTTCCGACAGCAAGCTATCTCAATGCGGTTTTGCTGTATATTGCTCCTTGAAGTTTCCTTAAATACAAAATATAATTTATTTTGTTCTTTTCCATTATTTTATTTTATTTTTTGCAGAAACTTTATAGTATGAATGAAATCACAACAAAAGAAACTTGATGCCAATATTTTAGTAAAAATTATCAAAACATGTGACACAAGGTGACCCATCATGATCTAATTTACCTGTCAAAGATCTGATAAGCTCATTCGATACATATTCTTGGAGTGTGTGATTGGAAAATAAAAATTTGATTAGCAATGCTGCCTGCCCAGCAACTTCTGCATTTGGAGACAATAGTAGCTCTTGAACAACTAATATCCCACCTGCTTCTGCAACAGCTCTCCTATTAGTTCTACTGTTCATTACAAAGTTCTGCAATGCACAAATTGCCACCATTTTCATTTCTTCTGTTGTTTGATCCTCAAGCAAGCTTATCAGTGCACGACATGCAGACACAGAATCACTGGCTCTAGCAAGCCCTTCATGCTGAGAGAGGTCTCCAAGGGCTAAAGCTGCAAGAAGCCTGCCTGACTCTGATCTGGTTTGGGGGTCTAACAAATACTGTGATAATGGTGCAATTGCATACTTGGAAACCTTCATCTCTCGTATCCTCACATTGTTAAACAAGGCTTCTAGTAACCTTCCTGATTCTTCTTCACACTGATGAGATCTAAGTAAATCCACCAAAGCATATATGGCACCAGCTTGAGCCATCTGTTCAGCGCTTGAAGCATCAGTCTTTTCATGGACAAGCAAGGCATTAAGAGCCACAGTGATGGTGCTCTCCAGTGTTGAGTGCAACATTCTGACCAGAACTACCACCGGAACTTTAAAATAGTACTTTGCATTGCAATGCAAAACATTTGAGAGTACCAAAGCAGCTGATTCCCACAATGAATGAGGAGGTTGAGGATCATCTTGGATAATAACCTTTGCAAGCTCAAAAATACCTCCAGCATCAGCAACTGCTTTTGGCCAGCTTGTGGAGATTTTTTCTAATGCTTTTACTGCTGTTTGCTGCAGGTTCAGTATTCCAATTCCAGCAAGCTGCACAAGTGGAACAACAGCATTTTTTGTGGTGATGTCCTGCTGGAAATGTTCCTGCGCAAGTAGATGACTTAACAGTTCTGTGCCGAGCTGCTGGATGGCTTGAGAAGGAGACTCCAAAAATGAAATCAAAGGCTCAATGACTTGGCTTGGAGTCAGCTTCAAAGTTGCGAGGCTTTGTGGTTTTTCCAAAATGTTCACAAGTGCCTGCAAGGCACTATGCTGTCCCCACAGATTGAAATCTGGACGAAGCAAGACCATGAAAAGGGGTTCTACTATTTTTGCAGCATCAGAACTCCTAGCAATTGCACTGCTATTTGTTAAAATGCGGAACAGTTGCGCAATGGAGGAGCACAAAGAACTACGTGCAACTGGGAGTAGCTCAAGACAGTTATCAATAACGCCAGCTTTTACCATTTCCAATTTGCATGGAGTCCGGTCTTTCCCTAATTTTATGAGGGCACATATGCTAGCCTCAATGAGTCGATGGTTTTCCCCAGAAACCAAGCTAACAAGTAGATCCACAACATCATAAACTGCTGCAAACTCGACTTGTTGCTCATCGTCCAATAATCTCTCAAAAGCACAAACAGCAGATTCCACGGCTGTACTTGTGTCAGACTGCATAAGTGATACAAGGCACTGTATGCATTCAGAAGCAATTGGAGATGTTCTCATTTTTGTATTACCAAACATAATGAAACAAAGTTCGGCAGAATTTCTCTTCAATTCCAAGGATGAAGCAGTTGATAATATTTTGTATAGACTCTCAAGTGGGTTTCCTTCTACATCAGTCAATAAACCTGCTTTTGAGGGATTTCCCGATGTCAACTTGATCAAAGAAACAAGAGCAACCTCTTGCTCACACTCTGATGCAGCATTAAGCATGTCAACCAATGGCTGAACAGCCTGCCAAGCCAATTCAGAGTCTCTAACATTCTCTGCATCAAAAAGTTCACAGAGGGCCCTTGCAGCACTAAGTCTAGCACCTCTTGAGCCCAAACGCAGAACGGCAATGAGTTGATTCAGGGAACTAAGGGATGCTTCATATCGGATAAGATCAGGATTGCTATACAATATTCTCAATAATTCACATATGGCAGCCTCTGTTGAGTCTTGAGGGCTCAATGATAGGTATTTTGTTAGAGCATCAAGAGCTCCAGCTTCAGCCATGATTAATTTATTTGTATTACTTCCATCTGCAATGCGAGTCAAGAGTTGAACAGCAATTGGAGGGGCACCTGGCCTATCGGGAATGGGTCTCAAGAGATCCACTAACAGAGGAATCGATTTCCGTGCAATAGAGCCAACTCTTACATCCTCAATTTCAAAAAGTTGTTCCAAAACAACTTGATCAGGAGTTCTTACCAATAAAAATTCTTCGGATAATGCTACAAGGTTTGGCATATCTGATTCTATGTAGCCAATTAGAGCTATCAAGCCAGCAACAGCACCTGAATTTGCAATAGCAAGATTTATGCCCTTGCTTCCACTAGAAATAAGACTAGCCATTGCCTGGGCAGCAAAGTATCTATCAATCACTTGATCAGATCTCAGCAGAAGAGCAAGTGAGGGTATGATGCTCATTGTTGCAGGAGATAGAGCAACATTAGCATCTTGAAACAAAATGGCCAGGAGCATGGCACTTATCCATACACCGTCTGTATCTTCAAATTCAGCCTGCAAAGCAACAGGAGTTTAATTTTAGCCACCAATCAAAATTGGACAAAATTTAGACCAAAAAAATGCATAATACCATAAATACAATAGAAGCCCAACCAAAAAGATAAAGGGTTAAAACCCAAACAATTTAAAAGGATAGATCAGGCTATACCTGTGGATTGGAAGCACAAGTTGCAAGTTTGTCAGATAGAACCTCAAGTCCACCAGCTTCCACTACAGTGAGTTTATTTTTTGTATGATAGGAAGAAATTATTGATAGCAACCATAAGGCAACAGTAGCCCCCAAGACAATGGCTGGATCAGGAATATCAAAATAATCACCTTTCTGAAATGGAGCTCTTTCCACGTAACGTCTTGGAGTAATGAATTCAATTTCTAAAGAGGAACAGCTAGAATTCTGCTTCATCATATCCACTAAAGTATATATAAGGGATTTCAAATATCCTGACAGATCAATTGCATCCATTGACTGTTCTTTGTGCTCCTTTGCAGCACAAATGAGTAATGCTGTCCCCCCAACTCTAACTTCTAGGCTGGATGAGTGCATTATTCTATTAGCTAAAGCAACAGTGGATGTTGATCTTGCAACCAACAGATCACTTAGTACAAATGGTTGATCGCCGCAAAACCTAGACAGAATTTCTATAGCCTTATCTTGCAATGAAGGTGGCCCCTCTGCCAGACAGCGCACAAGAGGTTCTAAGCTTGAAGGAACTTCGACAAGGGCAGCCCATGGCGGGTATGAGAGGTTTGAATCCTGCTTTGTCCTGGCCAAAAGTGAAATTACTTCTAAAGCATCTGCAGCATCAGTGCCATCCATATTCATTGCATTCACAGAATCAACAACTGTGTTAACAGCAAAACGACACTGTGCATTTCCTTTGAGCACATCACCAACTGGAAAATGCTTGAGTAACTGATGTAAAGCCCGTGATGCGTTCTTCTTACCTTCTGAAGTTCCTTCTGCCAGTACTCTTGTCAAAGCAGAAACAACATCTTCGACCAGGGCTTCTGCAGCAACCTGGGGATCAGAGAGAAGATTGGCCAAAGCAGCAACAGCAGTTTCAGCAGCATCTATAGAAGAAGTTTTAGCCAACTTAATCAGAGGATTGACATCCCCTTCTGTAATGTAAGACATCTTGTTTGTCGTTTTAGTTTTGGTTGGACGGGAAAGAGCAGCCAATGCTCGAGCTGACTGTGTGGCAATGACTTGACTATTGCTGGTTAAAAGCTTCATACATGGCTTCACAATCTCATCAATTGCAAGACTATCACAGATATCTTGTCTCGTGCTGAATAAATCAGCTAGTACAGAAGCAGCATTTTCTTGGGTTTCTTCATTGGAGGAATTGAGCACCTGGACAAGAGATCTCAGCCCTCTATTAGCTGCAGATCCCTTCTGCAAAAGATCCTTTTGTGATGCCACTGTAAGTACATGACCCAAAACTTCAATAATATGGGCCTTCGAATTTGGTGAGTCTCCTAGGAGCAAAGCTAGCAACTGATTAATGGTGGCAGAATCAGCTGTCCGGACAAGCTTTGTAAGTGCCATAGCTGAGGCTGCTTGCCCTTTCATTCCACCACTTCTTAGGAGCCATAAGAATGCTGGAACAGCTCCAGCACTTTCAACACAGGCACGGATATCTTCACTGTGACAGCACAAATTCCATAGAACATAAGCCGCAACCTCCCTCGCCTTCTGAGATCCAGTCTCTAATAACTGCACCAGTGGAGGAATCCCACCAGCAGCAGTGATAGCCCACTTGCTGTCATCAACCTGATCAGTCAAGATTGCTAACAACTGAACAGCATACTCTTGATGCTGCTCACTTGATAAGCCCAGCAATGACATCAGCAACTGAACTCCTTCTCTCTTGCCAACAGCCTCCCAGATGCCAATTCCATCACGGCATAACCTGGTTAAAGAAACTACCAGATATTCCTGCACATCAGCCGCAGCCATTGTTATGAGTCCTACAAGCACCTTCTTCGCTTCTGCATGACTGAGGCATCTTGAGAGGTAGATGTTGCCATATAAGCTGGCCATAGCCTCAAGAACACGCTCTTGAACTAGTTTATTATCACGAGGCTTCAGTAGCATCACTAATATATTTTCTATCAGTGTTGCATCAAAAGGTTCCTCATCAACTGTAGAACTTTGACAGAAGACCATCAGAGCATAGGCAAGTGCTCCTATTATATCAGCAACTGGAGCAGCTAGGCGAGGAGATTGAGATAGTTCTCCAAGATACATTATAAAAGCAGACATCCCTCCACAGATATTAGCTAAAGCTCGTGTTGCATGTCCCTGCAGCGCCTGGCCACACTCCCCTTGCATACACTCTTTAGAAGGAGCAACAATAGCCCCAATCAAAACGGGAACACCTGCAGCATCCACAACAGCTTTCTTAGCTTTGGTTGACTTTGACGAAAGTGCCTCCAAAGCATCAGCAGCACTAGCGCGAACAGAAGTATCATTATTCTGACCCACAAGCCGTAGCAAAGCTTTGACAGCTCCAGAGTCTATTACTTTGGGGGTACTATCACTGAAAGCCAACATCAGACGGGCCAATAGAGAAGCTGCATTGGACTGAGCAGCAGCACTATCAGAAGATAGAAGACCCACTATAATATCTACTCCTCCAGCCTCAAGTGTGGCCCTCCAATACCCATTCATGTCACCACAAAGATTCCTCAAGGCCCCAGTAACAAACCCCTGTACCACTTTATCCTGCTGGTTCTTTGGATCAAGCTGATCCCATAAGGAGGGAACCACATCCTCTGTAATAAATATTTTCATACCAATATGATCATCTGAAAGTCCACCAGAGGAGACCTCATATATTGCCTCTGCTGCTGCCTTCCTTGCTTCAGTTGATTCTGACTTCAAAAGGGAGAGCAATGGTGGAATGCACCCACCAAGAAGCACCTTTAATCGTAACTCTTCATCTTTGCATAGAACACTAAGAGTTGCAGCAACATTCACTTTTGCCACAGGGGTGCCACTCCTGAGAATGGATATGAACAATGGCATTGCTTGGGCATGAGATCCAATGAGCGTTCTGGCCTCCTTCCTTGATCTTGCAATACCAAGTACACGTGCTGTAATAAGTTCTTTCTCTTGCGGTGAAGACATGTTGGCATGTAGTTGCTCAATAAATTGAGCAACCATAGACATCGTACTGTCTGGATCATCCATTCCTTCTGTTCCATTTGACGCCCTGGATGTAACCAGCAAATTAATTGTACTAATTAGCATCTGAGGCACCAAAATGAATGATAATCTAACATCAATCAGAATTTAACAAAGAAACATACAAATTAATTCTGGTTACTGGTTCAACAGAGAAGATGATGATAATTCTCTAAATCAGTAGTTGATAATTTCTTTTCAGATGGCTTTTTATTTACTCATTTGAAATATGTTAATAGTTCCTATATATTTATGACACTTCATTGTAGAAATATTAAAAAAAAAAAAGGTCTCATTGCCAGATTTTATAAAAATAAAATAAAGAAAACAACAAAAAAACTAACCTAGGCTGAGAAGCAAATGGAAATCTATGCTCTCGTGGTTCAGGGGAGGGAGACTTTGACATTTGCACCAATACACAACTTCACCGTCTCCTTGGCTGCCTGAAAACCAAAGTTACTAATCAATATTATTAAATCAACCCCAATTGACAGATAAAAGTAACAATATAATCTTGTACACAAGAGCACAAATGAATGTTATCAGGCAATTGTACAACAAAACCAAAAACCAAGCTAACCAACCTTTCCTATTTCCATACTACAATACTTTCATCAACCACATATCAATTAAAAAACTTAATTTCTTAAAAATACAACACAATTACATAACCACTCCTGTAAACTGGCCTCACATACCAGCTACAAGGAGATGAAAAATAAATAAATGACACACACGATCTGTAAAAAGGTATTATGCACTCAAAAATACAAATCAATTACACGAACCAGTTCACAAGAATATTTATAATGCAACACTTACAAAACCAAATCTCCAACAAACATAATTTTACTCTTCAAAATTTCAATATGTTAGTCCACCTCTACAGGTAGCCCAGAATAAAAAAAGAAAAAAGAAAAATCAAAGGAGTACCAACCAAAATAACGATTCTTTCATAAGATAAAACAAACAACAATATATAACCAGAAAGATAGATTTTCTTGTGAAGATCAAACACCTCATGGGTTATAAATGAGAAAAATAAAGAAAGAAAAAGCCTACCGACAATGCAAATGCCAAGAACTCCCCCCTTCCGGCTATCCCGAAACCCGGTTTCTCGGCCCGAAAAACATCACCGTCCAATCATCGTCCACCATGCCAATCCCAAGCAATTGCACTCACCACTGCCAGCTCACTCAATCTACGCTTCACTTTCAACCCTCAATCAAACAAATCCAACTCCGTCTCTGTAATTACAACACCATCAACTAATCGAATAAAGATCAAAAACCGAACTTGTCCCGGAACGATTAGATCTTCATACACTTATATCATGATTAAAATAACAATAAAAATAATAACAGTGTAGAATTGAATTGCACTATCAATTTAAATAATAATGAAAATGTGACTATTTGTCAACATGAAAACAAATTTAGAGAGAATGGGAGAGAGGCGTACGGAGATCAGATCACCGAATCCAATTCAAAACACATGTACTTTTCTTTAACTATAAACAAAATTAAAAATCTTAATCAAAAACACCTTCAAATAACTGAAAATTCAGTGAGCTTCAACAAATAAAACCCAAAGAAGAGCTCTACGTCGTCAATGAAGGCAGCGACAGACAGTGAGAGAGTCTCAGTCTTTTCGTTTCTTTTCTTTATGTTTTGTTTCGTTTTTTGTTTTCCTGTTCATTATTTTTATCGTTTTCTAATTTTCACTTTTTTCCATTTTAGGGTTTTATTATTTTTGTAATTTTACGTGGAATTTTACTATTGGATGAGGTTAAAACGGATGCGCCTAGTGAAGAAATTGATACCAATTGGTTGTTTATTTTTGGGATTTGTTTTTTCCAATTTTATATTTTGAAATCGATTTGTTTTCCTTTTCTGATGCAGATTTCTTGTTTTTAACTGTCAGTGCAGAGAGATACAGCTGAGCAACAGTGACAGGTTAACTTCCAAGTAGTGTGAATAAAAGATTTTTCCCTAAAATTTACCATTCTGCCCAGTTTTCATATATTTTATAAATTTAAGATAAGATTTCGGCTCCGTTTGGTTCACAATTTTGTGTTTTTGAGAAAAGTTTTTTGAAAAAAGTTAAAAAAAAGTTGAATTGGGCGGGTATTACGATGTAGGATTTACAAATTGAGAAAATACCCCCTATGTTTGTTTTTTTACAAAACACCCTTTATAATAAAACATTAAAAGTTAACAAAAACACCCCCAATCCACCCTCAAATACGGACAGCCGGCCACCACCGCCGGAGGGTGGCCGGAGTCGCCGTAACAAAAACATTAAAAATATTTAGGGGTATTTAATTGAATTAACAAATTTAGGGGGTTTAAAAAATATTGAATAAAGTTGAATAATATTATGAGTTTTTTGGTATTTTATTGTTTAACTTTTTTGGGAATACTAAAAGTAGTATTCCCAAAATCCAACCAAACGAAGCCTTCATGTTATTTATAACAAATATCACACGTTTTGATGTTTTCTCTAAATCAAGTAAGGTGCTGATTAGTGTTTAGTTTAAGCATATGTAAAGGAATCAGAATTCAGTGAAAACGTTTCAAAAATCTATTAATAAAGGCAAAAAAAATATCCTTGAATTTAAGAATGGATAATAAAACATAACACGACACATGCTCCAGATATGTGTGATGTGATGATCAGATCTGGATGGTAGCCATCGGATTTGAATATGTGGGTACCACCTGGAAGATGAATTTGGTTGCATGCAATTAAATGGGCAGTGTTTTAATAGTATAAAAATCAGAGAAATAATAAGTAAATAAATATTTGAAATTAAATGACTGTCACATCTCTTATAATTTATTATTGTTTTAAAGCATATTGTGGTTATAAAAGTCCTGGATTTACGAATTGTGTCTGCAGTATGTTTGATGACAATGGTCTCTTTATGCCTAAGATTTGTATGAGATTTAATCTTTAATATTATAAAAAAAAAAAAAATTATATAAATGAGATCTAGCCACAAATTTGGTCAAATATCAAGACAACAGTGTTATAATTAAAAAAATCAATTCAATAAATTAATCATGCCACATGTATGCATGCATAGTAAGACATTGAGACTGATTTTACATCCAACCTACCTTTTAATGGATTTGTTTTTTAGTCAAAGTATAGCCTCATTATTAAACTATAATAATCATGGAAAAATTGATTTACATAAAATAAATGAAAGGTAAACAAGAAAAGCTGAAATTGATGGTCACTTTTACAAGTAAAACATGGGAATGTGGGTTAGAAAGCATAATATATGTACCATTTTGTAACCCCATTTGCAGCCTTTGAAAGTAAAGTAGGTAATAAAGAAATAGTAAGCTTATTAGAGTTATAGACCAGTCAAAATAGTTGGATTTCATTAATAAACTGTAAATTGTTTTGTATACCCAATTTTGAAACGACCACCAATGATCAAATCTGATGAGAGTAAATCACGAACTTGACCATTAGGCTTGTTGTGCAGTCAACCTCCAGAACGCGGATTCACATCATATGTCATTCCTTTTTTAGGTTAATTTTATTTATAAATTTATTATTGTAACAATATATAAACTTATTTTTTTCCCTAATTGGAGGATGATTCATTCATATTTTTGTAAGTCGTACTGGTGCGTATAAAAAATACATAAAATAATACAAAAATAGTGGGTGTAGGATTTACGCCTAAGCATCTAAACCACTCTAAAAATTGTTTGTTTGTGTTTTTATTAATTCATTCATTGATCTCACATCACATCACGAATTCCATACAATCCCTTGCGTAGATTTCACAAAGGAATTTACATACTTTTCGTTGGTGCGAATCTTAGTGATATAAGGTTAATCTTTCATGAATAACCAATCACTCCCACAACTTAGCATATCGGAAAATTGAGAGATAAAACAGAAGATAGAGAAATATTAAGGAAAGATCTGGGTGTAGACAGTAAATAAGTTGGATTTGGAAGAACATGAAAGATGCTTGGGGAAGCATGAAATAGTGAGGATTATATTATATAAATTCTGCCATTATCAGTTACCCCCACAAAATGTTTCTTGGATCTCTATATTCTCCCATGTGCTTCGTACCACACCCACCTTCTTTATACTTTTAAACAATCCTTTTTAACTTTTTATACTATTATCAACGCTTTCTTACCCACAATTTGTTGATGTTATGTTTAGCACGTCACTTTATTCTCATTTTCTCATAAATTGTTGACACTTTGATTTAGCGTTGGAATCAAGAAATGACATTTCTTGGGTAAAAGTGTAATGTTCAACGAATGAGAAGAGGAATACCAAAATTAAATTTGATATTTTAATAAAACAATGATATAATAAATCTTATTAAATTACGTTTGGTAGAAATGAGTTGTATTGTTTTTTAAAATAATTTTTCAATACAATCTTAAAAACTATTTTAAAGTTAGAAAATGATTAAAAGTTGTTTCCAAATTTCTATAGTAATTTGTCTTAATATGGTTTTTAAATAGAGAATTATAATATAAACTAACAAATAAGGGAATCCAAAGAAAAAATTGAATTATAGGGGATCAAATAATATTTTATGTTTAAATTTTATAAATGTTTGCAAGAGGTCGTGGGCCACCGACCAAAATTCTTGGCTTGAATTTGGATCGTCTCTTAAACTGAATTTTGTTTGAATAATAATGAGATTATGATTATATAATCACATTATTAGCTCGAATAATTAAAAAAAAAAAAACTTGATTATATAAATCAAGTTTGTTATTATGAAATAAGGTTTTCCGCATAATCATTTTACAAATATTTAAGATTAAATGAACAAAATCCCTTGATAATTTAATGTCAACACGTTTAAAGTAATGTTAGCAAAACAATCATGCAAATAATACTTTAACCATGTGATGCTTTTGTGAATGGTGTTGGTTGTTCAACAACTGACAGAGAAAGGGTTTAAATTTTCCAACAATTTTTACCAAAACTAGTCCAAAAAAAAAAAAAAAAAAAAAAAGGCAGAAATGATGAATGAAATATCATACGATTGCAAGTTTAACAACCAACAACCAAACGCTCCTTTGATTTGTCAAGTGGAAGTTACACCACTTTTTAGTGAAAGGGAGACATGAACATAATCTTTAATTAATCGGAAATGTGAAATAATTAGGGATTGAAATGGGGTTTAATCAAAACACAATACTGAAGTTAAAACCTCTCAAACTGATGAATACCCCAATGTTTTTTTGACCAAGAAAACATGTCATGGCTAGGCAAATTGGAGTTTTGCCTCTTCAATAGAGAGAAACTTAAGAATATTTGTTTCATCTATGCATCAAACCAATGAACACATATAGTATATAAATTATTTTCTCTTTTTTTCAATCGTATGATTGATAAATTTTAAAATCATGACCCAATTGTATTGATTAGGCACATAAATGACATAATGTGTTAATAAAACATAGGAATTTTATATTATATAACATGAAATTTGTAATATTTAACGTTAACTTATGCTTGTATAGGTCAAAATGCAATTGAATTATACGTTGCTACCTAAAAAATCAATTGGGATATTGATAAGTTACATGAATTTGTTATTATAAGCACATGGGGTGAAGGAAGACGACATGTTGCTAGGGTCTGAGTTAAGAATCAAAGTTAAAATAATTTTTTATGACCTTTATATACATCAAAGTTTAGGCATTCTTCTCATTCATTACTTGATCTTTGTATAGTCAGTATCTAAGTACAGACACAATGAGATTTTTGAAATACCAATCGAACTGCCATTATTTGTGGGCTATGATGGGCCCATTAAGAGTCCATTCATGTCTTATCTTGCTCCTTTGCTATCAGTTCACATCTCACATTCTCGGCCCGTATTGTTGGGAGCCCAACAATACCGGTCCATTCCATCAGTTCAATATTATCAACAATAGAAGATATGCTTTGTGTTGGTGAAATGCACATATTCGATGTGATTCACATGACAACTGTAATAGTACTATGAAACACTGCAATAGGCCAGTTGCCGATATGCACTCATTTATCTTATAATTAATATATGATTTTGATATATTATTATTGATATCACGTATTATTAATATAACGTTTTACCCTCATATGCAAAGTATTATTCTACTGAAAGTTTCATAAAAAATATTCAATGAATCATCGGGACTATATTAACAAGAGAGTAAAATAGAATAAAAAAGGAAAGGGCAATACGCCTTTTTCCATATAATAGAATAGAGAAAGCCTAACCCATTACAAAATATTAAGAATTTTTTAGAAACCCAACAACATTTTGCTTATCTACATACACATGCTGTACAGAACAGTGTACACATGCTAATTGTTATAATGCAGATTTTCCGATCAGCACGATCCAACGGCCAAAAACTACAACTGTATCTCCAATAACTACCCCTCCGATCAGCTAGTCGACCCTGCACAGGCACACTCATGGACTTTCGTCTCGTGTTACCGTTCAAGGCTTTCTACAATACCAAATACCAATTCTATCAAATCTTGGCCCCACATCGCCCAACTTATACGGTCCCACTTTAAAATGGCTTCTGAAGGTACATGAACATATCCTGCAACGGCGACAGCTGATTACTGCTTTGAAACTGAGAACTGAAGCTCAAGTCCATATTGGCATCTAAGTAATTATACGGAAACCCGAGGTTATTGTTATCCCAAGGTTGTATTTTTGGCTCGCTCTGCACCTCGGAGGTGAATTCCGGTGACACCACTTGCTCCGAGCAGCTCGAGTCCGTGTGCAACTTCGGCACCGAATCCGACGTGTCGAAGTACACGTAATCATTAACCGTTCCAGTCGCAGCCGCCGCCGGATTCGGAGGAAGTGCTGATTTGTTCACGCCCTTTGAAAATATATCAGGTTTCCTATCCTCCTCCATTACCGGTGAATTCATTTTCCGGTTAGCGGCTTGATTTTGCTGCCTCTCGACGCTTCCTTTCTTGTTGTATATGCGACATAAGACCCAGTCATCCAGCTGCCAAAAAAAAAAAAAATCAGAACCGTTGGATTTATCCATCACATGATTGTTGATTGTTATGTCATGACCAAATAATAATCAGTCTCTTATCTATCTCTATCTCCTGAGCTCACATGAAGTGATAAGAAGGAATATTTCCTTAAGTGGAAAGTAATAATTGAGACAATTGGCTACAGCGACAAGTGGTCATCGTGACCAAGTGAATGACGTTTAACGTCTGCTTAGATATTTCTCAATTCTCAAATGTACCTATCTGGTAGACCCCACTGCATCACGACCGTTTAAATTTTGCGCGTGGGGTCATGTTTTGTGGGCCGGTTTACTGTTTAATTTGTTACCTTCTGATTTAACAGATTAAACATTTTAGATTCAGATCATAGAACCTAGCCTCACGATATTCATGCCGTTCTGGCAGCCGCCAATTATGAAAATTGACAGGTAAAGGTCAAAAGGGTCATTTCAACCTCCACGTTAAGGTCAGAAAAATCATACTGCAAAATCTCCATTTTATTCTCGACGGTAGCAGAAAAATAATGGTACGGCGCTATACCCTTAAGCTGTTCTTCTTACGAGCCGAGCGATCGACGTCGGCTAACCGATACTCATGCATAATCCAGTTGGTTTTCTCCCCTTTAGGAGCTTTCCCGGCGTAAAACACCAAAGCCTTCTTAATTCCCAAGGGTTTTGGCTGTCCAATCGGCTTATCGGCACCAGTCGCCTTCCAGTACCCGCTTCCCGCTGCTCGGTTCGGCCTTGAACCGTTCGGGTACTTCCTATCCCTCGGCGAAAAAAAGTACCACTCCTTTTCTCCGTATAAAGCCAAATCTGCAAATTAAAAACCACGAAAATTATTAAAATCCAAGTACATAACTAAAACAAGATCCATGATATTGTGAAATTAACAAAATTAATAATACCTGGGAGGTCCCAAGGATCAAATTTGTAAAGATCGATTTCCGCGATAATCGGGACGGCTATTGGCTGCGACAAACATTTCCGGCATAAATAGTGCGTCACGAGCTCCTCATCCGTCGGATGAAATCTGAAACCAGGAGGCAGCTGTAACTCAGTCGACATTTTGATTTTGACTATTTTACCCCTCTTTTTGTGGTAGTTCACCACTATTTCCTTATCTCTACGTAGCAGTAGAATAAACTCCGAAACTCTTAAGACTCTCCAAATACTATGACGGCGCTTGAAACTTAGAACGCAAGGGAGAGTACTGAATTTATAGATGAAGAAAGGGGACACGTGGCGGGAAAGGAAGAAAGTTAGTTCTAGAATCAATGTGGACGATAGTGTTACTTGGGGCTTTAGTGAGGAAGGTATAAGAAAGCAGCCGGACACGTGTCAACAGGTGAAGTAGTGTTGGTGCGTGTCGAGAGCCACATGGAAGTGATTTTGTCATTGCTTACGCAAATTATTTTGGACGGGTGCGTACGACTTTGTCGGTTCGTAGAAAAACTAGCCTCGGGATTCGTGTGGGGTCGGCGTGGTTTGTTTTAGGCTTTTCTGAAATATATTTTTATCGGCTTTATTTAATTGTTTTTAAGTCAGTGAACCGATAGTTCAACGGTGGATGAGGAGAACACGTCATCCTACACGTGCGGTTGAGAGGGTCAGCTTGGTGTGATTTGGCAGTAGTAGGATGGATTGTGATTGTGACTGTGAGCGAGCGTAGAAGGAATCTTGTGCTGTGTTTCTCGAGAGTTGTAATTAGAAATTAAATCTGGCAGATAAAGATTTGGATTCGGTACATATCGTCCTTCCATTTATATTATAATTAATATTAAATTATTATTTATTTACAATTTGTCATCTGAGTTAAAAAAATTCAAAAATTACACCCTTTTTTTTGTTATTTTGTGGAATTAAATTAAAATAGAAAAAAACCGCTAAGAGTGAGAGTGACTTAAATGCAAATTTTATAGTTGAAGTTTGAAATTTTGACAAATCATATAATGGCTCTACGTGGATTAAGATAAAGATGAAGGAAAGGAAGCAACGAAGAACCTCGGCGAAAGCCGCCACTTAACTCATTTTCACTATTGCCACCCCCACTTTTCTTCTGAATCCACATCGCACCTTTTATCTCATTATTACTCATGAATCATGATAAGACATTTTCAGCGTGGACTTACAACATCCTTACGTGGAATTATAAATGCTTACTTTCGGTGCCTGACCAGACACATGTCTCCGCTACCGTCAAAGTAAATTTGTAATTTCGCCAATGTTATATCGCCACGTAGTATAGACTACTGTTGGGTCATTGTCGGCTGCCCATCTCTAACCGCATAATGTTAATCTTGATCTACGTCAGCCTTGACTTGATGGATACATGTCTTGGTTTAGCCCACGTGCGAAAATTAGGGAGGGGGTGACCTTCAATTTTAGGGTAGTGTGACTCAGTCAAGTCTCGATTTAAGGAATGGAATTTTTGTTTTATTTTTATGACATGGCGTGTGATGATTGGCTGGTTTAGGTAATAGTAGATTGATGTACACTGAAAGCGTCGTCCTTATCGCTTAGCATGTGGGTAAACTTTCAAACGTTGAATTCGTGTTCCACATAATTTCCATTTCCCTTGTATAAATGGATCCACTTTCAATAAGAAATATTGCATTTAATTAATTTTATAAATTAGTGAAAAATAATAGTGTTTTTTTATAAATTTTTTAATATTTTTATTTAATGCTCATAATCGCTCGTATCGTTCAAATTCCTAGTTCCCAACGACCTGCGGGATTTCTGAGAAGAAAAACTAATGTACCATGTGGTCTTAATTATAAAAATGGTCAATGCATGGGCGGTGGGGATGATTTGAGTAATGAGACTGTATGGGTGAGAGATACATATATAATGCACTGAATTTTCATTTGGTTGGGACGTTATTTTGATTGGTATAATTTAGGTGAGGCATGTTGAATATGCATGTCAGCTTTGAAATTTCATATAATTATATTAAATCGAAGAAAAAAAAAAGTGCGAAAGTTGAACATAATTGGGCAATAAATATTAATTTGAGATCAGTCAGCATCTACATATTTGTGAAAGGCAGCATAGCATTAGAGTAGACGAAAGAAATTATTGACCAAATGTATTACAGATAAGAGATGATAGAGAAATGATAATAATTCCAGCATTTGAGAAATTTCAACATTAAAAATATATATATATTTTTTTTAATTTTAAAAAATTTTTTTTTTACATAATTAAATGATACTTACTAGTTGAATGGATTGATTTTGGTGGCGCTACATAAAAGATGTTGTCATCCATGAGAGTAAATAACGTTTTCCCACCCAAGGTTTGCCTTAATAACCTTTTCCACCCAAAACGTTTTAAAATACCACTTTTTTCAGTCAAAGTTTATATTCCGTTATTACCCAAAACATATTTCACTTTCTGGGCCGACAATCTTTTTCAATAAAATCATCACATAGTAAATCAACAAAGTTTAATGAGTTACTAGGAGTCAGAATAAGGGGGGTTTTGTAGAGTGGAGGCCAATTGATCGAATGGTGGTAACCGATTGAATATTCGTTGTCGGAATCAAATAAGAATAAGAAACCCTAACTTTGTAGTGATCGACAATCAACAAGAAATCAAGTAGCAGAGAGAGAGAGATTTTGTAGAGAGGATAACAGAGGTTTAAATGATGGTGATGCAGAGAATTTTCGCTGTCAGAATCCGCTTTGAATAATAACGAAATATTAACTTTGTGTAGAAAAGTGATATTTTGAAAATTTTTGGGTGAAAAAGTGTCATTAAGAGCAACCCTGGGGTGGGAAAAGGTCATTTACTCTTTATATTTTGGTAATAATTTAAAGAAGTCGGTAAGTTATTATGAACATTAAAATCTATTTAAAACTAAAATTCATACTTTGACGTTTTACAGTTTGATTGAGAAATTCAAATATTTGGATTAACATAGTGATGAAATACGGTGAACATGGACAATCTTAGACTTAATTTTGAAAATAAAAATTAAAATCAAGACCATAACAATATTCGACAATGAAAAGACTTCAAACTACCGTCTGACCTTTAATGTCTTCATTACGCGTTTTCAACTTTATAATTAGCGGGGTGTCTTGTCTCTAATAAGTAATAACTAGAATTAATTGTTTGACATTAAATAAATAAAATTCAAATTTAATTTTCTTTTTTTCAATGCCAATCAATAATCTTACTTATAATAATAAAATTGAATTTGGTTGATTGACAATTACACAAAAGGGCGAACGACTTGTACATACCCAAAGTTACTATAATGACAAAAGTTTTAAAACGACAAATAGGTACCTTCCGTTATATTCTGTTAGTGATTTTTGTTTATAATAGTGAAAAGACTAAAATGCCCTTCAAAGTTTCAATTTTTGTTTTTATAAATTTAAAAATTTCTAAAAAACCTCTAGGTTTGCTATTTATAAACACATATATAAAATGTTTGTTAAATGACAAAAACACCCCACCACCCCAATGCCAGATTTCGGCCACCATCGCGGAATTGCGGGAAAACTGTATTATGACAACAGATCCGTCGGATCTATGTCGAACATGCCGATCTTTCCTTTTCCAGTCAGATCCGCCACGGATCTTGCCGGAAAAAGCAAGATCTGGCCGTCGAAGCAGCAGCCAGATCTGGCCTTTTCCGGCAGATCCGTGGCTGATCTGGCAGGAAAAGGCCAGATCTATACCAGATCTGGCCTTCGACGCCGCAGATGGAGTTTTCGGCGTAGACGGCCAGATCTAGCTGTAGATCTGGCCTTTTCCGGCCAGATCAGCCACGGATCTGGCCGGAAAAGGCCAGATCGACGCGTTACGACACAGATCCGACGGTTCTGTGTCGTAACGCAACTTTCCCGCCAGATTCCGGCGGTGGTGGCCGGAATCTGGCACTTGCCGGTGGGGGGTGTTTTTGTTATTTTATAAAACTTTTATATATTGGGGTATTTAGTGAAATTTGTAAACTTAGGGGGTTTTTTGAAATTTTTAAATTTATAAAAAACTAAAATTCAAAATTTTAAGGGCACTTTAGTCTTTTCACTATTAATAAACAGTAATAAACAGAAATCACTAACAGAACATGACAGAAAGTACCTATTTGTCATTTCAAAACCTTTTAGGTACCAACTGTCGTTACGATAAATCTTGGGTATGTATAAGTCGTTCTCCCATTACACAAAAGGGCAAGTTGGTGGGCGTGACTTTATTCAAAATCTACTACATGTAATTAAGCACTTGTTACTATGTTTTTGACTAATGCACTCGTGAGATCAAAGCTTCGCCGCCAGTTTTATTTTCCACATTATGAAAAGAAATTTTGTGGATTCATAATATAATGGAGTCAGCCAACCAAAGTTATTCCATCATGGCTACAAGTAGAACTTTCCTATTATTTAACTGTTTTATTTTTGTCTTTTCTGAATTAAACAGTAATTAATTAACCAACTCATAGATTATGACCAAAGTCAAGTAAACTAGATTTCAATGGACTTTCAAACAATGGGTTTCTGGATTCTCTTCTTTTTTTTCTTTAATTTTTTATAATCGAGGTATTCGAACTAGTTTACGTGTACCTCAATTAATTTTTGGAGTCTATTGAATATCTTACAAACTCAAAAGACTAGATAAGTCACAATGTTATTGTGGTTGATGATCCCAATATTTGAACCCAGAAACTCAAAAAAGAGAACAAACCTCCTTAACCGCCGGGCTAACTCTTTGGGGTTGGTTTTTGGATTCTCCCTCTCACTATTTTTTTTTGTTTTTTCGGAAAATATTTTTAAAACATTATTTTATTTAAATTTGATTAAATACACTTGAAGGGTACCCTAAACTAATCTAAATAATTAGTTTCTGAATTAAGCAAATTACTCCATCAATTACGGTTGACTAGTCCCACGAAGCAGCCATATGGCACTATCAAAATGTGAAAAGCCAGACAAAAACAATAAAAATGATCATGAATGTTCCACAACTTTCAAATTCAATGTATCTAGAAATCAAACCTAATCCATTCCGACTTGCCATGTCCTACATGTCGTTTCTGCCTCCACATATCAACCGTCAATTTAACCCCAAAAGAAAAAAAAAATTAAATAAAAACGTGCATGCTCGCTATCTTATTTTAATTTAAAATTTTTTTCTTGTCTCTTTTAATAATTTTGTCCTCGTCGTTTTCATGGAAAAGTCCAACCCTCGCGTGCTCTTGGTTTCAAATACTGTTTCCTATTTCCACTTGCAACTTGTTGATGTCATTTCATTTAATCGAACCATTTTTAATTGTTCTTCCTGTGTCGTTTTGTGGGAAGTCTTTTGTTTCGTTGAAACAATGTCTGAGGTTCTAAATATTAAACTGTACTTAATTAATGGCGGGCGAGACTTAGAATCAGTCTAAAGGTGGCGCAAAACATGGTTAAGTGGATAAGTTTCAGGCTTATCTTTTTTGTTTAGGTTCTTTAACTTGTTGGATTTCTTGATTTCTTGTAATGAAAGCAAACTCAGTATATTAAACAAAGAGTTGCCCTCTGTTGGTCATTTGTTTCGTGTTTTCTGTGAAATGTGAATGGTCTTGCAGCCCTCCATAAATGTGGGCTGTAATATTACTTATTACAACACATTTTCTTGGATATAATAAGGTTGAATTATCATAAGCACGTTTTAAATATTATAATTCCATAATCTTTACTCAAGTTTATGCATGGTTGCTTCTTCTGGGGAGTGGTTTTGCAGGATTTCTTCTTGGAGTTGTTAACCACTTTCACAATAATGGGTCATGCAAACGCGGACGAAGGTGTAAGGGGTAGGACCCTGAGCCCATAGGCGGTTTGAGCCTATTTAATGAATAACCATTGTAGGATTTTTCTAAATTCGTAATTCATTATTAGGTTTGGACTTAAGAATAAAAATTTTTGTAATTTTAAGTTTTACTTTTTAAATCTATTATATAAATATACTTTTCTCTTGTACGATTTTGATAACAAATCATAGGACAAATTATTTTCATTGTAATGAGAGAGGTGAAACAGTATTACAATAATATTGAATTTACTGGACATGGTCTGTTAATTGGATGAACCATGATAAATCGTGCGTATATTTCTTTCTCTTTACATAGTTGATATTTGTGTGTATTTTTTGTCTTGATTTTTTATTACTCTAAAGTGTTTCATTTATGTGATTACTCGTTTTAAGAATATTAATTCTTTCACTTTTTTATTAAATGCTTTCAACTATACAATTAACAATGAGATGTAAAGAATTTGATCACAATTATTTACAACCAAATAAATTTACATGATCTGAATAAGTAATGTTCTAATTAAACTATAGCTAGCTAGACGTATTCTTGGGCGGTGAAACTTCAGTGCTGCAAATGGGGCAAATCTTCTTGACTTGAAGCCAACCGGTTATGCATTCTGAATGATAAGGATGTTCACAAGGAAGAGCTACCACCACTTCACCTTCTTCGTATTCAACTTGACAGATTACACAACGATCGATACCCGATTTGCTGTCGAATGAACCTTTGCTTGGATGCAAACATTTCGATATTTCATTTAATGATAGACCTCTTTTTTCTTCTCCGATGAATTCTCCCAACGCGATCAACTCTTCGTATGTTAATTCGTCTACATCGATATCATCTTCTTCTTCTTCTTCATCTTCATCCATTGCATCATCAGCCTCGGAGTTGCTATCTTGTCCCTCCAGGAACTCTAGTTCTGCTTCGAACTCATTATGCCCTTCCAAGTATTCGTAATTATTTTCGAAAGTTTCTTCTTCATCGGTTTGATCATCGACGTCGCTACTCTCACTTTCGATGGTGGTGAGCATTGTGGCAGCCCTCTCTTGTTCTTGTAACGCCATTGCAATGGCGAAATCCGTGCTGACTTGATTGAGTTCGGCGAAGGGAATCCTGCTTCTCGCCGTTTGTTTTCGCTCTTCTTCATGATTATTTGCCATTGTTAGATTGATAATGGAGAATATTATTGATGATATGTTGAAATTATACAGAGTGCAATACTTACGTACAGATTCGTCATTGATCATATATGAGGACTATGTTTAAGGTTTCTTAAAAGAAAAGTAACGTTAAAAACACGAAATGGAAAACCATCTCTAACTAGTATACTACAATAAGCCTATATTCCTAATGTAAAATGGGCAACTTTCATGTAAATATTGCAGAGGAAAAACAATTCTCTACGTTACAATATACCTTATCCAAGAACTGGAACTACCCATTTTGTATCTACCTCATCATTGCCTCAACTCTGGGCAATTCCTTTTCTGCATAATTTCTGCTTCATTCGCAGTAGCTTTTCGATTCACTTAGGCCTGTTTGGCAGATTATTTGAAAAACAATTGGCTGCGATTGTTTCACTATTTTTTTCTATCCTATTCCTATCCTTACCCTTTATACATATTTGTTTTGTTATCCTCAAAATCCAATTCTATTTCATTCAACTATTTTGAAACCCTTAGGTTTGTTAATTTACCTAAACACCCCCTAAAATAAAACATTAAAAATTAACAAAAACACTCCCACCCATCCATTAAATGTTGGCAATCGGCCACCACCGCTGGAGGATGGTCAGAAGTTGCCGTAATGGCACACGACCTATTGGATTTGGCCGGTTGTGCATCGAGCTGGCCATGGATGACGACCAAACAGGCAATGGTTGACGACCAGATCCATGGCTAGATCGACGCATGACCGGTCAGATCCAACAGGTCGTGCGCCATTACGGCGACTTTCGATCACCCTTCGACGGTGGTGACCGGCTGTCGGCATTTAATGGGTGGGTGAAGGTGTTTTTGTTAATTTTTAATGTTTTATTGTAGGGGGTGTTTAGTTAAATTAACAAACTTAAGGGGTGTTTTGTTAGTTTTCAAATCATTTCCTCTTAATAACAACGCAACTCAATTTTTTCAAAAATACTATTCAAAATAATAAAACAAACACAATCAATATTTTGCTTACAATTGAGTCATTCAAACCGACAAAAATTACACAAAATTTATGGAAAATGACTACCTTGTCATTTGTTTTTTGTTTGTTTGTATGATTTAATTATTCTGAAAAACTATTTTAAGTTGAGTTGAGTTGGATTAAATCAAATTGGATCAAATTATGAAAATGTGTTTGGTAAAATATCTGAAAAGTATATTAAGTGTTTGATTTAATGTTGAATAGTTGTTTGATATATTTTCTGAAAATATATTAGATTCTATTTTTTTTAACCCCCTATATTTTTTAATTTAGCTAAACATCCTCCACAATAAAAGTTTAAAAATTAAGTAAAACACCTCAGCCATCCAAGAGGACAGTCAGTCGTCGGTCAAATCCACCATGGATCTGACTTGAAACAGCCAGACCTACAGCCAGAATCTGGCCGTCGTCAACGGTTGGATCTGGTTGTAGATTTGGCCGTCCGAAACGCCAAGATCAGCTCACAATCTATTAGATCTGACCGGTCGTACATTGTTTTGCCACAGCGACTGATGGTGGTTGCTGGTAAGCGATGGTGGTCTTGGGTGGATTAATTTTTAAATTGGAAGGAATTAAGGGTAATGTTTTTTAGTTGAATAAAGTTGAAAAAATGTTTTGAATTGAATAAAATATGATAATAGAAAATAAGTCCCACCACTTTTCATTTTGAGATAAAAAATCCTATTTGAGTTAGATTAATTTTTTGAATGAATTGACCCAATAAATAAACAAACACATTTTATTTTTTAATCCAAATAGGATAAGAGGATAATGATTCAAAACAGTGTAACAAACATAGGCTAAATTTTCTGGCTTTGTACTGCAAATTAAAAGACTAGTAATAATTTTTCTTTTAATCAGTAAGATTTATATAGATTTCCCAGGAGCTGCAGTTTAAGATCAAATAAGATGAACTTTTTCACTGAGTGGAGATGGTGGTTACTAAAAAAGTTGTTAAAATAAGGCAACTTCGTGGGAAACCATATATAATGTAAAACGACATTTCGGATGGAATTTGATATTCCAAGGGATCAGATACCACTCTTGCCACACTTTTGGCCAGATTCTCTTGGGAAAAGGAAGCTTCAATGCACTAAATTAAAGCAAACGTTTGTCATAAGGTAGAAATTAGAATTATACCTAACAACTTGCATATTATGAACGCATTCAAAGCAATATTTAATCTACCGTTCCATGTGTTTTGTTTATTGCTTTGAAGTTAAGGATTAATGCTACTATCTTCAAGTTGAATGAAGAATAATACTGAAGAACGAAATAAAACTAAAATCCTCAATTAATTATATCATTGATCAAGAAGTGTAGAGCATGGCGCCTATCCCCATAAATTCAACATTTCACCATCTTCGACTCCCATAAACACCTCCCCTAATACTTCTGCCTTTCTTAACAAACCTTGATGTGTGAGTTACCCTGATATGATCATCAACTTTGCTAACATGGTTGTGATGCTTAAAGGAGTTTCTTCTATGACTTTGTATTGCGTCTCTTCTACTAATCCCAATTTGTACACGATGACTTCTCGGCCGTAAAGACTTCCTCAGGTGAGCTTCTCTATAATCTATCCCTCGGCGAGACGAATAATTACTTCTAGGTATATCATCAGATGAAAAGCTTTCATCGTCGGAATATTCTTCCTCATCACTAGTATCCGTTTCGCTTATTTCAACATTCCTTCTGCGGTGTTGGTTACTTCTTTTGAATTTTATTAGCTTAACACACAAGAAAGTGCAACAATACTCCCAAAAAGAGAACCACGTGGCCAAACATGCCCATATCATTTTGCAGAGGCTATGACCAATGCACCAACAGATTCCAAGCTTGTATAAAACATAGAAGAATAAGAGAACTGCACATTGTCAAAAGAAAACAAACCATTATAATGGGTTGGGTAAGATAAATTTTCGTCTAAATGTTAACTTAATTTGCAGGTGAGTGTAACTCACCGAAGTAGGATAAAGCCAGTACTATGGCCAACTTCAGCAGATTGGCAAGACAAAAATTTTCGATGTAGCAGATGAAATCCCATGTTGAACCGCAAACTGAACTGAATCCATTCACAAAAAAATAAAGATGAAAATTCAAAAACTTCCTCTCCAACTAGTTACTTCAATTAGCCTACATGGGCATGACGATGCAATGTGTCAGTAATAAAATTGAATTACCTGCAAGACTTTCCGGCAAGAAAATCAAGTGGGTCGCCGAAAAGGTCGCCAATGACTTTACCAAATCCAGAAAGAACTGAACTGATTACACTACCCATCAAATCACTTGACAGATTTAATCAATGCCAAGAAAGTTGCAAGGAGCCGTTGAAAGATGCTGATTGTACTTTCTATTTCACCGTACGTCCTGCAGCATGAAAGAAAAAGTATAATACATCCATAGATCAAGGTAGAAGATAATATGTATTGAATTGTAAGGAATATATCATTATAGAGCCAAATTCGATTGTTGTTTGTATTGTAAAAAGCTGTCATCCTATCTATTTCTAAATAAAAAATGATAAGTGCATGTGGTTTATCATGATCATCTGGAGAGTCATGCTCATGAAGTAATTTTAGATGCTTAAAGATGTTAACTATTAATGAATGTGTACAATTCTCCTTTTACTCTACAAATGAAGATTCCCTCATCTTTAAACCACCCCACAGCAGTAGAAAACAGTTTTGACATCATTTTTACGAGTTAAAGACGAACAATTATGGAAGAAACTGATCTGTATGTACCCGTTTGTGGGTGCCTGAGAAAGAGAGATAGTTACTCTTTTGAAGTATGGTTGAACAGAAACGAGACATTTCACCACTTTGACGATGTAGTTAGGACCATGTTTCTTGTTGCTCTTAAAGGCATGGAGAAAAGGGGGGCCTGAAGGTTTGTGTTACAAAAATACACAGGTCCATCTGCTTTTAGTAACTGCCTTTCAAAAGTTTTATACCAGATGTACGGCTCAGATTGTCTCATCAAGTAAGAGAGAAAATGACAGTTTTCAGAAAATATGAATGGCCATTGCTTAACATTTCACACCACCATTGTTTAGTTTTGTAATTGCCTGTGGTACTGAATAGAAAATCATTGAATCACAATGCATAGTAAAATCATTACCGAAAAGAATTCAACAATTCACTCAAAGTAGTTTGGGCGTAAAAAGCCCACGAGCGTTTGGAAAATTCACATTCATCCAAAGAAATGCATCATTACGGACTGGAGATCTTAATCAGGCGAATCTTGAATACTTGATATGAAAATTTTTCAATTCATTCGGAAATTATGAGTACAACAATTCGAGTTCTATGAATAACAGCCTTAGCTAAGAGGTTCACATTCAACTGCAGTCTAAGTTTTTCCATAAAAGACAAACTGGGGACTGAACACGAACAGTTGACTTCAGCATTATCAAAGCAGATCAATCCATCCTTCCCTTCAAGATTGTTTCCTTTACTTCAGTTGGTGTTCTGCATTAAGAGCATGACAAGTTAAAACTGATGAAATAATCGTCTAATTACACTTAAGCACACTATTAGAATATATAGGATCAAGACTCTGCAGTGGGAAATGTTTTCGTAATTAAAAGTTCAACATTTTCAAAATCTCAAGAGTGGCCCCAACGGAGCCTTATAGCATGCTAATTTAAGCAAAGTTCAGTATGAACCAGGGAACTCCTTTTTTAGGACCTAGCTCAATACTTTTACTATTATTACAATCAACTAGGAAACATTGTCTTGAAGAAAAAAAATGTAATACGAAGGATAACTAAAAGGCATCTGAAAAAGCTTACATAACGTAGACATGGCCTCCCCAACCACTCAGACAGTCACGATCAACAGATGCTAATAAAGCTTGAGATATAATCTCAAACAACTCCTCTGGTTCCTGAGTAAGAGTTAACCAAAGAGTTAGTAGAACATTTGTTGTATGTGACAAAATGTTCAATAAAAAGGAGAGCATTCATGTGGAGAGTCACTGCAGCAATCACCAGCCACAGTCCATTCAAACAGATAAGGAGATTGCTTGAAACATGTATTCTTAATATCATCTCTTTTCCAACTTACTAAGTTTTAAGTTAATTCCAACATCACAAGTTTAGAATACATAGACTTTACAGTACCATGTAAACCAGTATGTATTATCCTCTTAGCCAATAAAACACTTTATCAAATTACTCAACCATTATGCATCAGCCTCATCTCCAACCCCCCATTTCTCATCCACTTCAACATCATCCACCACTCCAAATTTATCAATTCTAATGAAGGACTATAAATTTTTCCAACTTTCAAATCAAAACTCCGTCCTGTCTTCTCAGTTTTCTACTGTAGTATGATACCATCAATAGGCTTCTGACTCTTGAAACTTTTTCAAGATAGGAAGAAACAAACAAAAAACTTGAACTCAAGAATCTCACTATTCATAGCTTCTCATTCATTATCTTTATAGCTGATATAACAATTGTGTTTATGGCAGTTACCCATTCAAAATTGATAAATGTGGACACAAAGATATAGAAAGTGCATCCATTACTAATGAATGCACAGATTCCCTTCTCATGCATATCTATAAAGTTGCCATTGTATAAATAATGGATAATACAGAGGAAACACAATCCAAAAAGAGAAGAAAGGGTATGTCAAGTTACAAACCATGTCAGGCTTGAACATTGCCTCACATGCACCATAAAGGGACTCTGAAGCAGTGCCAGCAACAACAAAATCTTTAGCAAGCTCCCTGCAATGAGAGTGGACACATAAATATCAAATAGAGTGAGCGCAACATTAAAAGCTTTAAATCAATTCTTTGAAAATCTGTTTGTATTCTAAATTGAACTGCATATTGGTTCAGATAGACAACGCTCCAATTATTGCTTACATGAGGCTATATTTTTGAAGATTAAAATCCCAAAATATAAAATAGTAGTCATCTCAGAATCCAACTAACAACGTAAAAATGTAGTAAACCTAGCTCATGTTTGTCCCAAGCCCAGAATTCACATATAACTTTATGAGAGACATTTTCATTGAACAAATGACTCTATCTTTTTTCATTTTCCTTTTAAAAAATCCATTAAAAGAAATAAAAACACCTGAGCAGTCAAGAAAACTCAGCATTTCCTTGATAAAAGAAAACATGAAGAATTTAATTAACATACTTGGCTCCAATTGAGTCCATTGTGCATATAAAGGGCTTGTCTTCATCTCCCAATCCAGCAATCACAGGTTGGCAAAAGTATGGACCAAACCTGAAAAAAAATTAACAGCAACAATTCCTTTTTACACTTCTGTAAATAAAATTGCAAGTTTAGAAATTCTCCTCCAAAATCAAGGTACTCATGCCACCTATGTTATAATAATAAAAGCCATTTCACTGTCCATATTATAACAAAAACCATCTCATTTTGCAGCCAGGATAACAGTAATGGACCAAAACACATCATACAATTCCCTGGTATGCTTTTGAGAAGTAGAGCCAGCTTAAGTCATAAACATACTTATGCCAAGTCTCAGGCAATGCCGAGACAACATTTTACAAGGAAATGGATAAAGTATCTGGTTCCAAAGCTTTACAACTTTACGCAATGATCTAGCAAGGCATGGTAGAATTTTCTTAAGTTTCAAAATATTTTTGCATTCACTCAATAATTCTCATCTATACAACTTCAGTGAACTATGTTGCTTAAGATATTACACTAATAAGAAATAAATTTATGCTTGACACCTAAAAAAGATTAGCAGAAATTTTTTTATGAGAGGTTAAAACACATAAATGGAACTATAATAGGTACATAAACAGATAAAGAGTCTGTTATGTTAGGTTCAAACCCAATGCATTGGAAGTTTGTTATCTTTAATTTCTGAGGATAACTATAATTTAATGATAACAATACCCATACACCAATTTCCCTGAATTACAAAGTGCAACCCACAAAGCTGTACTTTTTCTCTTTTGATAATCAGAAATCCCCTCAACTCATAACAAACTTAAGTTCGAAACCTAGGCTCCCGTAGAATCCTACAACTTTTAGTAAAGATACTACTCTAGGCTTTTCCTCAAACCCAAAGCTACACTTCTATACCTAAATTATGCATACACCGAAATCAACTCATTCTCAAAAACAACCATTTCACATTAATCCAAATACTAACAAAACATAAAAAAATAAAAACCTAGAAAGTTTATATAACACAAACCTTTTCTCATAAAGCAGAGCAGAAACAAGGCTAGCAAATGTTTCGGGCTTCATGTCTCTTTCTTCTCGCAGCTGATACAACTTATGACGGAACACCAGTCGTTGATATCTTCAAATCAAATCAAAACCAAAACACTCAATCATGTTTTCCAAAATATATAAATAAACAATAAAAAGAATGTTATATTATCATACAGAGTTTGAGCGTCGGTGGCGAGTCCAGAGAGACCTATAAAGAGGCGATCGTGAATTTTAAAAATTCGCTGAAAATCTGTAGCGATTGTTTGGAGCTGAACTCCAAGTCGCCGATCGCTGGCGATTGCGAAACAGTTTTTTCCCACCATAGCCACGACGGCGCTACCATTGTACTCAAAGATCTGCACCTCAATACATCATTAGAAATCTTTAACAATAATAAGAATAATAAAAAAAAAATTACATGAAGTCAGTTTGCTCTTCTTGAAAACACAGTGAAATTAGGGTTTTCGAAAACATACCGACATTTGAGATTGATTTGGGGCAGTTGAAGTGAAGAAGAAAAGAAACTGAGAGGCAGGTATGTGACTGAACGATAACTTTTAATCGATTCAAAGCTTGGAGCAGGGGTTAACTTTCTTCTTTGCAAGCAAGAAGCTTTTTCGGTTGGGCCTACTGTGGGCTTAGGAAGATTGCGCCTTTGATTAGGTCTTGGCTAATTGTGGGCTTTGGAAGATTGGGCCTTTGATCAGAGGCTGGGCTGATATATTTTGTAAATGAGTTTTTTCTTATTGTTTTTTATTTTTAAGAAACTAAAAAAAGTTTTGACGTCAATGAATCAATTGGTTCATAATAAAGAACTTTATAACCGTCCTCATCACAGTTAAAGTAATTACACTATTTCAATTATTGAATTTCACTAAATGATGTTTAAATTTTAATTAACGAAATGAAATTATCAACTATGCATCCTACTTGAGTTCTACTATATCTCAACTCCTTTTTACTTTTATCAAAAGATTATATCACTTTAAAACTGAAAAGTAAACCAGAGAAAACATTGCTTCTTCTATCTGAGTGTACATACTTTTTCTTCCTTTATTATGATCATTTTAAAAAAATATATATATATTTTTCAGTATTTCATGGCAATGACAATAAGCACAGTGGTCTTGTTAAACTTTCATGCTTATATAAATTTGATCTGCAGAGGCAATGAAACTTGATACTGTATTCATAAGTGTTTAATTGGAAGCATATAAACTTGTCAATTCAGACCATAAATGATTCAATCTGTCAAACTTGGTTACATAATGAATATGAAAATGACCTGGTTCATTTTAGGAAATAAACTTATGACAAGAAAATTACCTTTGACAATTGAGCAATGCATGTAATTGGTTGATTTTCCATCTGACTTTTTTTTTTTTTTTTTTTTTTTGGCCTTTTGTTGACCAAAAATTAATCTACCCAATTTCATGCAATTCAAAGTTGGTCTGCCAGAAACCTCAATCCATTCACCATGAAATATGTTAATTAATAGATTCTCTTCCTTTTTCTTACCTGTACTTTTTTGACAAACGCAATAGATTTGTGATATATTTTTCATCCACTGTCATTTTTCATGTTATATATCTATATATGTTCTTGCTTTTCAATCACTTTGCATACACAGAACGCAGTTGAGTTGAAATTTTCATTAGAGAAAGATTATAAGAGAGAGTGATTGATATCTTCATTTTCCATACTTTGAAGCAGAGAAGCTACAGGTGGTATATTATTATATAGATATAGTTCTGTATATTGAAAGCTTCGGTCAATGAGAGGAATGGTGAAGTTGTGGTTTTTGTTTGCACTGTTGTTTTTGGTAGCAACCGGTTGCTGTTGTGGCAGCGACGTAACGTATGATGGAAGATCTTTGATCATTGATGGACATCATAAGATTCTCTTCTCGGGTTCTATTCACTATCCTCGTAGCACTCCAGAGGTATCTGTACTCTGTTAACTTTAGTTCTGTCCTTTATTAATATCCTTCTTTCATGGTAATATGTGAAATATAATCAATGAAAATGAGAAGAAATGGCGGTGTTAGTGATGATATCATTTGAAAGATTAGTCCTTACCAAACTATTTGACAGAATTTTTCAATAAGCATTTACGCGTACCAATAGTCTTTTACATTTATTCTGTCATTTTCTTACCAAACATTGCCATCTTTTTTCACTTGTTCCTGATTAACACCTCAGATCATGTGTCATATTTGCTTTGTTCTCAAGTACTTGTATTTTGGGTTCTTATTGGTTCATATCAATAAGCTTATGCTAAAAATTGGTCATATTAAGAACCTAGAATAGACAGTTTTGTTTCATTGGTTATTAACTGACTTGCTTTGAAGATTTTACATAGAGAGTAGTACAAATTTAAATAATGTAATGCCTATTTCCAGATGTGGCCATCTTTAATAGCTAAGGCAAAAGAAGGAGGGCTAGATGTGATACAGACTCTTGTTTTTTGGAACCTCCATGAGGCCCAACCAGGCCAGGTAAACACCCTAATATATCGTTCTCTCTATTCATATATGTAAATATACATGAATATTATGTTAAAAAGATCGTATGGAAGAATGCAAAATGTATTTATGCTGGTTCATTTTGAATCGCAGTTTGATTTCAGCGGAAGACGTGATTTAGTGAGGTTCATCAAGGAAGTTCAAGCACAAGGCTTATATGTGTGCCTTAGGATTGGACCTTTTATTGAGGGTGAATGGGGCTATGGGTAAATAGATCCCTTGCTAAAACTCTTTCACAGAAGCATAGTTTAAACCTTTTTATGTAGAAAGCGAAAAAGTTTCTGTGTTTTCAAAGAGCTTGATGGACTATAATGATGGTGCAGGGGTCTTCCATTTTGGTTGCATGATGTTCCAGGCATTGTCTTTAGATCGGATAACGAGCCATTCAAGGTATTGACATTCAATCATCTTCTCAGAAGCATTTGATGGCTCACTGTTATTGTGGTACTACTGATTATCATTTGAACGATTTAGACATCTTTTCGCCGGGATCATTAAGAATATGCTAATTAATTGTTTATGGCAGTTTCATATGCAAAGATATGCAACAATCATAGCAATCATGATGAAAGCAGAGAGGCTATATGCTTCACAAGGAGGGCCAATTATACTATCGCAGGTTTTAGTTCGTCACATAAGCTTGCATTCTGTTATCTGCTACAGAAATTTCATGTTCTAAAAGTTGTGTATGTGCAGATCGAAAATGAATATGGAATGGTAGAACCAGCTTTTCATGAGAAAGGGCCCCCATATGTCCGTTGGGCTGCAAAAATGGCTGTGGATCTTCAAACGGGCGTTCCATGGGTGATGTGTAAGCAAGATGATGCTCCTGACCCTGTGGTTAGTCTCCTTTCGCAAGAATATTACTTTGATAGCTTCAACAAATTGAGTAGTCTCTTTAAATTGCTTACGGACATATTACTTTTGCAGATCAATACATGTAACGGGAGACGGTGTGGAGAAACATTTGTAGGACCTAACTCACCAAATAAGCCAGCAATATGGACAGAGAACTGGACTAGTTTGTATGCTTTCAACACAGGCTTCGTATTTCCATTACTGTTATTATCCTTTTTCCGATTAGCTCTGATGTAATCGTGTAAAAGAGAAGATGGCTCTCTTTCAGATAGCCTCTTGATGTGTAGTGAGAGGAGACTAATGAGATTTTTATGGGTTTGTGAAGCTATCAAGTATATGGTGAAGATGCAAAAATAAGGTCAGCTGAAGACATAGCATTTCATGTTGCGCTTTTCGTTGCCAAAATGAAAGGAAGCTATGTAAATTATTACATGGTATGAAGTGTGATATTCTTTTTTAATGTATCCAAGATTATACATAATTTTCTAGCTTTGTTTTATTGTAGTATCATGGAGGAACAAATTTTGGAAGAACAGCCTCTGCATATGTACTGACAGGTTATTATGATCAAGCTCCTCTAGATGAGTATGGTAAGTGTCATTCATTTTTTTCTCTATTCACATTATAGAATATCTCCAAAACAATCTCAATTTGTCAAACTTGAAGAATGCAGGTCTGATTAGGCAACCAAAGTGGGGTCACCTTAAGGAATTACATGCTGCAATAAAGCTATGCGTAAAGCCTCTAATTTCTGGAGCAAATATCACCATGAATTTGGGAGAAGAACAGCAAGTAAGAACACTGCAAAGGAATCCACAAGTACTTTTTATTTCTTTGTTTTTTAACTTTGAGTAATATACCTGGTGAAATTGATATGTTTTGGTCACAGGCCTATGTCTTCCAAGAAAGTTCAGATTGTGCTGCCTTTCTTGTGAACAAAGACAAAAGACAGAATGTCACTGTCCATTTCCGAAATTCGTCTTATGAATTACCTCCATTGTCAATCAGCATCCTACCAGATTGCAAGACTGTAGCCTTCAACACTGCGAAGGTAATCTATGGTACAAAATTCAAGTGTTTTGATGACGGATTCCATGTTTGAGTCTTCTCATCTTCAACAGGTGAGCACTCAATATGGTACAAGATCAATGGAGCCAAGCCAAAAGTTATACTCAATTGAAAAATGGGAAGAATATAAAGAAGTTATTCCTACTTATGATGACACTTCATTCAGAGCAAATATATTGCTAGAGCATATGAATGCAACCAAGGACGTGTCTGATTATCTTTGGTACAATTTCAGGTAAATCAAAGTGAAGAATTTATGTTGAGAAAACTTGAAACTTGTTTATCTTACTGTATCTGTGTACATTTATCTGCAGATTTAAGCATGAATCCTCCAACGCTCAAACATTACTGAAAGTGACCTCACTTGGACATGTCTTGCTTGCGTTTATAAATGAAGCATTTGTTGGTATAAGCTCTTGCGTTGCCACTCGGCTACTTTTTCAGGTAACAATGATACATGTAATTATGTTTTGATCTTGTCTTTAATATCTGAAATTTTCTTTAGCCTCTGCACATGGAAGTCACTCGAATAGAAGTTTCACTCTGGAGAAAACGGTTCCTCTGTCTAATGGAACAAACGATGTCTCCTTACTTAGTGTAATGGTTGGATTGCCGGTACTTCTCAATACTGATTCCAAGTCCATTTATTCTATTAATGAATTTAAATCTGTGATTTCAATTTGATTGAATCATTTTATTATTGGCAAACAAAGGACTCAGGAGCATATCTTGAGAGCAGGGTTGCTGGATTACGTAGTGTGACCATTCAAGGTGAACAGGAATTCAAAGATTTCAGTAATTATTCATGGGGTTATCAGGTTATATATATTGTCTTCTATTAATTACAGATACTAAATTGTACGACACTAGGTCAATCTAATATGTATTACACTTCATATACAACTTTTCTGCTATCTCAAAGAACAATTGAAAACTGTTGACAGTTTAATTATAAACTAATATTACTGAATTTTTTTTCTAAAGGTTGGCCTGTTAGGTGAGAAACTACAAATTTACACAGATTTTGGATCAAGACAAGTTGAATGGAGGAGGTATGGAAGCTCTATTCATCAACCACTCACATGGTACAAGGTATGGAAACTACTGATTTTGCGAAATTCGGTTTGACATTCAGAGCTATTGATCCATTTTAACCCACATTGGTTTAATGAAAATTTGCAGACACTATTCGATGCACCTCCAGGAAATGAACCTGTTGCATTAAATCTTGTATCCATGGGGAAGGGTGAAGCTTGGGTTAATGGCCAAAGTATTGGACGATATTGGGTTTCTTTCCTTACCCCAAAAGGCGGTCCTTCACAAACATGGTAGTAGAAAATGTGTTTGTTAGTAATTTGCCTTTCAATCTTGTTTGAACTTGTAATTTTTGTCACAGGTATAATGTACCTCGATCCTTCCTCAAACCTACTGGTAATCTATTAGTTTTGCTAGAAGAACAAAATGGTTATCCTCTTGGGATATCGGTAGACACTATATCAGTCTCAAAAGTATGCGGTCAAGTGTCCGATTCGCATCCGCCACCGGTGGTTTCCTGGAGGGGCCAAAACCAAAGTCTAAAGCACCACAAGAAGCACCAGGGTTGGAGGCCTAAAGTTCGGCTTCGTTGCTCTCCAGGAAGGAACATTTCCAAGATTCTATTTGCAAGCTTTGGAAACCCTTATGGTGATTGCGATAGTTACGCCATTGGAAGCTGTCACTCATCTAATTCTAAAGCCATTGTAGATAAGGTGACCTTTCTCCTCCATTTTTGTTTGCCAGAAAATGGAAAAGAAAATGAAATCCTTAATCTGTTCCTTTAATTTTTTCAGGCTTGCCTCGGGAAGAGGAAATGTTCTGTCCCCGTTGAGAGCTGGAAGTTTCATGGGGACCCCTGTCCAGGAATCTATAAAGCTTTGTTGGTTGATGCAGAATGCACGTGAGAAAGAAATAAAAATACTTGCTTTCAGCTTCAGGATTCAACCAGCAATTTGTGTTGGTGGGTATGTACAAGAAAATATTTATTGTCCATTATTTGGTATAAACTTTTCACTTATTAGTTTATACGAATGCTTCAGGATTTGCTTTCTTTGTTCGTTGACTATAATTGACATTAACATAAAAACCAATTCTTTTTTTTGTTTTGTTATTGTTATTCAACATCTGCGTGCCGTACCAAACAGTGATTTTTTATTTTTATACTAAATCATTGTTGTATCTTATCTATTAACTTATTCGAAAATCAATCAAAATCATGTAATTTCTCAACAAAAACGCCACTAAATTTCTAATAAATACTGTGAAAATAAATTAATGCGACCTGTTTTGAACGAACAGAGATATATGAAAACCAAAATAACAATAAACACACAAACCACATATAGTAAACAAAAAGAATAAATGCGTACGATTTTACTTTGATTCACCTAATTAATAAGTTACGTTCAGTTGAGTCAATATTATTACAATGAAAGTAATTTGTCCTATTGTTTATTATCACTAATTACGAGAGAAAAATACTAAAATTTAGTATTATAAAGATTTCTATTCTTAAACCTAAACCCAATAAGAATGAATACTGAAGTAGTCGACAATTCTAACATGTTAAACATTTAGATAATACTAAGTTAAATTAGAATGATTTATCCATTTAGATAATACTGAGGAATTTACAAAAATGATTAATCCAGTGTTACAAAAATGATTGGTTTTGAGCCAAAAGATATACAAATTAATTAAAATGTTGATAATAATGATATATAAATTATGTTAAAATAAATATGATTCCGGATATGGCGTCAGTTGTACATTTATGTGTCCAGCAATTAATGAAAAACACACAACAGTTTTATTTCTCCGTCTCTCTCACTCTGCAATAATAATTACGACTTCCATTAAAGGTACGTAAAACAAAAACCAACTCTTTCTACATTTTCATTTGTTTGCATTATCAGGCTCTGAAAGTTAAAAACATTTTCATCTCTGGCAAGAAAACAGACACAGTGGAGTTGAAGTGGAATGGCGATGGTGCAATTGTTATTGTTGTTGAGTTGGTGCTTTGTATTAATGGTGGCAGTAGCAAATGGCCGCAGCAGCGATGAAGAAGGAAAAGGGAAAGGAGGGAGCGTAACATATGATGGAAGATCGTTAATCATAAATGGCCAACATCAAATTCTTTTCTCCGCCTCCATTCACTATCCTCGCAGTACTCCTCAGGTATATCAATGTTACGCTTCTGCTCTTCTTCTTCTAGCTAGATAGATTCTTTGTTTCCATTTTTCTGTATATTCAGAATATTAATTAAGCTGGCCCGATGAAAATTACTAAGAAATATAGAATCATTCAAATTTCGTTTTCTGGGTAGGTGTAAAATATGTTGTGTTGGGAAGAAATTCTCATGAGTTTGATGCTATCTCTGCTAGCAATTTGTGATCAATTATTAAAAAGAAAAACAAAAGAAAACAATGTTGAACACTGCTATTTTCTCCAAATATTATTTTATATATATATTGGACAATTGAATAATGTTTTGGGTGAGTAGAGACTTAACGTAACGTTATTATATATGAATAAGGTTGTTAGAGTACTACTTGTAGAATATGTTTTTGTTTATCCATGCTTAGAAGGAATTAAATTAATTAGAAGATGAATTCATGAATGTTATATTTTCAACAATCTTTAAAGTTTGAGAGGAAACTAAATGAGTTGAATTAAAATGATTGAAATCACGAGATGAAAAAGAAAAACCACCGCAGAAATATGCCTTGGAAGCTAGGAAGACTTTGTAATTAACACATAGCTGAAAATAATAAATTTCTAGCTTCATTTTTGTTTTTACGTGCTAAACAAATAAGCATATGGAACAAAATATCAAAACAAATTTACGTTAAAGTTGCTTTGCTTCAAAGTTTATCTAAATATGCACTGCCGTTTTTCCTTTTTAAAATCCTAACAAACCCAATCCCTTTGTTAAGAGTTCTCTCTCATTGAAGCTATTTTATTTTGCTTTATGAATTGTACGTTTTGGCTATGATATATATATTACAAAATATAGAACAATCGAACCAATTGATTTCTATGGTGATTATTAGGGGTATGCAAAAGAACCGACGAAACTAGAACTGGCGGGTACTTGAGGTTTCAGTTTCGGTTCCTAATCGGAGCTAGCCCTCAGAGGGTAGGGTTCTGGTTCTAGAAATCAGGAACCGGCTGGTTTCGATTCTGATTCCACCTCTGCAGGAATCGAAAATCGAAAACCAAAACAGGAACCAGAACCGAAACCGAGATCCAGGAATCCAAGTAGGAACCAGGACTGAATTATAATTTTTGTAAATTATTAGGTGTGTACTTGTAATTTTTAAAGGGTTTATATGTTATTTTTTAAAAAGTAGGGATAATTGAAATCAACCCGAGTACCTAGAAACGGAACCTATGTTTTAGGTTCCAATTCCTGGCTTCTAGGAATCTAAACTGGCCGATTCCGATTTCGATTCCAAATCCAAGGAACCGACTAGTTCCGATTTCTTTGAATTTGGGCAGGTACCCAGGCCACTCATCCTAGACTAATTATCAGTTATTTTAGTAACTAGAGATACAAAAGTTGGTTGATTTAATTGAACGTTGCACTATTAATAGATTGATAAAATGAAGATAATCTCTCTCCGTTCTTTTTATTTTGTTATTTCATTTTTATTTTTTCCATTACTCTCATAAATTATGTTATAATTGCATTACATCTACTTCCAAAAGGAATGCCATCACTAAAAACTGTTTATTCTAAATGGCATTCTAACGACAGATGTGGCCATCTCTGATAGCCAAAGCCAAAGAAGGAGGAGTAGACGTTATACAAACCTATGTATTTTGGAACCTCCATGAACCCCAACAAGGCCAGGTAACACGTGTATATATATATATACACTTCTCAAACACACATTTATTCTGCTTACTAATTTTCTTTGTATTATTAATTAATGGCAGTATAAATTCAGTGAAAGACGGGATATTGTAAGGTTCATCAAAGAAATCCAATCCCAGGGTCTATATGTTTGCTTAAGAATTGGTCCCTTCATTGAGGGCGAGTGGACTTACGGGTAAAGCACCTCTGACTACCAGCTCGTCGCAATTTATGCGTTGACTGTAACCATTTACACGAAAAATTGAACGGATTGTGTAGAGTCAATTTCAAAGTAAAGTACAAATGTTGATATATTAGAGCTTTAATTTGTAGGGGATTACCATTTTGGTTGCATGATGTTCCCGGCATTGTCTTCAGATCAGACAATGAGCCATTCAAGGTAAGAAAAAACGCTACTTTAAATAATTATTCTCAATATTCTATCTCCATTGACCTCAAATTACTTTCGCTTTGTTAATGGCAGAATCACATGCAAAGATTTGTGACAAAGATCGTAAGCTTGATGAAATCAGAGAATTTGTTTGCTTCACAGGGAGGACCAATTATACTCTCACAGGTTTAGTTAATCTACAGCAATAACTTGCAATATTTTTTAAATGCCAGTTTCATGAGCTAGCTTAAAGGTGTATTTATGCATGTAGATTGAGAATGAATACGGCACAGTTGAACCAGCTTACCATGCGAAAGGACCACGGTATGTTCGTTGGGCTGCAAAGATGGCGGTAGAGCTTCAAACCGGCACGCCCTGGGTGATGTGTAAGCAAGATGATGCTCCTGACCCAGTGGTTAGTCTCTTGTTATTGCTGCTATTCTTTACGGTGATGTATTTTTTGTTTGATGCATTACAATCTTGGAATTCACAGATCAATGCATGTAATGGAATGAGGTGTGGAGAAACATGGAAAGGACCCAATTCACCCGATAAACCAGCAATTTGGACGGAGAACTGGACAAGTTTGTATGTCAATTTTTACAGTGCCATTTTGGCCTTATTTTAAGCATTGTGCAGTAGAATTAATGTTTCTATTAACCTATTTCCTTTGCGTATAAAAGATAAAGATAAAACGACTTCATTTTATTTGAAGCTACCAAGTATATGGCACAGAACCATACCTGAGATCAGCCAAAGATATTGCATTTCATGTTGCACTTTTCGTTGCCAAGAACGGAAGCTATGTGAACTATTACATGGTATACTAATCTAATCTCTACATTGATTCATACATTTCTCTTTTCTTACAAAATTTTTATATAGCGATTCAATTTCATTTACAGTATCATGGAGGAACTAATTTTGGAAGAACAGCATCTTCATTTATGCTGACAAGTTACTATGATCAAGCTCCTCTTGATGAGTATGGTGTGTTTCTTTAAAATTTAATCTTATCTCTTAATTAAATGTACACAAACATTTTAATATGAAATTAAATATTTTTGGTTGATGACTTCAGGATTGATCAGGGAACCAAAATGGGGTCATCTTAAGGAATTACACGCTGCAATAAAGCTATGCTCCAAACCTTTACTTACAGGAGGATATGAAACCTTTCCTTTGGGTCAACTACAAGAAGTAAGAACATTGAATAAGAACTCCCTGGACTATATATCATCACTTAATTTCTAAGACTAATCCATGACTTTATGAGCTGGGTCTTTATTTCTAGGCCTATGTCTTCAAAGGAAATGCAGGAGAATGTGCTGCATTTCTAGTAAATAATGACGACAGAAAAAGTAGCACAGTGTTTCAGAACTCCTCGTATGAACTGCCTCCGAAATCAATAAGCATCCTACCAGATTGCAAGACTGTAGCCTTCAATACAGCTAAGGTAAGGATCAAGTCTCCATTGCTCATATTCTGGCACTATTATCATTTTCATATGCCTAACTTTACTGCATTCAAATTCAACAATAATGGATACAACCTATCTCAACAGGTAAGCACACAAATCAATACAAGATCAATGACAATTAGACATAAGTTACATTCAAAGGAAACATGGGAAGAGTACACAGAAACCATCCCCAACTTTGACAATACCTCGTTAAGAGCAAAAACATTGTTAGAACATATGAACACAACAAAGGATACATCTGATTATCTTTGGTACACTTTCAGGTAATCACAGTTGAAGTAGTTCATATTAACAAAGTGAAGGAATTCGACTGAAATGATATCATCTACTCATAATGTTTGCAATATCTTGTGTAATTGCAGGTTTCAGCATAATTCATCTGATGCTCAATCTATATTAAGTGTGCAATCCCATGGCCATGTTTTGCATGCTTTTGTCAATGGAGAATTCACCAGTAAACTCCTTACCCTTGTAGCCATAAACATTTTTCTTCTGGAATTATTTAAGTGAATTTTAAATCTGGTTGCTTGATTTAAAACTGCATATCATATTTTTTATTCATCTTCCAACAGATTTCTTCAGAAAGTTGACATGGAAAATGTACAGATATAACATAAGCTCTTCTTAAAATTCTGGAAAAGAAATTCTCTTTAGAAGCAAAATTCTCAAATCTTACATATCAAAATGCTGGGTTCACTTTGTTGCTTATTAGGATCTGCACATGGAAGTCGTGACAATCCGAGTTTCACCCTGGAGAATACAGTTAATTTGAATGATGGAATGAATGATATTGCTTTACTGAGTGTAACAGTGGGATTGCCGGTACTTTCTCTATCAATTCTCTTTTCTTCTCCAACGATTTTATTGTATTATAATGAGGCTAACAACTCTGCCCAAGAATCATCAAAGTGATTTAAAATGTTATCTAAAGGATTCAGGAGCATATCTTCAGCGTAAGGTGGCTGGGTTGCGGAGTGTGAGAGTTCAGGACAAATATTTCACCAACTACGACTGGGGATATCAGGTACAGCCCTATAGCCACCAAATGCTAATTTCTTAAGCTGAAGGTTATGTACTCATTTCTTAATAGTTTCACCCTAGCTTTTTTTAGCCCCATCAAATTCATTCAGTAATCATCACAGAATCATAATTCTGTGCACGGCTTCAATAATAAGACTATTCATGTTTGGCCAGAACTTAACAAATATGCAGCAATCTTTTAAGGTCTTCCATGACTTTGAAGACAATGAAATTTTATGGTATCTTCTACTTATATTGCATTTTTGCTTTTTTGATGAAGGTCGGGCTAATAGGAGAGAAGTTACAAATTTATAAGAAACATGGATCGAGTAATGTTCAATGGCGTAGGTTCAGAAACTCTATTCCTCGTCAACTCACATGGTATAAGGTATCAAAACTGGTTTTGCTGATACTCAGTTCAGTTGATGCCTTGTGTCAATTGTACTAAAAGCGAAGATCCAATTTGCAATTGAAGACCATATCAAAGCACATGGATGGTCCATTTTTTTTTTTTTAATCCTCTTTGCATCTTCCAATATTTGTATAAGAAATTTGAAGTGAATACAAATGCAGTTTACACTAACCTTTTGTTTTGATGCTGATTGGCAGACTGTATTCGATACACCAGCAGGAGACGATCCGATTGCATTAAATCTTAATTCCATGGGAAAGGGTGAAGCTTGGGTTAATGGCGAAAGCATAGGTAGATATTGGGTCTCACTCAAAACCCCTAAAGGGAATCCTTCACAGACATGGTATGCATTACATAAAATGATTTAAGCGCAGTCTAAATGCATACAATGATTTAAGCGCAGTCTATGCTATAACTTGTGCAATCTGAATACTTCATGCAATAATACATAACATTTCTAGTTACAGTAAGGCAGCTAGTACCTTGTCTTACACAATAAATTTTCCAATAATACGAAATTCAGGACTCTTAACTATGTGTTATCGCCAACACTATTTGCAGGTACCATGTACCCAGATCTTTCCTCGAAAACACCAAAAACCAACTTGTTCTGTTAGAGGAAGAAACCGGTAATCCTCTTGAAATTACCATAGCCACTATTGCAATCACAAAAGTGTATGGGCATGTGAACAACTCACATCTGCCCCGGGTGAGTTCCTGGGTAAGACAAAGCCAGAGAGGAGACACAAATATAAAGAAGCAACAAAGGCCTGAAGTTCAGCTTAATTGTCCACAGGGAAGGAACATTTCCAAGATCTTATTCGCAAGCTTTGGAACCCCAAAGGGTGATTATAAAAGTTATGCCATGGGGAGCTGTCACTCATCTAGCTCAAGAGCCATTGTAGAAAAGGTAACTTTCTTTTTTGTTTAACAATGACTATGATAATACTTTTCATTTAGAAGCATTGCTTCTTCCATTTGGATGCAAGAATACTAGCGAAAATGAGAGGAAGGAAAGTTAAAAGTGAACCTTTAATAAACGGGAATCAAATCCTAGTCGTTAAATTCCTTCTTATCTCATTCAAGGCGAAATTGTCAGTTATAGTTATATTTTCCCAGCTCAAAACTTACTTGACGCATGAACACTTTTCTACTTATACATGTCCCATGCCTGCATAACTCAAGAATATGTTTTTCATGCATTTAAACTGAAGTTATTGTGAAAACTTAACTACATAATGTGTTTTTTTTTTTCTCATGATGACTGGCATTTTTATTTTATTTTATTTTATTTTATGTGACCTGTCAGGCTTGTATAGGGAAGGGGAGATGTTCTGTTCCCTATTCAAATCAATATTTTGGAGGAGACCCATGTCCAGGCATCCCTAAAGCTCTCTTGGTTGATGCACAATGCACATAGTAATAAGTCTACACTAGTTATATGCAAGATGAATGAGCATTTAAATTTACCTGTAACTTCTGATTCATAAATGTAAATGCGTTATGAATTAATATTGAGATGCATCAACATTGATTATAATGATAATGTAGATTAAGAATTTGTTGGATTGCATAAATAAGCACTTAATTTCAATTATTTTAATTACTAGTTGAGTGTTGAGCCAGAACCTTTCATGATGAAAAAAAGCAAACAGTTGTTATATACCTAAATATCAATAAACCAGGATTTCTCACACAATGAAATGGCCAAATTTTGAAATATGGATCTAATAAATATAAATAATTTAATAAAATGAGTAAAAGCAAATGATCCTCGACTGTGATACAAAAGGTTCAATAGTCCATCACTAGATGTGCATTCCTACTCAGGCAAGAATATGATTTCTATTATCAGAAGGAGAAAAAAGCCAGTTACAATTACATGGAAAAACATTACATTTAAATTTTTAATGAAAAAATTGAGTGTATTCTTAAAACAATCTCTGTTCTAGATTAAAAGAATCGAGCCTATATAGTTGTAAAAGCAGAAGGTAATAAGAAAAGTGATACTTCGCAGAAATACTAGAGCGCACATGAACCAAACCAAAGATACCTGGAAGGCTTGTACACATCTTCAAAGCAACGCAGAAGAACCATGCACTTTGGTACACCCCCCGCGATCATCAGTGTAAATCCCACCAATCTTGAAGAACCATAACAACTATGGATCTTGGACGGGAATGAAACTCGAATATTGGGTTTCCAGAAATAAGGTTTCAATAATGTTAATTATAGCTTTAGCTTTAGCTACCATCATGCTTCTCTACTCTTTCTCTTAGCAGAGTTTTTCTCTTTGATTGTACAAGAATTTGATGGTAGGATGGCTTTCTGTGAAGGTAGTTCAGCAATGAAAAGTAGAGTTTGAGCCCACCCTGCATATTCCCCATATTTGCTCACAAATGCCTCTGCCACACGGCTACATAGCTTAGGTGTCAGGCGGGCACCTGCAAGTTCAGGGAGGAGGTATCTTGTAGCAATCTAGCTCAACCCCACCATTGAAAATATAAATTAGATACAAGCAGGACAGATTATTCTTGCACGACATCACCTTAGGTTTAATAAGAATCACCATCTCAACAATAACATAAAATATATATATGACCAAGATGTTGAACTTGTAGAGGTTGTAGAGCATACCTTCCAAACATGAGTATCAACAGGAATAGCGTGATGTTGATCAAGAGAGAAGAGAGCTATGCATGCTGCCACCTTGGGACCAACTCCAGGCAAAGTACAGAGAGCATCAATTGCCTCTTGAAGTTCCAATTTACGAAGAGACATAAGCCACTCTGCACCTCCCCCTGGTTTGGATTGCAATGCATCAACTGTACCAGTTATGTATTTGGCCCTGCCCACACACCATCATCAACAAAACATTTTCGTCACTATTGTGCTTATGCCAGTCAAAAACTCCAAGTCAACAACAGGTTTTACGAAAACATGTTTGATTGAAATGCATTCAAAAACAGATTTCGAATACTGTCCTAAAATAACATAAAATTCGTTTTCTGCGTTCTTATTTTCTTTTAACTCATGAAAACAATTTTTATCTAATACTTTTCCGGAAAAAAAAAATTATCGAGATAAAACTTAGAATTTTATTTTATTTTTATTTTTGAAATATTTTAGAATTGCCATAGTATAATCTAAAGGAGAACTAGCAACAAGGCAAATAAAGAAGCTTATAAGAAAATGGAGAGTTAACCTGTAACCAAAACCAGCCTTTCTAAGCTCAACCTCGGTAACCATGGCTAATCTTTCCAAAGATGGAAATTCATGGAACTCAAAACCCTCAACTTCACCCAAATAAGTCCCTAAACCCGACACAAAATCCACCATTTTCGTAATCCTCCCAATATTATTATTAGATGAACACAGAAACTGAACCAAACACTCAACCGGATCCTGCCTCAAAACTCGGGCACCCGCGAAGTACTTCGCCAGCTCAGCAAAACGAGAATCGGATGACGAAAAAGTTCCCCAAAGCTCGGCGAGTGAAATACGCACGTTGAGAAAATCGAGGAGAACTGATTTGGCGGCTGAATCGGATGGGGAGTGGTGGATGTGGTAATAAACGCCGCCGTCTTGGTGGTGCTTGAGGGAGATGAGGTGGGGCCCGAGAGTTCCCGTGTATTGAAGAGGAGCTGTTTGTTTCCAACGGAAGGTTTGGCCTGTGGGGAACGTGAGGGGTAAGGAGAGCTCCGACTGACTAAGATTGAGTGGTGCCCATTTGGTAGGTTTTAAACGGTGGAGGGTTTGTGGATTCGGTGGAGTTGACGGTGGAAGTGGTGTGAGTTTCGGCCTCTTACTCATTTTAGAGAGAGGATTGTTCAATGAGTACATGAATCGGTACTTCTGGTAACGGGTCAGTCGGGTCTCCCTCTGACAGAGAGAGGGATAAGACTTGAGCTAATTCAGCTTACTTTATTTATTTTCAGAGTGTATTTCAGGTAAATTAAAAATGGTCAGTTGACACTTTTAACTTATAACAATAATTTTTGTTTGTATTAAGTAAATAATTTATATATAGTTGAAAACTTTTAAATTTAAATATCAACAAAAATTTGATCATGTGAATAGAAGTTTTATTATGTTCAATATATTGAAATAAATGAAGTATATGTAGTTCACAAAGAATATTTGAAGAATCAAATTGGGTTAATCTAAAGTTTGTAGTGTAATGTAAAACTAGATTTAAAACAAAATCTAAAAGCTATGCAAACATATTAGTATTCAAATATAATGTATTAATTTCTTGCACATTAACATGAGTTTTTTTTTTTTTACATTTAAATTGTTTCATCAAATTTTCAGATAATGAGAATAAAAAGAGGTGACCACTAGAAGGTTTATTTGGTCGATAATTCCAGGGTTTTAAGAGATTAGTTTAGTTATGATAAATTTGTTCAGACATCTTCAATAAAAAATAATAATAATATTAATAATAAAATAAAATAAACAACATATGTACTTTTGCTACATAAGTAAACCCACCAAATTAAGTGCACATTTGAAATTACCATATTTTAAAAACCATTGAAAAAAATACATTTATTAAATTTATATATATTGATTGATTAGAAATCTTATAACGAATTTAACATTAAAATCGAGATTCAATTAATTAAATAATCTACAAACATTCATGAAAAGATTATACCTTACTAAATATTTTATCATTAATACGACAAAATTAAAATTAAAATATTTACTTTTGATTTTCAACTTTCAAGGAATATTATTTTCCCAAATAATAAAAACCTATACTAAAAACAAGCTATTCAATGCACGTATAATAATACACACCCCACAAAATAAACACAAAAATCCTCCACAACACGACCCCTCTCACGCGTGGACCTCACTCTGCCTCTCCAATATCCCTTTCCTCACCCATAAATAAAAAAAAAAAAAAAAAAAAAAAAACCAAAATAATATTTTCTCACACACAAGCAAAACAGACAAACATCACAACACAACAGAAAGCTAAAGCAGAAGAGAGCGAGGAAGCCAAGCAAGCGAGCCCTATTCTCTCTCTCTCTCTCTCGATTTGATCTTTTTCCCACCAATCACAGACCCCACATTACACAATTTCTCTCAATGCCAGCTTCACCTTCCTTTCATTCAGGTAATATTTATAACAATATTAATCCTAATTTATATCCCTAATTATTCCTAAATCTTTCCCTCTTCACTCCCACTCTTTCTCAATTTTACATTTTAACTTATTATTATTATTTTTTAATTTTTAATTTTTAATTCAAATTCGATTTTTCATTTTTAAATTCGTTCCAGATAGTCGAAAATGGAAGAGGCGAAAGCGGGAGCCACGAAAACCCAAGCACGAAGACGACGACGTAGAGGACGAAGACGAAGAACAAGACAACAACAACGAAACGGACCATCACAATAATAATCATAACGGTAATATGGACAACGGAGATGACTTACAACACGCCGCGACGGCGCCAGATCCGGCGGGGAACGAGAACGAGGTCTTGATCGACGGTGGTACGCGCATCTGCGAGTTTCCTCCTGTGGTTCGGCAAGCGGTGAACCGGCCGCACGCGTCTGTGATGAACGTTGTGGCGATTGAGAGGGCGAATTTGGTCGGGGACAGTAGTGGTAGGAGTTCGGTGATGGTGTTGGAGAATATTTCGTACGGGCAGCTGCAGGCTTTGTCGACTGTGCCTGCCGATTGCGCGGCGTTGGATCCGGAGAGGGGTGATGGCGGGAATACGGCGTCGTGTGTGATTACTCCTCCGCAAATTATGGAAGGAAAGGGGGTTGTAAAGAGGTTTGGAAGTAGAGTTCACGTTGTTCCTATGCATTCAGGTTCTATTCTATCTCTATACCTTTAAACGCCTCTAAAGGTTACCATTGTTTTTGTAGGAAAGTAACTATTTTGACGTGAAAAGTTCTTTTGTTTAATGTTGACGCATAAACAGAGATAAATTTTCTGACCCCAAAAGCTTTTCATAGTGGAAAGTTGAAGGTAAAAAATTGGAGTGTTTAAGAAGTACGAGCGTAATTAGGGCATTCAATTAATTGTTTTTAGGATGGAACTAGTTGTGTCTGTTTCTCCATTAATGCTAACTGAATTATCAAAGTTTAGTTCGCTGTAATGAGTAATGGCAAATCGCTGAATTTTAACTGCAAAATTTAGCTAGTTGTATGTATTCCTATCATGGCCAAGATGGAGATATTTTTCAGCTGAAGAAAGTGGTTGGAAGTTGTATTTTGGATCATGTTAACCTTTATATTTCTTAAAGAGAGTTTATTGGAGAGCCTTTGTCTTTTTCACATCCAGCTATGACTTCAATTTGAAGTCCAATTTTTCAATTTTCAGGTCAAAGAATCCAATTGCGGAACAAAGTTAAGCATTTAAAAATTTTATTTGCTGTTTAGATCACTTGATGTAAGGTCAGACTTTAGCCTTGCGCAAATTGTTGTCATTTGACTGGCACCAAAATGTACCGCTAGCACATTCTTTTTTTGGATATGCACATGTATTTGTTTTTAAGTGGATTTGTGATTAGTATTATATTTGACTGTTTGTGGGTCCTCCCATGGGCAGATTGGTTCTCACCAGCCACAGTACATCGACTGGAGAGACAAGTGGTGCCACATTTTTTCTCTGGAAAATCACCAGAACATACACCAGAGAAATACATGGAATGTAGGAACTATATTGTTGCCAAGTACATGGATAATCCAGAGAAGAGGCTTGCAGTTTCTGATTGCCAGGATTTGGTAGTAGGTGTTAACAATGAAGATCTAAATCGAATTTTTCGGTTCCTTAATCACTGGGGGATCATTAATTACTGTGCTGCTGCACCAAGTCCAGAGCCTTGGAATAGTGGGTCCTATTTGAGGGAGGATTCTAATGGTGAGGTACATGTGCCGTCAGCCGCTTTAAAGTCCATTGATAGTTTGATCAAATTTGACAAGCCCATGTGTAGACTCAAGGCAGCTGAAGTATATTCATCATCATCATGTCATGATGATGATTTCTTGGACTTGGACAACAGAATTCGAGAGCGTTTGTCTGAAAATAATTGCAATTATTGTTCTCAGCCAATTCCAGTTGTGTATTATCAGTCACAGAAGGAGGTAGACTACATGCTCTGTCTGCCCTATGGTGTTGTCTATTTCTGTTTGCTTGTCATTAGTATTTTGTTATCCACATGTGGATGATACTTTGTTCTAAACGAGTGAAACTATTGAAAACTATCTTAATTGCAGACATATTTTACTCCAAAATTTTGCAATCATTCATGGAGGTAGTTAAAACTAAGCTTTCTTACAAAGCATGGCTTAACATTTATTATATATTTTTGTTAAATGGTGTGGGTCTCACTCTACCCTTTTTGCAGAGTGATTTAGAAAACAGTGGTTTGGGCTTAAGAGTTGTCATCTTACTTCTATGACTCTACAGTTTTAATCTCATATGATAGGTGTTCTGGAATTTCTTGAATGTTACTAGCATATTGTTAAGGGAGCTTGTTTGTGGGAACAGTATACTGGGGACTGTTTTGCCTTTAGTACTTAAGTAACTTTTCCTGAAATGTTATCACCAGAATGTCTTGGTACTGTCATGAACAGCGAGATATCTTTATATCATGTACTTTAGAGGTCTTTGTAACAATGCAGATCTATTGCTGGTGAAATTAGTCGTGGTTAGTAAAATGATTGAGTTACATTATGTGTGATTAAATTGGCGGACGAAAATGTTATAAAGTAGTAGTATTTTCATTCCTAAATACTTTCCTTCACTCGCTGTGGCTTGTCTATGGCTGGTGTAACTTAATTATGGTTAAAGTAGTTTAAGAACATATACAATTACTTAAGAAGGCTGAGTTAAATAGCTTTTTTTTGTTAAAGAATCCTTTGAAAAAATTGTTTTAACGTAAATTCTGATGTTAATTACTACTTTTGGTTCCACTTTTTGCTGATCAGCATTGCGTTTAACAGGTTGATGTACTTCTATGCTCTGATTGTTTCCACGAAGGGAGATTTGTTATTGGTCATTCAAGCCTAGATTTTATTAGGGTGGATCCTACAAAAGATTATGGTGATCTAGATGGAGAAACTTGGAGCGATCAAGAAACATTTTTGCTGCTTGAGGGTATAGAAATCTACAATGATAATTGGAATGAAATTGCAGAGCACGTTGGTACCAAGTCAAAAGCACAATGCATCCTCCATTTTGTCCGTCTACCCATGGAGGATGGCCTACTAGAAAGTATTGAGGTTCCCAACTTGTCCAAGCCATCTGATTCATCAAGTAGAGATGATACTGGAAGATTACATTCAACTTTAAATGGTGATCTACCAGGTATTCTCAGATTATTACGATCTCTATCCTTTCAAATGATCGTGATAATGATGTTTATGTAACACAATTTCTGCGTTTCTCTCTATTTTCTTAGGATCATGCCTTCAAGAAGTTGATTTGGAAAGTCGGCTTCCGTTTGCAAATTCCGGGAATCCAGTTATGGCCTTGGTAGGTGACCATAGACATTTTGACCTTTGATGTTTAGATTTTTAGATGATTTTGGGCATCTTCCAAGTTAATGTAACATTGAGTGTAAGATCATTTATTGCATTTTAATCTTGATCTGTGGTTCCAAAATGGTTATAGGAAATGCTAAAGAGTGGTAAATTGTAATCTTACCACACCAAAAACTTAAAGGTTTGTTACTTTTGAATAGAGGTTTAAAGTTATGATCTTATGCGATTGTGAGATTTTGCACATTGAAAGAAATTGATTATTATAGGAGATTTAACAGATATCGTATTTTCTGCTTATACAGAAGCTTTATATGCATTAAATAGATGATAAAACTTAACCAAACAAATTATACTGTCTATTCTGTTTTGGTTTTTCTCTTCAACTATATGAACCTTGAGAATTTCTTTTTCATGATGGATTTTCAAGATAAACGGGGGCCTGTTTTCGTATGTTTGCTTGCTTGAGTTTTGTGGATCTAATTCAGTAAATTTCTAGGTTGCTTTTTTGGCCTCTGCTGTTGGACCCAGAGTTGCTGCAGCTTGTGCTCATGCAGCCTTGGCAACACTGTCCGAACAGATGGAAGGATCGGGACATGGTAACAGGTTAGTGAATCTTCTTTCATTTTTGCCATTACAATTTTAAAAGTCTCCTTCATTTTTGCTATTCAAAAGGATTTGCAGGAAATTTTTGCATAGGATTCTTAGGGTTTAAAGCCAACCTAATTTATTAAAAGTCTTTAGTGACTGGCAATGTCATAATTTCTCTATATAATGAGCAAACCATTACTTCTGCTCCACTGGTAAGAGTAATGTGAAGATCAGAGAAAACTTTCCTTGTTTTGACTGGTTGGAAATTTTACACCTTTTTCATTGAAATTTTGGTATGTATACTGCATCAGTTTGTTAATTCTGGACACAGATATAAGTATTCCTTTTCACCCGTGTAGAATGAACGCAGAAAGTGTACGTACTAGGGAAGTTGGTTTTCATGGAGATATTGCAAATTCAATTCAGCAAAAAGGTATGGGAACATTTAGTTTCCCCTGGGTCTCATATTTCTTCCTTTCTCTGTCTTTCAATTATTTTTGATTATTTATGGGTTAAATTTCAGAAGAGAACTCGGCCCATGGTTCGTGGGGTCAAAATGGGGTGGAGGTTTCTCCATTACCTGCAGATAAAGTTAAAGTGGCTGCCAAAGCTGGTCTTTCTGCGGCAGCAACAAAGGCGAAACTATTTGCAGATCATGAAGAGCGAGAAATTCAGAGGCTTTCTGCTAATATAATAAATCATCAGGTATAATTTTTTTTCTGATTCTTGTGGTCTTGGTACTTTTCTGGAAATTTTGTTCACCTCCATCCTATTTTAGAAGTAACAGAGACATCCCTTAAAAGATAGGTTTTGATAAATTTAATGAAATTTCATTAGAGGTCTTTCACAATTTTGGGTGATGATCTTAATGACTCCTAATTTTTAAAGAGTTTTATGATGAATCTTGAAACCAATAGTGTTTGCTTGTACCTTAACCTAACTTGAGGTAGGTGCATAAAATTTTTCATATTTTTTCAAATTAATTGTCTTATCTAATTTCTATGATATCTCTCATGTAGTGCATATGCGTGTCTATATTGTTGTATTTCTGTGCATTTATGTCCTTTGGAATCTGAGCTTTCTGTGACCATTTTACTAAAATATATTTATGTTCACAGCTGAAGAGACTGGAGCTGAAGTTGAAACAGTTTGCAGAAGTGGAAACCTTGCTAATGAGAGAGTGTGAACAAGTTGAGAAGACAAGGCAGAGGTTTGCTGCAGATCGGGCCCGTGTTGTATCAGCTCGGTTTGGTACTGCTGGAGTCCCTTCACAAGTGAATTTGCCAAGCGCTGCTCCTTCCATGGTTAACAACAACATGGGTAACAATCGACAACAAGTAATGTCAGCCTCATCTTCGCAGCCAAGTATTCCAGGTTATGGCAGCAGCCCCAGCCAACCAGTCCATCCCCACATGCAGTTTAGGCCGCAGCAGTCTATGTTTCCAATGGGACAGAGGATGCCTATAACATCTTTACAAGCATCATCTTCATCACCTTCAAATGTGATGTTCAACACCCCAGGTAACGCCCAGCCTGCTATGAATCATCCGATGCTGAGGTCTGTATCAGGTACTAGTTCAGGCCTTGGTTGATATATAGACTACTTAATGTATACTTGGAGTCATGTCCTATCCTTCAATTGTATTTGGTGGTTGGTTTCTTACTCCTGCGCTGCCATGGGAAGAAGAGATAAGACCTGAGAGATTCACCTTTGAAAATGTTTACTTCGATCAGTACAGAAATTTCTATGGGCAGTTTGTAGGGTCTTGTAACACCACACGATTAATTGGTGTTTGGATCTGATCTTGAATTATTGCAATTGAAAAATGAAAAGTTAATTTTGTAAAATGGATGGATTATATTAGTGTAGAATGTGAAATAAATTATGGCCTTCGATGTGGTTTAACTTCTACTTTAGTCTTTGATAAAATCTCATAATGAGACGGTTAGAGTGATTTCTTTCCCTTCCCAAATGAGCACGTCAACGGTGATTCTCGACCAATTTATCCATTATTATATTATTATTTATTTTGGCTGCTACTTGGTCTTCCCTTGTCCTCAGATATTTCAACGTATTTGTTAAACCAGCAGTTCTCACGGAGTGCAGGAGCAGTAGCATTTCCAGAAAGCTTGGAGATTGCTGCACCCAGAAGACATTTTACCTTTGATGTTTAGATTTTAGATGATTCTGGGTATCTTCCAAGTTGTAACATTGAGTGTAAGATCATTTATTGCATTTTGATCTGATCTGTGGTTCCAAAATGGTTATAGGAAATGCTAAAGAGTGGTAAATTGTAATCTTACCACACCAAAAACTTAAAGGTTTGTTACTTTTGAATTGAGGTTTAAAGTTATGATCTATGCGATTGTGAGATTTTGCACGAGCGTAATTAGGGCATTCAATTAATTGTTTTTAGGATGGAACTAGTTGTGTCTGTTTCTCCATTAATGCTAACTGAATTATCAAAGTTTAGTTCGCTGTAATGAGTAATGGCAAATCGCTGAATTTTAACTGCAAAATTTAGCTAGTTGTATGTATTCCTATCATGGCCAAGATGGAGATATTTTTCAGCTGAAGAAAGTGGTTGGAAGTTGTATTTTGGATCATGTTAACCTTTATATTTCTTAAAGAGAGTCTATTGGAGAGCCTTTGTCTTTTTCACATCCAGCTATGACTTCAATTTGAAGTCCAATTTTTCAATTTTCAGGTCAAAGAATCCAATTGCGGAACAAAGTTAAGCATTTAAAAATTTTATTTGCTGTTTAGATCACTTGATGTAAGGTCAGACTTTAGCCTTGCGCAAATTGTTGTCATTTGACTGGCACCAAAATGTACCGCTAGCACATTCTTTTTTTGGATATGCACATGTATTTGTTTTTAAGTGGATTTGTGATTAGTATTATATTTGACTGTTTGTGGGTCCTCCCATGGGCAGATTGGTTCTCACCAGCCACAGTACATCGACTGGAGAGACAAGTGGTGCCACATTTTTTCTCTGGAAAATCACCAGAACATACACCAGAGAAATACATGGAATGTAGGAACTATATTGTTGCCAAGTACATGGATAATCCAGAGAAGAGGCTTGCAGTTTCTGATTGCCAGGATTTGGTAGTAGGTGTTAACAATGAAGATCTAAATCGAATTTTTCGGTTCCTTAATCACTGGGGGATCATTAATTACTGTGCTGCTGCACCAAGTCCAGAGCCTTGGAATAGTGGGTCCTATTTGAGGGAGGATTCTAATGGTGAGGTACATGTGCCGTCAGCCGCTTTAAAGTCCATTGATAGTTTGATCAAATTTGACAAGCCCATGTGTAGACTCAAGGCAGCTGAAGTATATTCATCATCATCATGTCATGATGATGATTTCTTGGACTTGGACAACAGAATTCGAGAGCGTTTGTCTGAAAATAATTGCAATTATTGTTCTCAGCCAATTCCAGTTGTGTATTATCAGTCACAGAAGGAGGTAGACTACATGCTCTGTCTGCCCTATGGTGTTGTCTATTTCTGTTTGCTTGTCATTAGTATTTTGTTATCCACATGTGGATGATACTTTGTTCTAAACGAGTGAAACTATTGAAAACTATCTTAATTGCAGACATATTTTACTCCAAAATTTTGCAATCATTCATGGAGGTAGTTAAAACTAAGCTTTCTTACAAAGCATGGCTTAACATTTATTATATATTTTTGTTAAATGGTGTGGGTCTCACTCTACCCTTTTTGCAGAGTGATTTAGAAAACAGTGGTTTGGGCTTAAGAGTTGTCATCTTACTTCTATGACTCTACAGTTTTAATCTCATATGATAGGTGTTCTGGAATTTCTTGAATGTTACTAGCATATTGTTAAGGGAGCTTGTTTGTGGGAACAGTATACTGGGGACTGTTTTGCGTTTAGTGCTTAAGTAACTTTTCCTGAAATGTTATCACCAGAATGTCTTGGTGCTGTCATGAACAGCGAGATATCTTTATATCATGTACTTTAGAGGTCTTTGTAACAGTGCAGATCTATTGCTGGTGAAATTAGTCGTGGTTAGTAAAATGATTGAGTTACATTATGTGTGATTAAATTGGCGGAAGAAAATGTTATAAAGTAGTAGTATTTTCATTCCTAAATACTTTCCTTCACTCGCTATGGCTTGTCTATGGCTGGTGTAACTTTATTGTGGTTAAAGTAGTTTAAGAACATACACAATTACTTAAGAAGGCTGAGTTAAATAGCTTTTTTTTGTTAAAGAATCCTTTGAAAAACTTGGTTTAACGTAAATTCTGATGTTAATTACTACCTTTGGTTCCACTTTTTACTGATCAGCATTGCGTTTAACAGGTTGATGTACTTCTATGCTCTGATTGTTTCCACGAAGGGAGATTTGTTATTGGTCATTCAAGCCTAGATTTTATTAGGCTGGATCCTACAAAAGATTATGGTGATCTAGATGGAGAAACTTGGAGCGATCAAGAAACATTTTTGCTACTTGAGGGTATAGAAATCTACAATGATAATTGGAATGAAATTGCGGAGCACGTTGGTACCAAGTCAAAAGCACAATGCATCCTCCATTTTGTCCGTCTACCCATGGAGGATGGCCTACTAGAAAGTATTGAGGTTCCCAACTTGTCCAAGCCATCTGATTCATCAAGTAGAGATGATACTGGAAGATTACATTCAACTTTAAATGGTGATCTACCAGGTATTCTCAGATTATTACGATCTCTATCCTTTCAAATGATCGTGATAATGATGTTTATGTAACACAATTTCTGCGTTTCTCTCTATTTTCTTAGGATCATGCCTTCAAGAAGTTGATTTGGAAAGTCGGCTTCCGTTTGCAAATTCCGGGAATCCAGTTATGGCCTTGGTAGGTGACCATAGACATTTTGACCTTTGATGTTTAGATTTTTAGATGATTTTGGGCATCTTCCAAGTTAATGTAACATTGAGTGTAAGATCATTTATTGCATTTTAATCTTGATCTGTGGTTCCAAAATGGTTATAGGAAATGCTAAAGAGTGGTAAATTGTAATCTTACCACACCAAAAACTTAAAGGTTTGTTACTTTTGAATAGAGGTTTAAAGTTATGATCTTATGCGATTGTGAGATTTTGCACATTGAAAGAAATTGATTATTATAGGAGATTTAACAGATATCGTATTTTCTGCTTATACAGAAGCTTTATATGCATTAAATAGATGATAAAACTTAACCAAACAAATTATACTGTCTATTCTGTTTTGGTTTTTCTCTTCAACTATATGAACCTTGAGAATTTCTTTTTCATGATGGATTTTCAAGATAAACGGGGGCCTGTTTTCGTATGTTTGCTTGCTTGAGTTTTGTGGATCTAATTCAGTAAATTTCTAGGTTGCTTTTTTGGCCTCTGCTGTTGGACCCAGAGTTGCTGCAGCTTGTGCTCATGCAGCCTTGGCAACACTGTCCGAACAGATGGAAGGATCGGGACATGGTAACAGGTTAGTGAATCTTCTTTCATTTTTGCCATTACAATTTTAAAAGTCTCCTTCATTTTTGCTATTCAAAAGGATTTGCAGGAAATTTTTGCATAGGATTCTTAGGGTTTAAAGCCAACCTAATTTATTAAAAGTCTTTAGTGACTGGCAATGTCATAATTTCTCTATATAATGAGCAAACCATTACTTCTGCTCCACTGGTAAGAGTAATGTGAAGATCAGAGAAAACTTTCCTTGTTTTGACTGGTTGGAAATTTTACACCTTTTTCATTGAAATTTTGGTATGTATACTGCATCAGTTTGTTAATTCTGGACACAGATATAAGTATTCCTTTTCACCCGTGTAGAATGAACGCAGAAAGTGTACGTACTAGGGAAGTTGGTTTTCATGGAGATATTGCAAATTCAATTCAGCAAAAAGGTATGGGAACATTTAGTTTCCCCTGGGTCTCATATTTCTTCCTTTCTCTGTCTTTCAATTATTTTTGATTATTTATGGGTTAAATTTCAGAAGAGAACTCGGCCCATGGTTCGTGGGGTCAAAATGGGGTGGAGGTTTCTCCATTACCTGCAGATAAAGTTAAAGTGGCTGCCAAAGCTGGTCTTTCTGCGGCAGCAACAAAGGCGAAACTATTTGCAGATCATGAAGAGCGAGAAATTCAGAGGCTTTCTGCTAATATAATAAATCATCAGGTATAATTTTTTTTCTGATTCTTGTGGTCTTGGTACTTTTCTGGAAATTTTGTTCACCTCCATCCTATTTTAGAAGTAACAGAGACATCCCTTAAAAGATAGGTTTTGATAAATTTAATGAAATTTCATTAGAGGTCTTTCACAATTTTGGGTGATGATCTTAATGACTCCTAATTTTTAAAGAGTTTTATGATGAATCTTGAAACCAATAGTGTTTGCTTGTACCTTAACCTAACTTGAGGTAGGTGCATAAAATTTTTCATATTTTTTCAAATTAATTGTCTTATCTAATTTCTATGATATCTCTCATGTAGTGCATATGCGTGTCTATATTGTTGTATTTCTGTGCATTTATGTCCTTTGGAATCTGAGCTTTCTGTGACCATTTTACTAAAATATATTTATGTTCACAGCTGAAGAGACTGGAGCTGAAGTTGAAACAGTTTGCAGAAGTGGAAACCTTGCTAATGAGAGAGTGTGAACAAGTTGAGAAGACAAGGCAGAGGTTTGCTGCAGATCGGGCCCGTGTTGTATCAGCTCGGTTTGGTACTGCTGGAGTCCCTTCACAAGTGAATTTGCCAAGCGCTGCTCCTTCCATGGTTAACAACAACATGGGTAACAATCGACAACAAGTAATGTCAGCCTCATCTTCGCAGCCAAGTATTCCAGGTTATGGCAGCAGCCCCAGCCAACCAGTCCATCCCCACATGCAGTTTAGGCCGCAGCAGTCTATGTTTCCAATGGGACAGAGGATGCCTATAACATCTTTACAAGCATCATCTTCATCACCTTCAAATGTGATGTTCAACACCCCAGGTAACGCCCAGCCTGCTATGAATCATCCGATGCTGAGGTCTGTATCAGGTACTAGTTCAGGCCTTGGTTGATATATAGACTACTTAATGTATACTTGGAGTCATGTCCTATCCTTCAATTGTATTTGGTGGTTGGTTTCTTACTCCTGCGCTGCCATGGGAAGAAGAGATAAGACCTGAGAGATTCACCTTTGAAAATGTTTACTTCGATCAGTACAGAAATTTCTATGGGCAGTTTGTAGGGTCTTGTAACACCACACGATTAATTGGTGTTTGGATCTGATCTTGAATTATTGCAATTGAAAAATGAAAAGTTAATTTTGTAAAATGGATGGATTATATTAGTGTAGAATGTGAAATAAATTATGGCCTTCGATGTGGTTTAACTTCTACTTTAGTCTTTGATAAAATCTCATAATGAGACGGTTAGAGTGATTTCTTTCCCTTCCCAAATGAGCACGTCAACGGTGATTCTCGACCAATTTATCCATTATTATATTATTATTTATTTTGGCTGCTACTTGGTCTTCCCTTGTCCTCAGATATTTCAACGTATTTGTTAAACCAGCAGTTCTCACGGAGTGCAGGAGCAGTAGCATTTCCAGAAAGCTTGGAGATTGCTGCACCCAGAAGGGTTTTTTTTTTCAATTTTTTTATTGTAGGTATTTGAGGTATTCAGGTCTATATTAGAGTTTGTCTAATCCTTAGGGTTACGGAACACTCTACAAGCTCAATAAACCAAGATAATTACATAAATGTGATAGATATCTCTTTTACGATTTGAACACAAGACTTTTGGTTATAGGTATCCAAATGGCTAAAAGGTTCTCATAAAAAGATTTTTGATATGCTATAATAATAATAATAATATATATATATTCAAGATATAAATCTGTTGCATTCTTTTTTTTTTTTCAAACTAATTGTATAATCTTAGCTTTGTAAGAAGTTCCAAGAATATAGTCTCAAAATCACATATATATTTTACCCATAAATTTTGTGAAACACTTTGACCCAAATATTACACAAAAGGAGAAGGATTTATTCTAACTATATGGATAACGTAGTAGCTATCCAGGTTGAACAGTGAAGGGTCAGAGAAGAATACAAGACGAGTATAAAAGAGCATTAGACACATATAGTTTCAACTTTCACACTTAAACTTACAGCTCAACACTAAACGTAGGTTACAACTTACGTAGGAATAAACTTTTAGGAAAATAATCCTGCTTATGTCACCAGCCTCTGAGAAGCTTCAAAACACCTTTCAACATTATATTATACCTTAATTACTAGTTCTACCAAGAACTCATTTTTGTTTCCTTCTGATATCTAATTACTTAAAAGTGAAAACACCTTCATTCGATGATGCAGTCTTCTACTGTGGTAGAGGGATATCAACCAAATCCTCTCTGTAAGGTACACGGCCCAATTCCATCGGCCCATTAGGGTATCCAAGCCCATTCTCCATGTGGGCTTGGGCCACTGGGTCTTCCTTTGTGGGCTCAATAAATGTCACAGCAATGTCTTTTCTGAAAGTTAGGTAGATGATTGCTAATACATAGACGGCCATCAGGGGAAACACTAAAATGCCAATGAACACGTTTCCCAGTTTGGGGAAATCGTTGTGGATTAGCCAACCTACAAAGCCTGTGCTCAGGTAATAGATATTGATGCCTATAATTCCTAGCCCCAAGATCCATGAAATAACAATGATCTGCATGCAAATTGATTCAGAAAAATTAGAAGAATATCCAAATATGATTCTCTCAATAGGGTTGACTTCAATTTGAAAGCTGTTAGCTAGAAAACAAGAAAACAATGAAAACAAAAACACAGAACTTACATAAATAGAGTTCTTGTGGGGTCCCATCTTGGTGCTACTGCTGCTAAATTTGAGAAGAGGGATAAGAGCAAATGGCAGTTCAAATGACAGTATCATCTGCAAACAAAACTCATTAAATATTACACTTAGTTTTTAGCTTGATCACAGAGATAATATAATTAATAAAAATATTTTTATATGATTTTTGTTTTTGGTCTGACCGAAGCTATGATGATTAATCTGCCTGCTCCTTGAGGTCCACCAATAATTGAAACAATAAGACTTGGTGTAATTGCAATGCACCTTGTCACCAAATTCCTCAGCCATTTTCTCATTTTCATGTCCAAGAAACCCTGAAAATCACACAACCCAAATCTAACTAAATACTGTAACAAAAAAAAAAAAAGTGATTAATGAAGTTCAGGTTTCTTTTTTTTTTTTTTTTATCTCAAATGACCTGCATAATAAATTGTCCAGCATAAGTTCCTGTGATGGTGGAGCTTTGCCCTGAGGCAAGAAGCGCAATGGCATAAACAATCGAGCTCGATTTTCCCAGCACATTCTGCACAGATAATCAAGTTCTCGTTAGTATTTCAATATAAAGATCAAGTTTAACCATTTTTTGTTTCTTTTTTCGCTAGAATAATATAGACCTGGAGGAGGAAAGAAGCCGAGTTTAGAGTAATATCACTGCATTGATCCTTGGTATAATCTGAGAGATTTGGGCCTGAGCAAACAGCGCCTGATACGGACACCACCGCTACATTGATTAAAAATGCTACAAACAGGGCCATTCCACTCTCTATAAGGAAATATCTACAGGCATCCTGTTTATATCAAGACAAATAATTGAAACATTAGGACCAAAACAATTATATCTTGAAGATGTATTTATATTTATTCAATGTTGATCTATGGCTTACGTTTATGCCACGGACAGAATTGGGCACTTTTCTGGAGAGCACAAGAGCTGAGTGCAGAAACAGATTGTGCCTGCATTATTTTTCAGATGGGTTTTGTCAGTTTTTAACGTTTTGAAAATTAGATTCTGAGAATTATAAAAATTTTGATGAATCATACGGCATGACAAGGGCGCCCAATAAGGCGATGGCATCTCCTGTAGCACCTTGGCCACTGAGTTTGGGAATAAACATGCCCTTAAGCACATCAGCTGCAGGAGGCTTTACATAACTCATTTCTCCAAAGAAACAACCAGCCATAACGAATACAAGTATTGCTATCAACATTTCCAGCTTCCTCACCTACCATATTAACCATCCAAAAACAGTGAGATTAAAAATGAGGAACTACTTTTTTTTTTTTATGAAGATTAACTATATATCAAATCTTAATATTAACTATATATCAAATCTTAATATTAACCATCAGCTAAATTGAATTCAAAGATAATTTAATTGAAAGCCCAAAAGTAAAAAAAAAAAAAAAAAAAAAAAAAAAAAAAAAAAAAAAAAAAAAAAATCAGTTCAAAGATGGATAAGGCCAGAAAATGATAAGAAAAATACCCTTGAACAGAAACATAACAACTGTATTGATCGTTACAGATTACATACATACAATAAGTAAAACGATAAACTAATGAAAATTTTATAATATTATCTTATAATTTAATGTTGATTTAGATATGTGACCAGTGAAAATAAAGGAAGGATTGATATAGTAAATATGAACAGTCAATTACCCCATATCTCTGCAGGCCAAGAAACAAGAGAGTGCTGAAGCCAGTGAGGAGAACTCCAACCCATACCGGGATGTGAAACAGTATATTTAATGCGAAGGCTGTCCCAATCACTGAACGGAGAAGCAAAACAAATGTTAAATGAAATTCTTAAATGGCTGAATTTGAAGTGTTTTCTTGGAATTATTGGTTTTGCTTTCAGATAAACTAATATTAGCATGCAGGTTTAGTGATTCTGTAGGAAATGCTTCCAAACAGCTATGACAGCTAATTCGGTTTGGAAGAACTTCCTACAGAATCACTACCAAACCCAGCCTTTCTGTTTTGTAAGTGAATTCATACAAGATTTTAAGAATTATGCATGCCTTCTGGGATATCAGCAGCTATGACAGCTAATTCGGCGAGCAACCACAGGCAGTACTTGACGTATCTTGGGTACTCAGCCTTGCATAATTCTGATAAATGTTTGCCTGAGAGTCCAATGAACAAAGTTATAGTTAATTACTAAAGGAAAAGTAATTAAGCTACTTAATTTTTGTTAGTTAATTTTGTGACTTACCAGTGCTTACACCAAGATTTGCAGCAAGGGACTGGATTATAAGAGCAAAGATCAATCCGATAAGAACCACCCATAATAGCTGAAGATGACAAACATGTTAGTTTTCTTCTCGCACTTCAATTTGAAGATAAAAGATTCTCTTCTTTATCTTCCATATATAGTATAATATATGATGAATTATGTTTCTTATACCTCATATCGGTGACTAGCTCCTGCTTGCAAATCAGTTTCCACTGTAACATGATACCACGGAAATGTTTGTTAGTCCCAGAGACACAGACCCAGAAACAAACACATACACGAGAGAGAGAGAGAGAGAGAGAGAGAGAGAGAGAGAGAGAAGCTTACAGTTTCCAGGGTCAAGATAAGCCAATGAGACAAGGAAACCAGGGCCTACAAACGCCAAAAACTTTTTCCATCCAGGTTTCTGATCATCCGAAGTATCAAAATTTAGTTCAGGAAAGAACCTCATCAGATATTGTTGCTATAAAACTGTGTTAATTAACGTTGGCTACCTTATTTCACTTCATGAATTACTGAAAAGTGAAAACACCTTCATTCGATGATGCGGTCCTCTACTGTGGTAGAGGGATATCACCAAATCCTCTCTGTAAGGTACACGGCCCAATTCCATCGGCCCATAGGGTATCCAAGCCATTCTATGTGGGCTTGGGCCACTGGGTCTCCTTGTGGGCTCAATAAATGTCACAGCAATGTCTTTCTGAAAGTTAGGTAGATGATGCTAATACATAGACGGCCATCAGGGGAAACACTAAAATGCCAATGAACACCTTTCCCAGTTTGGGGAAATCGTTGTGGATTAGCCAACCTACAAAGCCTGTGCTCAGGTATAGATATTGATGCCTATAATTCCTAGCCCAAGATCCATGAAATAACAATGATCTGCATGCAAAATTAGAAGAATATCCAAATTGATTCTCTCAATAGGGTTGACTTCAATTTGAAAGCTGTTAGCTAGAAAACAAGAAAAACATGAAAACAAAAACACACAACTTACATAAATAGAGTCTTGTGGGGTCCCATCTTGGTGCTACTGCTGCTAAATTTGAGAAGAGGGATAAGAGCAAATGGCAGTTCAAAGACAGTATCATCTGCAAACAAAACTCATTAAATATTACACTGAGTTTTTAGCTTGATCACAGAGAAAAATAATTAATAAAAATATTTTTATATGATTTTTGTTTTTGGTCTGACCGAGCTATGATGATTAATCTGCTGCTCCTGAGGTCCACCAATAATTGAAACAATAAGATTTGAGGTATTCAGGTCTATATTAGAGTTTGTCTAATCCTCAGAGTTATGGAACATTCTACAAGCTCAATAAACCAAGATAATTACATAAATATGATAGATATCTCTTTTACGATTTGGACACAAGACTTTTGGGTATAAATGTCCTAATGGCTAAAAGGTTCTCATAAAAGGATTTTTGATATGCTATAATAATAATAATAATAATAATATATATATTCAAGATATAAATCTGTTGCATTCTTTTTTTTTTTTCAAACTAATTGTATAATCTTAGCTTTGTAAGAAGTTCCAAGACGATAGTCTCAAAATCACAGGGTGCGTTTGGTTTATTATTTTGGGGATAGTATTGGATAGTTGGATAGGGGAGTATTACGAGATAAAATTTAAAAATTTATGAAAAAGCCCCTAAGGTTTGCTAATTTACTAAACACCCCAATATATTAAAATAATGTAAAATAACAAAAAAATCCCTACCACCTGCAGTGCCAGATTCCGACCACCACCGTTGGAATCTGGCCGGAAAATTGGATAACCACACATACCGGTCGGATCTGGCGGGTATTCGATCAATATGGCCTTTTTCGGTCATATCCACCACGGATTTGGTCAGAAAAGGTCGGATGTGGCCTTCGACGGCCGGAAGAGGCCATCTTTGGCCGTCAGTGACGACCAAAGATATGACCATCGTTGATTGCCAGATCTGGCCTTTTCTAGCCAGATCTGGTCATTACCGGTGGTGGCGTGACTGTTGTGACAGATTCCGGCTACCACCGACGGTGGTTGCTGGAATTTGGTAAGTATTCGTGAGTGGGGGTATTTTTGTTAGTTTTTAAACTTTTTTTCTGGGGGGTATTTAATGAAATTAATAAACTCGTGGGGTTTAAAAGTAATTAAAAAAATAGATTAATATTTTGGGAATAATGTGCCAAACAATATTTGAAGAATAGGATTGAGAATATGGATAAAAACAATAAACCAAACGCACCCACAAATATTTTACCCATAAATTTTGTGAAACACTTTGACCCAAATATTACACAAAAGACGGATTTATGCTAACTATATGGATAACGTAGTAGCTATCCAGGTTGAACAGTGAAGGGTCAGAGAAGAATACAAGACGAGTATAAAAGAGCATTAGACATATATAGTTTCAACTTTCAACAGTATTACAACATACACTTAAACTTACAGCTCAACACTAAACGTAGGTTACAACTTACGAAGGAATAAACTTTTAGGAAAATAATCCTGCTTATGTCACCAGCCTCTGAGAAGCTTCAAAACACCTTTCAACATTATATTATACCTTAATTACTAGTTCTACCAAGAACTCATTCAGGCCGTTTCCTTCTGATATCTAATTACTGAAAAGTGAAAACACCTTCATTCGATGATGCGGTCCTCTACTGTGGTAGAGGGATATCACCAAATCCTCTCTGTAAGGTACACGGCCCAATTCCATCGGCCCATTAGGGTATCCAAGCCCATTCTCCATGTGGGCTTGGGCCACTGGGTTTCTTTGTGGGCTCAATAAGTCACAGCAATGTCTTTTCTGAAAGTTAGGTAGATGATGCTAATACATAGACGGCCCCAGGGGAAACACTAAAATGCCAATGAACACCTTTCCCAGTTTGGGGAAATCGTTGTGGATTAGCCAACCTACAAAGCCTGTGCTCAGGTAATAGATATTGATGCCTATAATTCCTAGCCCCAAGATCCATGAAATAACAATGCTCTGCATGCAAAAATTAGAAGAATATCCAAATATGATTCTCAATGGGTTGACTTCAATTTGAAAGCTGTTAGCTAGAAAACAAGAAAAACAATGAAAACAAAAACACACAACTTACATAAATAGAGTTCTTGTGGGGTCCCATCTTGGTGCTACTGCTGCTAAATTGAGAAGAGGGATAAGAGCAAAGGCAGTTCAAATGCAGTATCATCTGCAAACAAAACTCATTAAATATTACACTGAGTTTTAGCTTGATCACAGAGAAAAATAATTAATAAAAATATTTTATATGATTTTTGTTTTTGGTCTGAACGAAGCTATGATGATTAATCTGCCTGCTCCTTGAGGTCCACAAATATTGAAACAATAAGACTTGGTGTAATTGCAATGCACCTTGTCACCAAATTCCTCAGCCATTTTCTCATTTTCATGTCCAAGAAACCCTGAAAATCACACAACCCAAATCTAACTAAATACTGTAACAAAAAAAAAAAGTGATTAATGAAGTTCAGGTTTCTTTTTTTTTTTTTTTATCTCAAATGACCTGCATAATAAATTGTCCAGCATAAGTTCCTGTGATGGTGGAGCTTGCCCTGGAGCAAGAAGCGCAATGGCATAAACAATCGAGCTCGATTTTCCACACATTCTGCACAGATAATCAAGTTCCGGTTAGTATTTCAATATAAAGATCAAGTTTAACCATTTTTGTTTCTTTTTTCGCTAGAATAATATAGACCTGGAGGAGGGAAGAAGCCGAGTTTAGAGTAATATCACTGCATTGATCCTTGGTATAATCTGAGAGATTGGGCCTGAGCAAACAGCGCCTGATACGGACACCACCGCCACATTGATTAAAAATGCTACAACAGGGCCATTCACTCTCTATAAGGAAATATCTACAGGCATTGTTTATATCAAGACAAATAATTGAAACATAGGACCAAAACAATTATATCTTAAAGATGATTTATATTTATTCAATGTGATCCATGGCTTACGTTTATGCCACGGACAGAATTGGGCACTTTTCTGGAGAGAACAGAGCTGGTGCAGAAACAGATTGTGCCTGCATTATTTTTCAGATGGGTTTTGTCAGTTTTTAACGTTTGAAAATTAGATTCTGAGATTATAAAAATTTGATGAATCATACGGCAGACAAGGGCGCCCAATAAGGCGATGGCATCTCCTGTAGCACCTTGGCCACGAGTTTTGGAATAAACATGCCCTTAGCACATCAGCTGCAGGAGGCTTTACATAACTCATTTCTCCGAAGAAACAACCAGCCATAACGAATACAAGTATGCTATCAACATTTCCAGCTTCCTCACCTACCATATTAACCATCCAAAAAAGTGAGATTAAAATAGAACTACTTTTTTTTTTTATGAGAGTATATATCAAACTAAACAATATCAATCTATATTAACCTCGTAATTAATTCAAAGAATTTAATTGAAGCCCAAAAGTAGAAAAAAAAATCACAAATGAAAAAAAAAAAAAAAAAAAAAAAAAATCAGTTCAAAGTGGATAAGGCCAGAAAATGATAAGAAAAATACCCTTGAACAGAAACATAACAACTGTATTGAGGTACAGATTACATACATACAATAAGTAAAACGATAAGCTAATGAAAATTTTATAATATACTTATAATTAATGTTGATTTAGATATGTGACCAGTGAAAATAAAGGAAGGATTGAATAGTAATATGAACAGTCAATTACCCCATATCTCTGCAGGCCAAGAAACAAGAGAGTGCTGAAGCCAGTGAGGGAACTCCAACCCATACCGGGTGTGAAACAGTATATTTAATGCGAAGGCTGTCCCAATCACTGAACGAAGAAGCAAACAAATGTTAAATGAAATTCTTAAATGGCTGAATTTGAAGTGTTTTCTTGGAATTATTGGTTTTGCTTTCGATAATAATAATAGCATGCAGGTTTAGTGCTTCTGTTCGGAAGCACTTCCTATAGAATCACTCCAAACCAGCCCCTCTCTGTTTTGTAAGTGAATTCATAAAGATTTTAGAATTATGCATGCCTTCTGGGATATCAGCAGCTATGACAGCTAATTCGGCGAGCAACCACAGGCAGTACTTGACATATCTTGGGTACTCAGCCTTGCATAATTCTGATAAATGTTTGCCTGAGAGTCCAATGAACAAAGTTATAGTTAATTACAAAGGAAAAGTAATTAAGCTACTTAATTTTGGTTAGTTAATTTTGTGATCTACCAGTGCTTACACCAAGATTCAGCAAGGGACTGGATTATAAGAGCAAAGATCAATCCGATAAGAACCACCCATAATAGCTGAAGATGACAAACATGTTAGTTTTCTTCTCGCACTTCAATTTGAAGATAAAAGATTTCTTCTTTACTCATTATATATAAATATGATGAATTATGTTTTATACTCATATCGGTGACTAGCTCCTGTTGCAAATCAGTTTCCACTGTAACATGATACCACGGAATGTTTGTTAGTCCCAGAGACACAGACCCAGAAACAAAACATACACAAGAGAGAGAGAGAGAGAGAGAGAGAGAAGCTTACAGTTTCCAGGGTCAAGATAAGCAATGAGACAAGGAACCAGGGCCTACCAACGCCAAAAACTTTTATCCAGGTTTCTGATCATCCGAAGTATCAAAATTTAGGTCAGGAAAGAACCTCATGTTATGTTGCTATAAACTGTGTTAATTAACGTTGGCTACCTTATTTACTTCAGATACCAATTAAAACAAAGTTTGTATTTTAAGTTCAAATATTATATTTATATCTACGTCGTGAGGAAATAATTAAGTAACGTAAAGACCTGTTCATCAACACTTATTTTGCATCGTGTTGTTAGTGACATTGGGTGATGGGGTCCTCCATGTACATTGATAGCTGCTATGCGGTTGCTCCCGCTCCCCATGATTGAGGATCACTGGCTGTTGCTGCTGCCGGCTGGCATCCTCGCTTTCTGGTTTGTAAATATCTTCACAACCAAATGACTGATTAAAGACAAACAAGTAGTGCAACTTTGAATGAAACTCTACTCTGTATTTATAATAAATAGTGGATGGTTTCCTTAAGCCGCTGTTGTTAGTGTTTAGCTTCAAGACAGTCTATAGTCACTCTCTTCACTCGTTTACCGCTAATCGATACAGTTGCGACACGTCACTTTCTTCTCTTGCCTTAGATTGACCAACACCAATTAATATTCATATTATCACTATATCTTTTTTTGGCCTTCAATTCTGCATTTTGTTTTCAAGAAATCAGAGAATCTGGTTTTTTATATTAGTGTTCAGTTCCATATATAAATTTGAAATTATATATATAATATTTTTTTGAATAATACTACACTAAGAACCTTTTCACAAATTTTTCTTATAATCTTGACGTGACAGTTCGCACAAATATCAGTTCACAATGGTTTCATATAAGTTCGCAGAGTTCTACTAATTAATTACAAGCTGACTAATCAAATTGTCCGTAGGGTTGTGAAAAAAAATTTGTGAGAGAGAATGTTATGTAATAATAGTTTTCTTTTTATTCTTAAAAGTGGGACGACCACTTCTAATTAAGAAATTAAAGAGAAATAAATTGAATAATTGACCCATAAATTATAAAAAAAAAATATATATTTAATTTGACGGTGACGATGAGGATGACAAATTCCGAGATTCGAAGATATGTAAAATTTGTACACTTTTTTGTTCAATGAATACAAAAGATGAAGTCACGTCATTTGTCATAGGTAGTTTTAATTAGAAAATGATAGGTTTAATTTGTCAGTGGGTGAGGTTAATGCCGTCATATAAAAACACAACTACAGTACACATGATCAAGCCTCTTTTCTCTATTTTTAGTTGAATGATCATGCCTCATCATAGAAATAATTAAATTGTTATTAATTGCATCAATGAAATTGAATTCCCAGGCAGATTCACGTTACTACTCCCCCACTTCAATACCATTACAAGCTACACATCTCCAGGTTTGATGTATTGATTGTAAAATCATAGTAACGGATGTGTCAGAACATTTTCTTAATTCATTAAATGCGTACACCTTAGTTAGCATTTAATTCATATTACCAAAATGTATATATCAAGCTCAGCTTACATATCATTAATATAACCTGTAATTTTATGTATTTGTGATTTCACAAATTCTATGTCTAATCACAATGACTACATGAATCAGCTTGTATTTTTTGACACCCAAAGGGAAAGGTAGTTAAACATTCATCTCAATAATTGCATTTCCAACTAATGACCAAACCCAACTTGGTTCCCAACTAACCAGTGGATATCAAATTAATAAAGACTCAACACAAACCCAATATATGTTTTCGTAAGATGGCCGATAAACCAACTAGATATCTTAGTTATTAAAAAAAAAAATAATGGGATTCCATCAATTGTCTCCGTTGGAGGGGTTGGATTTCTTTTAAATTTTAAATGTAAAACCACAATTTGGTATTTCAAGTAATATCTGCGATGTTTATTAAGTATGGCAATTACTTTCGCATTATTTTGTGTTATTAACTACAATTTTAGGTATATTTTAAATTAATATAATTTCGGATTTTACAAGAAGAATAAGAAGCATCTAAATGTGCACGCGTAAAGAAGAGCGTACCCCACGCCCCAGAAATTCAGTCTTCAAATAAATTAATGCGTCACCTGATTCGATTTACCAAGTTTTGGCACGTACGCCGCGACACCAATCTCTCACCGACTTAAACTTTAACCGATCAATTTCTACACCTGCTCCTCAATCTGCGTCTACAATTCCCAGTGCAGAGTTCACCATGGGTGGGAACATGTCGTTCTCCCTTGGATTGTATTGATTTGTAAAATCATAATAAACGATGTGTCAGAACATTTTTCTGCAACTCTTAATTCATTGTATAAGGTTAGCTTTAGGTAGCGGGGTGATGTTTTATTATCAAAATGATTGATTCTTTAGTCAACACACATGGAAGAATGAAGAATGAATTCATCAACCAATTAATGGTCCTCAAAAAATGAGTTATAATTTTCAAATTTTTACATCATACATCTTTAATTAGCTTTTAAATAAACCATGGCGGCATGCTTCATTTTCTTATAGAATCCAACTATCCATACATCACCCGAAGCTTTTTTATAATATTTGGTTTTTTGTGGTTTAGCTTTTGGATTTATTACTTCCGAGAATTTAGGCTGCAAATATTAAACTAAACAAGTTTCTTAAATAATGGTGGCCGGCTCTCTTCTCCATAGTTCATACTTGAGGGAGGTTCTGCCTTAACTGAAAAAACTACTGCTTTAGATTACTATCAAATCAAGCATCATGGTTGGACACAAACTCAGAGTCAGAAACAAGCTCGATCTTAAGCATTAATATAATATAATAGACGATTTTAATTAATTATAGAAATATAATTATATATTCAAGTGATGATTCATGTTTCTTCTTCAACTTTACTGCCATTATTTATTTCTTAGATGTTTCGGGCTAAAGGACATCAAAAATCATGTTTTCGTTGTTGTGATTGTGTGAAGGTGACAAAGATTCGGCTCCATCTCAGAGTTCACACTACATAAATGCCAGATCCATGCTGCTCCATCATAGGTTTATATTTAATTAAATATGAGATTAATTCCAAATCAGTTTCAATATAGTATTATTCTGCATTATGATGAAAGATCAAATAACTTAATGTGGTTAATTTTATTTAAAGTTCAATTTCAGCAATATTATGGAATATAGACTTTAGTTTCAAACCATAACCATGGTTAGGTGTTTCTTTCCTCCATTACATAAATTATATATGATGTTGACTTGATGGGTTACATTAATAGAGTCTTTAAGTCTAAACCACGGGACCAATAATTTTATCTAATCGAATCCCATATATATGGATTTTGGAAAACAACTTTTATTAAGAAATGTCGATTATTGAGTATTACTGTATCTTAAAAGATTTGACTTATAAGTTGTTGATTGAATAGTCTATAAATTTGACTTACTGGTAGCCTGGAGCTATTAGTAAGCCTCGTCATGGTTTTGTTAGATTTTATATATATATATACTACTGTAAATATTTAAATCAGATACAGGATATGTTAAAGTCATCTTCATTAACCATGTTTGATATAGTAATTGTGAGCGTATAATGTTATTCGCCGGCAACAGAGAGTGACAGAGATTGAAATTGAGGTAAGACTGAGGAATCTTTCAGAAGGTTCATGGAAAATGGATCCAGACCATAAATGAGAATGTGCAGGAAACAAATGGATGAATCACAGATTCTCCTTCTCCTTGATAAGTGCACACCAATTGGAGGAAAAGGGTTGACCAATTTCAAGCATTCATCAACAATAATATAAACTTCACTTGTCTTAAGCCAGCTTACATGATCTTACCAAATGATCATCACAAAACTCCGAATGCCATCTTGGTTCCTGCCCTGGCTAGAACAAGGAGATCAATCTACAAAATGATCATCTATTGACCCAAGCCAGAAGCATATTCAAACATTTTTGCTGAAGTTGAACACTGGATTCCTGAAAATTTCAAAGGAAGTTGAACACTGGATTCCTCCCAATTTAGGGGAACTAAAATCTTGAAAACATTTTTATTGAAGACTAATATCACAAAGTCTGATGAATAATCAAACAGCAGAAGGTAAACACAAATACTACTGTGTAGTTAGTCTGACCCAACCCATCTGAACTAATTTGTGAATTTATTAGATCAAGGGGTGGTTAGGTAAGAGATGACGAAAAACAAGAAAGATATTATATTACAATCAGAACTTTGTGCCACGGAAAAACTACTGCCGCTTTTACAGCGCAGAATTAACTCATGCCTTTATGCTTGCAGACAAAAATGATACCTCAAAAGTGGCATGAAGCACCAAGCATGCATGTCCTCTGCTGCTTTACGAGTCAGCTTTTTAAAATGTCAACTAGCTAGTATCAAGCAGTAACATCGAAATGGCAAGTTTCATCTGGAAATTTGATTTGGTTCAACGGGAGAGGTTCAGAGGATGAAACATTCTAAAGGAGCTAATACTCGGAAGAACCTGTCACAAGGAATATGGCACAAAGTTAGTCTCATTGAAGTTTTTTCCAAAATCCTAAGTCATGAATTCACTCAGCCCTGGCAAATTGATATGATAGAAGCCTTTTACTTTGGCTGATTGTTTGTATTATAATAACACAATTAAGTGAGAAATAATTGAACTCCAAGAATGCGACAGAATATGAAATCAATACAGTAACACTCACCACTCTTCAGCAGAGTGCCAAAATAGCCAGTGGAATTCTTCTACTTGTCTTCCGTTCTTCATATGGATGGAAGAGCAAACCATTTTTCTCTGGACTATCAAACTTCACCCATACTATAATGACATTTTGCAGCTCATGATTGGTTTTACCTTCATCAGTTGCCTACACCTGTTCTTGATACCATCCCTTATTCTTTCATGCAGTTCATCATCAAGTGAATTGGCTTCCCCTGCCGCATTTAGAGCATCACAAACTAACTTGTATGTGTACTCTCTAGGTACTGAACCCCCATCAACCAATTCAGCCAGAAAATCCCTGGCATCCAATACCCTTCCAGCTTCACACAAAGCATGTATAATTGGAGTATAAGAACTTGAAGAGGGTACCCCATGATTCATCTTTTGCATCCTTCTCATCATCTCGACAGCCCTATCAATCTCATTAACAGCACTATAGTATCTGATAAAAGAATCATAGGTAACACGGTTCGGGACACAACCCCTTTTATTCATATCATCAAAAAGTTCCAAAGCCCTCTCAATTCGATAAGTCTTGCAACAACCATCAATCAAACAATTATATGTTACAACATCTGGAACAAAACCCTTAAATAACATTATCCGAAACAAGTGATTAGCCTCCCAAATCCTCCTCCTAGTAGCCTTTCTACACCCAGTTTGCATACCATACTTACAATAAGAACTAATCAATATAGTATAAGTATATACATCCGGGGCACACCTAAACCCCGGTAACTCCATTTGTTCCAACAAAAATCTTGCCTTGTTAAAATTCCCAACTCGACAGAGAGCATTAATAACCACATTATACGCATAAACATCAGGCTTACAATGAAACTGCTTCATCCGATAAAAAGTAGTCAATGCTTCATTAACCAAACCTTCTTCACCTAGGACTTTTATCAAACAGGTAACAGTAGAAGTACTCACAAGTTCACCAACTCCTCTTCTAGACATTTCTTTGAGAAAATCCCAAAGACCCTTTGTGTCATTTCCTCTAGCTAAAACAATAGCCATCTCTCTGCATGTCATTTCATTATGGCATAGCCCCATAAACTTTTCAACCCAGTAATAAAACTCCAGGGCTTTGTTGAGTCCTAGAGCGACTTTTTGAGGGTCTCTATAGGCTGCAGGGCCAAGAACAAGTACATTGTTGCGGATATTGTAGGCTTCTTTTGTAAGGTTCCGTTGTTTCAAAGGAGCGCGGTGCCGAAAACCCTTCTGGCGGCCAATGGAGCGAGGGGACAGAAAGAAGAGAGTTGGAATGGATTTTAAAACATCAGAAACTGATTGTATGGTAAATGGGCTGTGAACTAAATTTGTTGAAGCTGCGAGTTTGGCATCAAATGAAACATTTTTAAGCATGAGCGGGAGTACTTGGTGGGCTAGGGAATGCTTCACGATCATGTTTGGTTCGGTAATGTTTCCCCTATCGTAAACGTAAATTAATTTATTTAAATTTTCTCACTTTTTCACTTTCTCATATTCCCACTGAAATTGCTTGACAGTTTTCATCATCGTAATCTGGCATGTGAATTATGTATAATTTTATTTGGGTTATTACCAACACCATGCATGAGAGAATTTGCATTGCAGTGGTTTTACTTTTAGTGATCAAGTCTAGTATTATTTTGGTTCCAGATTTCATCATTCATTTTATTTTCTTTTCATCTAAAAAATTATAGGATTCGACGGAATTCAGTTTTCCTTTTTTTCTTTTTAATGATTGAAACTTGAAAATGTTCGGGTCTGTTTACACACACTTTAACTAATCCTTAAGAATCTTAGAACTAGTAGTCAGGTAAGAACTATAATGGTTACTGTTATTAACAATTGAGGAGAGATTCGAACTTAAGACCTTTTGAGTAATACATATAAAAGTCTCTATCGAATCACTCAACTATTTAGAGATAATTAAAGTTTCAGATTTAGTAAGACATTATGATTAAAAAAAAAATTAACTCATTAAAGAATTCTAATTTTGAAACATAGATGTTAAAATTAAATGATTTAGAAATTACATGGACTTAATATTTACTACTCATCATATGTTACAAATATTATGTGATATAGTACATATAACTGAGTTCTTTCAAAAGCAAGATTCAAATTCACCCTTAAATGTTTAATACCAAATGACTATGTAGATTAAGAGTACATTATCAAAATGACTTTCACTTGGAAACTTTGAATTCACAATAAAAGACTTGGGAAAAAGTCCTTTCACTGCCACCAATTTATATAACACATCATATTATGAGCTTTGAAAACTCTAAACACGACAAGAGCTAATCACGGGCCATACATAATGGGCTTCTGATCCCACAAAACGCTGTCGTTTATGGAAATCTTCATCAAATATAACATCCAAACGTCAAAGGCCACAACTACAATTCCCGCCAAATAGCTATACGCTAAACTCCGTTTAAAAAAGTCCGAACCCGGCCCAGTCTGCATCAACCACGGGTCGGGGCGATGACTTATACGACGAGAAAGACGACGAGGCCGGTGAGGCAGTGAACGGTGAAAGTGACCTCCGGCTTGAAACCGACCACCGTGGCAACATTTCAATGTCTGAAAAGTAACCGTGTTCGGATGTGGGTCTAGGTACATGAACCTTCCTCTTGCTTTCCTTGCGTCTAATAAGCGAGGGAGCCGGGAAACACCCAGGTGAAATGCATTCGGGTCGGACGCGTGTAGGTTGATCGAACCGCCAACGCTCGGAACGGGCACGCGGGGTTGACCGAAACGACTGGCTTCGGGGCTCGGAGGGAGGATGGGACTGGAAGCCGGCTGGTGGGGGTTTAAGCTTTTGCAGTGGAGCCGGCGACGATGCTGATGAATGGCGGGGTAGGTGATCAAGTTCAGGAGGTGGTGACGGTGACGGATGTGGCGTTTGTTTGCGTTGTTGTTGGATCTTGGGGACACCGGGTCGGATCTCCCACTTAAAGGGAACGGCACCAGGTTTTCTACAAGAATCATCAATGGCCATTGTAACTGAAAATAACTGAAAAATCTAACAGAGTTTGAAAGGAAGAGAGAGATGTAAGCGTATAAGATAAGTTCAGTCTGTGAGTTTGAGTTATATAGGTGGAGGAGGCGGGCGGAGATGGTGTTCATAGCGAGATTAAAGGCATGAAGGTGGGGTTGGTGGGCCAAGCAGAGTGAGACCGGCCCATCATTCATGGGTACGTATTTGACTTTGGTTTAATACTGGGACCCAAAAATCATGCAAATTGAAACAGAAAGGTTCTAGTACTAAATTCAAACGTTTAATCAGAAATCGAAATGAGGTGAAACCGAAAGGAGTGTGACTATTCATTTGGAGAATAAAATAAAAATTAAATCCTTTAAAATCTTGAAATTGTCCTAATATGGTTATTAAGTAAGGAACTTTTTTCTATTGCCAATTTTGAATTGCCTATATCAGAGGAATTATTACATTACATTGGTCAAAAACTAACAACATTATACTCACAGAATAGTCTTCATTGACTTGAATTGAATCTAATGAGTATTTTAATAGTCATCAAGGCTGAAACCAAAAGTGCTTCGTATAATTTATTAAAAATTAATATTTTGATGCCTATATTATTAGCTTACAATGATGAAATTGTTAGGTAATTTATTTACGGCAGTACATTTGGATTTGGTTGCATCTAATTTTAGTTGCTTCCAGTACTTAATCTGAATTTAAAAATTTTGGGCTCCACATATTTTAGTGTTTAGATAGGTTAAAATGAATGATGTGTTATCACTGACCATGATTGTGTATCCTATGTTATGATGCTGGGACAGGCCTGTTGCAACGGTACGATGACCAATTTTAATGGGTAACATTCATAATACGAACGTGAAAGACATTTTTAAATTTTGAAGTTAAATCGAAATCATCATGTATCACTATCATGCTAACAACTGAGTAGCTGAAACAGTAAATTGTCTAATTCTATTACTAAAAAAACAAAAAAGGGTTCTGTCGAAGTAAGGATAACTGGGTTAAGGGAGATTCTGAAAACATTTGTGGAGCTCATGGATCACAATTAGCAAATTGAATTTATGTACTGACGAGAGCTAGAGAATCAAATTTGAATATCCTTCTCGTTAACATGAGATAGATCCCTATTACAGGAAACATTCACCGAGAATAAAGCAACTTACTTCTGCAATATCTCACAATCGCTGCACCAGGACTTCGGCTACCTAAGCATCATAATGAAACTCTTCTGGCATGTTACACAGAGCTCGCATTACATGACTTGTCACATTTAATAGCTGTAAGTACTCATCCGCGCCATCAACTAAACACTGCAAATTCCACAGGATCAAAGGAGAGGGTTTAGCACAATGTCTTTCTAATCCTATTGTTTAATATTTGACCAAAAAGAAAATTATTTTTTTTAAAAAGGTGATAAACATATTGCTAGACTGGAAAAAAGTATACTACTTTCACAAGCAGCAATTCAGGTTCTAATACTTAAACTAGCATCAAACTCAACATCAGAAATTTCAAGCACGCTCAAGGCAGCAATAATAAGCTTATAACAAGGAAGAAACCTTGTCTGCTTCACCGAAATGTTTGCATATTCGAGCCTTCTGCTCATCAGATATATCTTCAGCTTCCACAACTAAATCAAATAACTGAAACAAACATGGTATCAATAATACATATATCTTAATATTGAGCAGACAGATGAATCTTTGATTCAAATAGCAAAGCTGGAACCTGGGAAAGAAACAGAGAGACTGGATATCCCTCTGCAATAATGTTATTAACTTCCTTGTTTGCAACATCAAAGTCACCACTTCTGCATGCCGAAAAATGTGCCTCAACTACCTCCACTGGGATGACCTGGTAATAAAAATTCATGTCAGTAAAGGCATGAATTTATGACAAGGTGTGCTTTTTTTTTCAGTTGCTAGTGATAAATGACTTCATTTTGCACGTATGTTAATCATATAAATGGCAGGCAATTCCAACTACACAACGCAAAAGGTATAAATTTAAGATGCAAAAGGTCGTATGCTTAAAATGCAGGCTCTTTTAGCCTTGAGAACAGTTTCTCAGACTTTAAAAGACCAAGGCCACAGAAGTGATTGGCAAAAACTTATCCTATTGATGCCTAAATGTATCAGGTAATCCACAATCAAATATTAGGGAAACTTTTCCACTTCCAGATATATTGTCAAGATGAAAAGAGTGTAACAAGAGTTAAAGACAAACAAACAACTTACCCCGGCCACACTAATTAGATCCTTAGAAGAAATTGATGATCCATATAAGCGAGCAGCTCCCTGCAAGATTTCGTGAGATGACTAAACATAAGCATCACTGAATATTGTCTAGTATAAAAAGACACATAAAATTGTAAAGGAAATTTTTATATATATTTAAAAAAAAAAAGAGATTAAATTGGCTTGACCAAGCTATCTTCACAAAATACTATACAAGATCCAGGAACACAATACTGAAGCACCATAGAAACCATCTAAGATTGATATATAACAGGCTTTGGTCATCACAATAATATCAAAACAACTACCATCAACTTTTTATCATGCAATTACATTGCAGATGGCTTGTTCTGAAGCAGAAAACAAAGGTTTGAATCTCTAACCAGGATGATCATTCAAATTTCACATACCAAATGGTTACACTATCCTAGTGTTGGTTTCTATTGGTGAAGATCATAGTCAATACAAGCCAGATGGTTATCTTATAATCAGAAAAAAAGTTGTAAACAAAATTTTAGAAACAGTTTTTAATTCAATTTTTGCCACTTTATCATTTTCCCTAACAAATGTCCATTCAGTTTCAATATTCAGAGGAACATTATAAAACCCATTGATTGCTTCCATGCCCTTATGATAACCACCAAAATCAATGCATAAGCATTTTTAAACAAAATGTAAGTGTATTTCTTCATGATCGACCTGAAAGAACCATGGGATCACAAAATAAATGGAACAAAAAATAATGTCTTACTTGCAAGTATGTAATAGCCCGTCGAAGATCACCTTGTGAGATAGAACTTAAAGTTGATAGAGCCTAAAATATATAAGGATCAATCTCAGAAAACTTAACCTGGTATAGGAAAACAGTGACAAGTTATAAGCCTTTAGATCCAAACCTCTGCATCCAAATTGAGTCCTTCTTCCTTACAGATATAAGATATTCGGCTAGTCATAATTTCCTCAGAAAGTGGCTTGAACCTAAACTTTGCACATCTTGAAGCAAGGGGCTCTATGATCCTATCAAATAAAATATTGTGAGATTAGGTTAAAAAAAAAAAAATCACACAAGATATTAACCAAAATATTATGAAAAATACATGTCTATTGTTTACATCGGATTAGAGAGTCGTACAAATACATGCATGGCTGTTGTTTCCAAAGAAAAATGATTGTTGTAATTAAAATGCATCTGAGAGCTTGTTTGTCTTAAAACACCTTTTAAATTATCTACTGTGACATTGTTGGAGTTGGACAATGATTTATGGTTAGCAAGTAATTAATAAATTGGCATAACACTATTCATACCATGTCCATCCAACGCATTTCCCCCAAAAATACAAATAAACAAAGGGGAAAAGAATCAATCGTGTAGGGTCTAACAATGCTTACGAATTTAACAGCGAGAAAGAAAATGTAAATAATAAATATATCAATATGCTAAACAAACTGGAAAAGGCTCACCTGCTGATGTAATTACAAATAAAAAAGAATCTTGTAACTTTGGAGTAAGTTTCCATTGTACGTCTTAGAGCATTCTGTGAAGCAGAGTAAAATGTTTGACATTCATACAATTTCCAAAAATAATACCAATAAACTGAAACCAACATGCCTGGGCATCTTCAGTCATCGAATCAGCCTCATCAAGGATAATAATCTTGTATGGAGGACAAGGATAAACCCTGAAATATTGAAGCAAAATAATTAAGAAAAGATAACAGAAATGAATAGGAATGGAAATGTTTTCAAGATAGGAATATGCATACCCTTGACGCTGACCAGAACCTACAGCCACAGCAGCAAAATCTTTGATTTTAGTACGGACAACATTGATCCCACGGTCATCACTAGCATTCAGCTCTAGTACTCTAGATTTGTAGAGTTCAGGTCTGCAAGCATTTTGATCAATCACACAGAACAATAAAAATAGTGCCCTACGCAGGCTTCCAATGACAAACATTTGTGATCCAAAGAAAAGTGAAACTCCACTATTAGAACTATGTCTGTAACTACCTACTTTGGTACCAATTCAAAAAGGACAAACAAGCACCAAAACCACTATAATAATTGCAAGTAGTACCCGAAAAGCTGATGGGCGATGGCGAGTGCAGTGGTGGTTTTGCCAGTTCCAGGTGGGCCATAAAAGAGCATATGCGGACACTGGAGCAGAATAATAAAAAATTAGAGAAAGATTAACAATTAGGGTTTCAAACCTACTTAAAATCGTAGCAACAACAATAATAATAGAGTGAGAAAAATTGAAAGAGGTGAAAATGATACATTAGTTGTCTCGAGAGTGTTGGTGAGGACTCGCACCACCTCGTCCTGGTGAGCCACATCCTTCACTTGCTTAGGTCGACTGCAAGATCAATACAACCAAAAACAGAAAGAAGAGAGTGTTTTGAAATTGGAAATAAAATAGAAGTAGAGATGAAGATGATAAAAAGAAAGAGAACGAAATTGTACTATTTCTCAACCCAAGGTTGCGAGCTCTGCAACACTGGCGCCATTTTTTCTCGTGTTTCTGTCCTCGAGAATTTCTTTCTAAAGTTAGGGGTTTGGTTTTGTTTTGTTTTTCCCGCTATCACTATGGACCTTGGTTATTGTAATTATTATATGCTGAAGTGAAACGCAGCGTTTCTTACGAGCTTTCGAGTTCTCACAATCTCACCTGCTCCGTGAAATCGGAAGTATTTAAACGGTTATTGAATAGACAAAAACTTGGGCTGAAGCCCATGATTAGCAGGTCCATCTGTCAAATAAAAACGTTATATAGATCGAAAAACAAATAAATAAATAAACAAATCAATGTACTGAATCTAACATTTAAGAGATGGAAGATTACAAAACTAGTAAATCCAGAGAGAACATGTATTTAAATTAGATTTTTTATTTATTTTATCACTTTTTATTAATCATAGATTACAATCGTAATTTGGAAAATAAAGTTTCAAATGAAAAAGTTTTTGTATTGATAATTTTTTTTTTTTTTTTTTTTTTTAATATGATCGAGGGTGTCCAAATTAACTTACTTGTATTTCAATTAATCTCTCGAGATTCTGAAATTATCGATCTGATAAGAACTCCATCGGCTATCCCTATTAGTACTCGAAAAGAGACTTGAACTTAGGACTTTTTGAATAATACACTAAAAAGTTTTTATCGAATTACTTAGTTATTCAGAGATAGTTAAAAAGCTTTTATTTTCAATATCCTTTTTTATTAGACTTTTCTAGCGTTTAAACCTTAAAGGGTTATTAAATAAGATATATATTTTTTTTAACTTTGAACCCTAGATTAAGGTCCTGGCTTCGTCCAATCTTGACGTAATAGCATGACATTAGATATGATTCAAAATTTAGATTGACAAATAGAGGTCGAGTCTACAATTAGGGAGAACGACTTTTTCCCACCCAAGGTTTGGCGAGACGACACTTTCCCACCTGTCAAGTTTCAAAATGACACTTTCCCACCATTTGTCAGGTTCTGTTAGTATTCTTTGTTAATATTTGACTAAAACGACAAAAATATATTTAAATAGTTTATTTCTTAATTAGTTTATTATAAATTAAAATTTAGTTAAGTCAAAGTCTTTACTTAATTATTTATTAATTCAAGTGTAAAGATATTTTTTTTCATTTTTTTTATTTAATTAAGTATGAATATTGATTTTCTATGTTAGTTAACAAAAATGAAAAATATTATAAATCTAGTAGATTATTGAATAATAGTGATGAGATATTCATGACATTATAAATAAATAAATATTTAAGTAATTTAAATTTAAACAATTCTATTATTTCACAGCATTACTCCTAACTTTTTAAATGGGTAACTTTTTGGCTAATTAAAAAATAATAAAAAGTTTATAAAATCAAATATTTAAGAACATTTTCGTCTTTTCAATAAAATATTAACAGAAAACATAATAGATCTTAATAAATGGTGGGAAAGTGTCATTTTGAAACTTGAAAGGTGGACAAGTGTCATTTTGCAGACCTTGGGTGAGAAAATATCGTTCTCCCCTACAATTAAAATTTAAAACTAATAATATTGAAAATAGTATGAAGTCCTACAAGTTACTACATATATAATAGGACTATGTAGCTACTTCAAGATCCCTGATAAAATGCTTAGTTTACTATTCTACCCAACACCAGACTGTGATTGATGTAATATTATGACTTATGACTTATGATTACGTTGAGAATCTTTTTTTCGAAGAATATCCTTCAGAAAATGATATTGATTGCATGACCAAGACTTTCGAATTCATACAACAGTTACAGGAATATTAAAACCCCGTAATGTCATGTGTATTATGCATAAAATATCGCTTTAGTAGTGGAACCTTCTCTTGAACATAAGGGCGCTGGCTTAGTAAAGCCGATTCAAGTGATTACAAACTTAGTCAAAATGTCTTTAATTTGTGTCTGTAACGGTGCAATCAATCAACAACCATTGGGGCCGGGTGAAAGATAAGTGACTTTTTGGTGTATTATCAAGAGGGTGGTCACCAGAGAGTTTAGTTGATCATTAATTTTCGGATCTCGAAAGATTAATTAAGATATATACAAATTTATTTGCACACTTTTAGACAAATAAATAAAAATAAAATAACAGTGCAAGCAATCAATTGACATCCATTTTTATTTTTTTAAATAATATCAGTATTGATTAATATATATTCGCACTGCTTCTCGATTGGCTTCATAACCATTTTGGTTAATTAACCATTCACTTTCCTTAATTCTAATTGAAACAAATATAGTTATCAAAATATTTTTAATTTATGGTTCCATATGTGCAGTAACCCATTTCAAATATTATCAAATCGTAATATATATAGCTCTGAAGTCAAAATAAATAAAAGAATAACAATTAGTTTTATTTTTTTATTAGGTTGTCTTAATGTGTGCCTAAAGATAAATGGATACTAAAAGACAAAAAACTTAATTTCAATACATATTATATATAATAAACTTGTTATCTTCTAATATCTTTAATGTGACACACGTTAAGACAATTCTTCTTCTAGAGTAAAGAAAGTCAGTTAGAAGATATGAACAAGCAATAAAGCTCCTAAAGCACTTGGAAGAACAAATTCGTATCCATTCTATCCATATATACTTTTAATTTATTACTTAAATATACCCACTTAAATTTAAAAATGGGTTTGTTCACACTGTGAATGGGGCGTGGGGGAAGATAGCATCAACAGTCAAAGAAAATTATAATTTAAAATTAAAGCAGTTGGACCTTCAGCGGATAAGCCTCAAAATGCTAAAGCAAGCTCATGTTATGAGATGGTAACAACCAACGGGAAATGTTGACGGGTTATCCACTCATTATAATCCAACACAAAAAGTTACTCATAATATTACAACACCAATATCCATGATAGGATTTACCTATCTTTCCACGTTCATTAAATATTCTAACGTTCATCTTTTCAATAGAGTAATTCACACCATTTCTACATAATTTATCTTTTATTTGGTTGTTGAGACATTGGCTCTTGTGTTATGGAATACGCCATTCAAAAAAGTGGCCTAAATTATTGGAGTATACATCATTTGCATGACCAAATTAAAACTACTTTTGATTTTTGATTTTTGATTTTTGATTTCATACTTGTTTTTTTTTTTTTGGTTATGAATAGTTACAGTACTGATCCCAATTTTGTTTTGTATATTTATAGCCACCTTAGCTCTTATGTTTTCGTACAGAAATCCAAAATGGTTTGGTTAACATTTTCTTGTCAGTTTTTCTGCCTTCAGTTGTTGCTCTTAACGTATTCTCAAACTTCCGCAAAACTTTGCTCTCAGGAACAAAGTTCTGCATTGCTCCAGTTCAAGCAACTCTTTTCCTTGGAAAATAGTTCTTCTTCCATCTGTGATGAGTACAAGATACATTACTCTTATCCAAAAATGCACTCCTGGGAGGAGGATAGTGATTGCTGCTCGTGGGATGGGGTTACATGTGATACAGAGACAGGTCACGTTATTGGCCTGGACCTTAGTTGTGGTTGGCTTCATGGCAACATTCCTTCCAACACCACTCTCTTTCTCCTTCCTCAACTACAAACCCTAAACCTTGCTTTCAATAACTTCAACCACTCTCATATTTCCCCTGGTTTCAGTTTTTTTCCTCGTTTGACTTACCTCAACCTCTCTTTCTCAAACTTTTCTGGCCAACTTCCCTTTGAAATCTCTCATTTGTCTAAATTAGTTTCACTTGACCTCTCTCAGAACTTCCAAGTGAGTATTGATACCCCTGTTTTGGAAGGGCTGGTTCAAAATTTGACCAAGTTAGAAGAACTGTCTCTTGATTACATTGACATGTCTTTGACTATAGTTGGCCGCTTGACGAATCTGTCTTCTTCTTTGACATATTTGAGTCTCAATGATTGTGGAATGCAAGGAAATTTCCCAGATATTGTCTTTCGCCTGCCAAATCTACAGTTCATCAGTTTACGGTGGAACTCCAACTTAACAGGAATTTTTCCAAGGGTTAATTGGAGTAACCCTCTCGAGTTTTTGGATGTCTCTAGAACGAGATTTTCTGGAGAATTATCTAATTCAATTGGCAATTTAATGTCCTTGAGATATTTGAATCTCTATAACTGCAATTTTGTTGGGTCAATTCCTGCATCAGTTGGTAACCTTACACAACTTGCCTTTTTAGATTTTTCAGCCAACCATTTCATCGGTGAAATTCCAGCTGATATTCTTGTCAACCTAACTCAAGCTTTTCATTTATCTATCCAAAATAATCTACTGGTTGGTCCAATCCCTTCTCGTGCAAATAGGCTTCCAAATTTATCCTGGTTTTCTTTTTTTGGTAATTTTCTCAATGGGTCTATACCATCTTGGATATTCAATCTTCCAAACGTGGAGTATATAGACCTTGGTTACAACCAACTAACCGGTCATCTTGTTGAATTTCAGAGTAACCTCTTGTCATCCCTTTATTTAGATCATAATAGGTTTTGTGGCTCAATTCCAATTCTACCATATCCGTTGAGATTCTTTCTTATCTCAAATAATAAATTGACGGGAAAGATTCCTCGTTCGATCTGCAATATGAGCTTATTTAGAGTTTTTGATCTTTATAACAACAGCTTGAGTGGAGCCATTCCAGAATGCATGGGAAACTTTAGCAATGAACTCCAAGTTTTGGATTTGCAGAAGAATAGAATTGATGGTAGAATTCCTGATACATTTGCAAGAGGCGGTCAATTGAGAACGCTTAGTGTTAATGACAATCAGTTGGAAGGGTCGATCCCACGATCTTTGATGAATTGTAAGATGCTTGAAGTTCTTGATCTTGGAAACAACCACCTAAACGATTCCTTTCCAAATTGGTTAGAAAGCCTTCCAAATCTACGGATTCTTATTCTTCGTTCCAATAAGTTTCACGGTTTTGTACGAGAACTCTCTACGGTTTTTCAGTCGTTTGCTAAGTTGAGAATCCTTGATCTTTCAAATAACAATTTTAGTGGTTCTTTACCAAAGAAATATTTTGAAAATTTAGAAGCTATGATGGATGTTAATGAAACAGAAAGGAAGTTGCGATATATGAGTGAAGGGTATTATCTAGATTCTGCAATAGTGACATTGAAAGGCTCTGATGTGGAAATAATGAAAATTATTACTACTTTTACTTGTATAGATTTTTCAAACAATAACTTCCATGGAGAGATTCCAGAACTAATTGCAAATCTTCATGCATTGCGACTCCTCAACCTTTCCCACAACCGTTTAAGTGGTTGCATCCCGTCATCTTTAGGGAATTTGACAGGTCTTGAATCATTAGATCTTTCTTCAAACAAGCTTGTGGGAGAGATTCCATATCAATTGACAAAACTGAATTTTCTTCAGGTTTTAAACTTGTCCCAAAACCAACTCACAGGACCAATACCTCTAGCCAACCACTTTGATACCTTCCCAATTAGTTCATACAGTGGCAATAAGGGATTATGCGGGTTTCCCATGCCAACAAAATGTGACACTGATTCACCACCACCATTCTCGATGTGGGAAGATACAGAGCCTACAGATGGATTTGGTTGGGAAGTTGTGTTGATAGGGTATGGATGTGGAATGGTATTTGGAATGTTGATAGGATATGTTGTATTCTCAACTGGAAAGCCTAAATGGCTTGCGAAGATTGTTGAAGTAGAACATCATAGAAAGTTGGGAAGGGCGTGAGCAACCGTGGAGGAAGAAGAGGCCAGTGCATGCGAGAAGCTCTCTTGTGTTATAAGCTTTTGTCAAAATGTCTTTCTTTTGTACGTGTATTACTGTATATAGTGCAAGTAATGATATCATTTGCTGTGTGTTATTCTAATAATATCAGTGTTGATTAATAATATTACTCACTGTTCTCGATCGGGTTGATAACCATTTTGGTCAATTTATCGTTGAATCTTATTCTATTTATTGATCTCAAGAATCACTGATTCATATACCACAAAAAAGATGAGAATAATCACAGGGAAGCAAGAAAGAGAAAAGTCGATAAACTTTTTTTTTTCTACAGACTTCGACCTTCAATAATAACCTACTTTGTTGACGTCGTCACGTCATGTAGATACGAATATCCAAACACTTCTGTAAGCCTTGTTAAAACTTATTGACTACTTCAATGAAACCACAGTTATAACCCTACAAGAATCTCTAGATTATAATAGCATATTACGATGAAAGTATTTTTGTATATGAATATGACCAGGATTAAGATATACCATAAAGAAAACGACACGTCTTTGTCTACACGCACAGCAATATCGTACTTTTATATGAATATTAATTACACCCCTATAGTCCACTAAATGTTTAAATAACCCCGTATCTTATAAATCTTCATGGAGCTAAGTGACTTTATCCTAAACTTTCTAAACGTATTAATATTCTATCTCTGTACAAAAAATACTTCAGTTCACGGAAAGCAGAGCAGCACCATAAGACATCCTCTACATTTCGAATATTTCGTTTATGTTTTCCTACCAAATACAAGAAACAGGGAGAGGATAAATTCTTTATTTAGATGAAAAAAAAAAAAAAAAAAGGCACAACCCTTCTTCCCCGAATCAATATCCTCGGCCAATTCAGAAACCGTTGCTCATACTTCCACTTCAAACTCTCTCTTGTCACCGGAAAAACAACTTATTTCGCTATTCTCATTACTTAAGCCAATTTAGCAAAACATCGTCCAAGAGAAAACTTTCGGTTTGATGAACAAAACAAGAGCAAAAATGTGCAGAAATACGTTCAAAGTCTTCAACAATCGCGCTGCCAAGGTCGGCTTACTTTGCCTTCTTGTAAGTTTGGTTAAAATACAGAAAGNAAAAAAAAAAAAAAAAGGCACAACCCTTCTTCCCCGAATCAATGTCCTCGGCCAATTCAGAAACCGTTGCTCATACTTCCACTTCAAACTCTCTCTTGTCACAGGAAAAACAACTTATTTCGCTATTCTCATTACCTAGCCAATTTAGCAAAACATCCTCTAAGAGAAAACTTTCGGTTTGATGAACAAAACAAGAGTAAAAATGTGCAGAAATACGTCCAAAGTCTTCAACAATCGTGCCGCCAAGTTTGATTTACTTTGCCTTTTTTTAAGTTTGGTTAAAATACAGAAAGATTCATGAAAGGTTGGGGAAAATGAATGATGATCCCTATTATTGGGAGACTGAGTCTTCCAAATTGTGGTATATCTTCCAACGTTTGTATATATCTAGAAATGATCAATTAACTGGTCAAGGAAATTCACAAAGGATATTTCCAGGAGTCACAGTGAACGCTCGTTATAGTCAATGCTGTCAAATCCAGCATGACTAAACCTTTGACTCTATACTTGATTCCATGTGAAAAGATAAGAATATTTACAGTACTGGCTCGCCACTTTCTTGCCTATTTATAGCTATCTCAGTTCTTATGATTTCGCACTGAAAAACAAAATGAGTACATTAACTCTGTCTTACCAATTTTTCTGCTCTCATAGCTCCGCAAAACTGTGCTCTTATGACCACACTTCTGCATTGCTTCAATTTAAGCAACTGTTTTCCTTCCTAGAAAAATTCTTCTTCCCTTTGTGATTGAACCATGTTTCCTTCTAATCCGAAAATACTCTCTTGGAATGAGGATAGTGATTGCTGCTCATGGGATGGAGTCACTTGTAGAGCTGACGATCGACCGTGTCGACATGTGATGCGTCACGTCATGAAAAAAAGCAAGGCATGACAAGACCCATGATCATGCAGGCCATGCCGTGGGCCTTAAAAATGGCACACGGCCCGACCCACTAAAAAAAACAACCGTTAAACGGTTAGTTCACATTTTTTTAATTTTTTCCTATAAATATCTCATTATTTCTCTTTGCTTTTCACACTCCAATTCCAATCTTCATTCTCCTTTCTCTCTTATTTTGTATTTGTATCAATTAAAAAAGTATATAATCACTATGAAATATATATAAAATAATGAGACATTGAAATATTAATTGAATTTCAACACTTTTTATTACTTATAATTATAAATTACAAATATAAACTTAAAAATTAGGATTAATAATTAACAGTAACAATTACATCTCCAATAGAAATATAAGTATACAAATACAATACAATTATCTCAACTTTGATTCTAATTTACGAATATTCAAAGTAAATAATTGATCAAAAAAATATCATACATTATTAATTACTGAAGCCCACAACGGCGTCGTCTAAAGGATAAGTAAAGCACTACCGTTTTGGACTATTCTTTTTTAAATCTTGATCGTCAATTCAAGAGGCATCTAACAACTGCAAATCCCCTTGAGTTCAATGCTATAAAAGTGCCCAAAAAGTCCCTGTTCAATAACAAAGTATCTCTCTTCTCTTCATCTTTATTTTTTCACTCTGCTAGGGTTCTTGTGAGTACTCAAACTGTGTAATATTTGTACAATCAGTGAGATTGTTGATTGAGGGTTGTGGTTCCTTCAAGGATTAGAGGAGCTGGGTTAGTCTTTCTCTAGGATCAAAGATAATTGTAAGGGTTGAGTGATTAGGTAGCTAGTGAGAGAGTAGTTCTTGATGAATTGTTATTGTACTCTGTAAACACTCTTGATAACTATAGTACAGCGGGTCTCATTGTTTTGGAGCTCATCGTGGACGTAGCTTGTTCAATCTTGAACAAGTGAACCATGATAAATTGGTGTCTTTGTGTTCTTGATTGATCTATGTGATTTGGTAGATTCTAGTTGTGTGTTTAGACTCTAAGTATAACATACATCTTAATTTTCATTAATTTCTTTGAATATTTGTAAACTAGAATCAAAGTTTGAGATAATTTTATTGTATTTGTATACTTGTATTTCTAATGGAGATATAATTGTTAATATTAATTCTTAATCCTAATTTTTAAGTTTGTATTTGTAATTTATAATTATAACTTATGAGTAATAAAAAGTATTGAAATTCAATTAATATTTCAATATCTCATTATTTTATTATATTTCATAGTGATTATATATATTTTTTAATTAATACAAATACAAAATGTCACAAGATATAACATATAACCTTTTTTTATAATAATTATTAATAATAAATCAAAATTACCATAATTTATAAATATTAAAAAGAATTTGTAGGCCGACCCACAAAGCACGCAGGTCGGCCCGCGTGCTAGGCCCACAGCATAGCTTGCTATATAGTGGGCTGCGCCTTCAGATTTGGGGAGCCAACACGGCACGATAAGACACAAATTTTTGCGTGCCTTAGCACGACATGACCCACAGCATGACATGTCTTAAATTTTTAAGCATGACATGACCCACCGCCGACTCTCTAGTCACTTGTGATATCAACAACGTTTGTGTGATTGGCCTTGATCTTAGTTGGAGTTGGCTTCTTGGCAACATCCTTTCCAATAGTAGTCTCTTTTGGCTAATTAAGAGGAATTGAGAAGAGAAGTGTTTTGAAAGAAAAGGTTACTATTGCTTCTCAAATTTGGTTTGTACAAAATGGCTAGGGTCACCCCTTTTATAGTGCTTAAGAGATTTTTTTACACTTCAACGTCCAACTACCACCTACACTAATAAATATCATCTACCATGCCTTCCACAATTAATAGCTACCTAACAACTTTTTAATAATGATATATTTTTACACAATCTTTGTAGTTACAATGCCTATTATTTGGGTTAAATACACGAGTCAAATATACTCTTTACACTGAGCTTAGGAATAAATATTAAGCTAACAATTTTTATAGGTTTAAGTGATAAATCAAAATAGTTTTGGGCCCAAATCAAGTTTAATATTCAACGCTTTCATGGTTTTGTGTGGAGTTCTGAAGAAGTATACAGTAGTTAATTATATGTTAAGTTAAAAGTCTTTGATCTTTCAAACAACAATTTTAATGGTTGTTTGCCAACCAAGTATTTTGAAATGCTGAAAGCTGTGACGAATGTAACTGAAACTAATGAATACATGGGTGAAGGGTATTACGAAGATTTAGTGACAGTGACAATGAAAGGGTTTGATTATGAATTAGCGAAAGTTCTTACTACTTTTACTATCATTGATGTTTTCAGATAATAACTTTGATGGAGAGATTCCAGCATCAATAGGCAATCTTCATGCACTTCGACCTTTCTCACAATAATTTGATTGGTCGTATCCCATTATCATTGGAGAATCTTAGACCTCTTGAACAATTAGATACTACTTCAAATAATAAGCTTATCAGAGAGATTCAATGGCAATTGACAAAATTAGATTTTCTTCAAGTTTTAAACTTGTGACAAAACCAACTCACGGGGCGCATACCTTGAGCTGCCCACTTTGATACCTTCCCCGAGACTGCGTATATTCGGGATTGTGTGGATTTCCATTGACCAGAAACTGTATTAGGAATAGGAGAAAATCATCCGGAAACTTGGTCAATATGTTGACAATAGTACTGTGTAGCTTTCATCAGTGAAATGAATCATATGCCAACTACCATCCTTGAATATATCATCCAACAAAGCAATTACATACAGTTTTAGAAGGTTTTGGTAAGTAATTATTTTATTTAATTAATTGTCCAATTGCATTCAATATTTACATGACTGGAAAATGTTGTTATGTATTCTAAAAGCTCGTGTTTGATGCTTGAGAATAATAAAAACATTATTACTCATTTTATTGGCATTAACTAAGTATAATTAAAACATTTAAAAGGTATTGGTTCCTTTCCAACTTCAAAATTACATTTCTCTTCAAAGCCAAGAAATATAAATCATAAAAGAAAACTTGTGACTAATCTCCACGATAAGAGGATAACATATTAAATAGTAGAACATTGGCTTTCACTTTCGGTTAATAATTGGATACAAAAATACATCTTGCTGCAAATTTTAAATTATTGCCCTTTCATGGTGGGACTATATTGGAATTATTTACGTAATAATTAGACTAACTGTTAAAACACTATCTCAAGTTTAGAATTAATTAAATGGCTATAAACTTTATCGCTTAAGCGATAAGTTTATAGATAAACCTATATCGTCTAAGTGATAGGCTTATATTGCTTAAGCAAATGGTCTTTTAATAAGGAGTTTCAAACTTTATGGCTATTCAATTCATTCTAAACTTGAAATGATATTTTAATTAATTTTCTAAGAGGGGAATAAGTGTCAATTATTACCTTTTTGCCTCAAGGAATTTGAATAAATGACTTTTTCCCACCCAAGGTTTACCTTAATGACACATTTCCATCCAAAAAGTTTCAAAATACCACTTTTCCATCCAAAGTGTATATTCCAACCAACTGTCGGCCAATTCCGACATCTTTTCGACCCCACACCACCACCATTCTCTTCCCCGATCATCACTTACTAAAATCCTTCAAACCTTACTTTCGTGGACCTCGTCAATTGCCAACAATCGAGAGATTTGTAAAACATGCAACCACCCCTCCCAAGTTAGATTCCGACCAATCCTGACCACCAAAAGACTCTCCGACATCCCCTATTCAAAAGTCTCAATAGTCTGGATCGAGTTTGCTCTATGTTGACCGCTGAATCAGAAAGTGTATTTTGGGCAGTAAATAAAATACAAACTTTGGGTAAGAAAGTGGTATTTTAAAACTTTTTGGGTGGGAAAGTGTCATTAAGGCAAACCTTGGGAGGGAAAAAGTCGTTTACTCCAGGGAATTTTGCCCATTATTCTCCGTTCAGTTCAAACACTACACTTCCATTTCTCTCTTTTTTTTTCATTTAAATATATAATGGTTCCCATTCTATCCATATATGTTGTTTAATTATTATTTTAAATTAAAAATGGGATTGTTCACACTTTAAGTGGGGGATAAATAGCATCATTAGAACCAAAAAATAATTAAATCCATCATTTAAAAATAAACTAGCGTGGACCTTAAACAAATTAACAGCGCTTCACAAAGCTAATGCAAGCGCAGTAGGTCATGCGATGTTAACTACCAACAAAATCCTGAAGGCAAAATTTATCCTTATCCTTTCTTTTGTGACTGTGACGAGAAGACCTGACGTGGTTGCCCATTATAATTCTATATAAATTTCATGTCCATTGAATTAATTATCTTATCAAAAGGTTAATTCACACTAATTTCAAATCTTTTATTTTTAGAACCTGATCCTATCTTTCCACGCATATCTTCTTATTAAAGTCCTCTACTTTAAACTGTAATGTGATGGTATTTTAGAACCAAAAGGAACAACCTTGACAATTGTTTGTTTCCTCACAAATGCCACCAAAACTTTTACTCTAATGTGGGTTCAGATGGTTCACACTAACCCAACACAGAGTCCTTAAAATTTATTTCCTTAGTAGTCGTGAATCTTGAGTTGCAGAATTCGCCATTAAAAAAAGTGCTAAATTATTGGAGGAGTCATCATACTGCATGACCAAATTAAAACTACTTTTTTATTTTTTTGCTTTCGTACTTGTCTCCTTGATTGTAAACCTGTTAGAATAGATACAGAAGTGATCCCCACTTTCTGGTCTATTTATAATCATCTCAGTTCTTCCAATTAATTACGGAAACACAAAATGGGTTGGTTAACTTTGTCTTATCAATTAATTTTCTGTCTTCAGTTGTTGCTTTTGTATTCTCAAACTTCCGCAAAACTTTGCTCTCAGGATCAAAGTCCTGCACTACTCAACTCTTTTCCATCGAGAACAGTCGTTCTTCCTCCATCTGTGATGAGTACAAGATGCAGTCTTATCCAAAAATGCACTCATGGAAGGAGGATAGTGATTGCTGCTCGTCGGACGGGGTTGCATGTGACACAGAGACCGGTCATGTGATTGGCCTCGACCTCAGTTGTAGCTGGCTTCCTGGCGACATTCCTTCCAACAGCACTCTTTTTCTCCTTTCTCACTTGCAAAGCCTAAACTTTTCTTATAATGATTTCAATTACTCCTAAGATTTCCCCTGGTTTTAGTCAATTCCCTGATTTGACAGTCATTAGACTTTCCACCTCCAACTTTTCTGGCCAACTTCCATCAGAAATCTCCCGTTTGTCTAAATTAGTTTCGCTTGACCTTTCTAACAACTCTCAGGTGAGTCTTGGAACCCTTTCTTTGGAAGGGCTGGTTCACAATCTGACCAAGTTGGAAGAAATTTCACTTAATTACATAGACATGTCTACCACACTACCTTCTTCGTTGACCAATCTATCTTCTTCTTTGACATACATGAGTCTCATTGATTGTAGATTGCAAGGCTACTTTCCTGATAGTATCCTTCGCTTACCGAATCTACAAATCCTCTATTTACAGTTGAACCGCAACTTAACAGGCATCTTTCCGAATGTTAACTGGACCAGTCCCATTGAGATTTTGGACGTATCCATCACGAGTTTTTCAGGAGAATTACCCAACTCAATCGGCGATTTGATGTCGTTGAGGTACTTGAGTCTCTTTCGTTGCAAATTTGTTGGGTTAATTCCCCCATCACTTGGTAACCTTACACGACTTAACTTTTTGAGTCTTCCGGAAAACCATTTTTATGGCCACATCCCATATTCTCTTTCAAAGCTTGGGCAGCTCGATACTATGGATCTTTCATCCAACAATTTCACTGGTGAAATTCCATCTGATATTTTTGTCAACCTTACTCAACTTTCTTTTTCGTCTTTCCAAAGTAATAAACTACTTGGTCCAATCCCCTCTCATGCTAATAGACTTCAAAAGTTAGCTCATATTTCTTTCTTTGATAACATGCTCAACGGGTCTCTACCATCTTGGCTATTCAGTCTGCCACGGCCCACGGGTGGAATATATAGACCTTGGTTACAATCAACTAACCGGGCACATCGTTCAATTCCAAAGCCATTTCTTAAGTTTCTTTTTTTGGATCAAAATAGGTTTCATGGTTCAATTCCAGTTCTACCACATGACTTGAGATCCTTTTTGATCTCGAACAATAATTTGACCGGAGAGATATCTCATTTGATATGCAATATGAGCTCAATTGCAATTCTTGATCTTTATAATAACAGCTTGAGTGGCACCATTCCAAAATGCTTGGGAAACTTCAACAGTAGTCTTCAAGTGTTGGATCTGCAAAATAATATAATTTATGGAAGAATTCCTGATACATTTTCAAAAGACAATCATTTGAGGAAACTTTCCATCAACAACAATTGGCTGGAAGGGTCTGTCCCACGATCTTTGGTGAATTGTACGAGGCTTGAAGTTTTCAACATTGGAAACAACAACATAAAGGATACCTTCCCATATTTGTTGAGAAGTCTTCCAGAGTTGCAGGTTCTTGTTCTTCGTTCCAATAAATTTCACGGATTTATTCGAGTTTCTTCCGGCAAGGCCAATCATTCATTTGGTAAGTTAAGATTCTTTGATATTTCGAATAATAATTTTAGTGGTCCTTTGCCTGCAAAGTATTTTGAAAATATGAAAGCTATGATGAATGTTGGTAAAGCTGGAAAGAAGTTGCGATACTTGGGTGATGGGTACTATCAAGTTTCTGTGATAGTAACTCTAAAAGGGTCCGATTTTGAAATGATGAAAATTCTCAATCGGTTTACTATGATTGATTTTTCAAACAATAACTTCCATGGTGAGATTCCAAAACTAATCGGAAATCTTCATGCACTTGAGCTTCTCAACCTTTCTCTCAATAGTTTAACTGGTCATATCCCATCATCTTTCGGGAAATTGACAGCTCTTGAGTCATTAGACCTTTCTTCAAACAAGTTCGTTGGAGAAATTCCACGTCAGTTGACAAATTTGAACTTTCTTGAAGTTTTAAACTTGTCACATAACCATCTTACAGGTCCCATACCTCAAAATAATCAATTTAACACATTCCCAAATAATTCTTATAGTGGAAATTTGGGATTGTGTGGATTTCCATTGTCAAAGAAATGTGGTGATGACAGTGTGCCACAGCTCTTAGCATCAGAAAAAAATGACGTAGAGCCTGAAAATGGATTTGTTTGGCGAGTGGTGTTTATAGGGTATGGATGTGGGGTGGTGTTTGGATTAATTATGGGATCTTTTGTATTCGCAACTGGGAAGCCTCAATGGCTGGTTGTCATGATTGAAGGAAAACGTTATAGAAAGCTGCGAAGGTCCAATAACAATCGAGGCGGAAGAAGAAGGTAGTGCATGCATGCAAGAGGTCTGTTGGGTAAGTGGTGTAACAGATTTTGTATAATAAATAGTGTGGTGCTTGTTATTTTTCTGCCTTGTATCTCTTTAATGCAGTAATAGAATATCTCGCTACCATATATCTTTTGAATAATACCAATATGTCGACTAACTATACTTCCCCGTGCACTAAATTGAAGGATTAATTCATGCGGTGCATGGGTTGTATGCATGGATTAATTGATACTATGATGAAGACGATATAAATTGACTAATAGTACCCCCGGATAAATAATAATAATTTGGATTTTGGACTTAATACATCATTTACGACATTATTATATATTTCTTTTTAAAAATTGTGAATCAAAATTATGGTACTTGTTAAAAACTAATTCGTAAATTTGAAATAATATAATATTATCTAAGTAATTTTAGGAATAATAAATTAATACATTTAATCTGACTATAGTTATATCATAAAATCAATTTGTGTTTATCAAAACATTTGATCATAATAATTCCATTCTTGCAAACGTAAACTAGCTTAAACTTGAAACCAATAATCATAAAAAATAAAAAATAAAAACTACGGATCCCTGAATAAGCGTCACAGCCGGCAGACAAGGGTGGGCCCAACACAGTGTTACAGTTATCGTCTTTTTATAAACAGACGGATCAGATCACTCCTTCAAACACCAACGGCTGCGATGCATCCTTCTTCCTTTTAAACCAACACTTTTTCGCGCTCTTTAGTTCTTAAACTATTGCTCTATCAATCTCCCTCTAAAACCCTCCAAGAATCTTGAAATTGAAAGCGCCAATCTCAAATTAAGTAGTAATTATCCTCACGTTATCACAATTTCTTGATTTTCTTTTAACAACAACGCAATTCATCTATAACTGAAACCCTTTTTATTTTCTCTAATTTTGCAGAGAATTCTGGTTCTGGTTAGGGTTTGGCCCGAAATGTCGACGCGAAATCGTTACCAGTCAGTTTCTTCGTCGTCATCATCATCATCAATGGCCAGAAGGCTTCCATCTACAACGGAAGATTCCATCAAGAAAATTACTATATCGAAGCCGCAATTGGCCAAGAAGCGACCGGCTCTCAGTGATATTACGAACCAGAAAAATGGGTCTAAAGTCGGGTCGCGGGTCTTGGGGACCCTTCCTCCTAAGTCCATTGTGCGTAGTTTCTTTTTCTTTTTTTCTGGTTTGTGTATGTTTTTAATACTGGTCGATACTGGATTTACTTGTTTCGGATTAATTTTGCAAATCATTTTTTACTTGGTATTTTTTTTATTTTTTGGGTATTGTTTTGTTTATGTTAATCCTCATCTATTTCCTTGTAATTGTTAATTGTCTTTGTAAAGACAGATTAATTTATAAGGAATTGATAATCTTTTCAGATCATTTACTTGCTATAATTTGATCAATTTTATGGTGTTAAATATTGACACTTACGGTCGAATCAGTTGCATATTTTCCACATTAATAACATCTATGTTATTCTCTAGCTACTTTGTTCTTGATATATTTAATTATTTTGCCCATGAAGTATGAACAGTTGCATGTTTTGAAAATTATTTTGTGATTTATGACTGTCATGTTGTCATGAGGACATTGTAGATTTATTATTATGTCAATCTTTTCATAGAAAACTTGAACGTGTGCTTTGAGATGATATCTACCTTGTTTTCAAAGGATTAGGTTTCAATATGGCGCCCAAATGCCCCTAAATCATTGTGATAGTAATCATTCTGAGTGTTCAGAAGCTATTTTTTTTTTTAACTCACTCTTACTTTCAGTTCTGCATTTATTGATTTTGAACAATAATTGATCATTTTTTATAATTCAACCTAAAGGTGCCATGTTCAGCTAAGATTGCCAAGAAAAAGGAATCTTCTGCTCATGCTTATGATAAAGGGCTCTCTGGAAATACTTTGCCTGCAACCTCAAGTGTATCTTGTAATGATATATTTTCCCCCAGTAGTGATCAACCTACTTTTAGAGCCTTCTCTTCTCCAAATAGCAGTTTCATTATCCTTCCTGCTCCTGATAGTGCAGTTCTGGTACCCCGAAGCACAGATGTTTCTCCAAGCAAATCAGTTGTTGGTTCTGTTTCTTTGGATGAGACCATGTCTACTTGCGATTCATTGAGGAGTCCAGAATTTGAATATATAGATAATGAAGGTGATTCAACAATTAAATCCATTGAGATGAGGACTCATAGCTCTCTCAACATTTCAGATCATGCTGAAAGAGAAGGTTTTTTCTTTGAAAGAATTTGATTGCTATTAATCTAATTTATTTTTCTGTTGGGCTTCTTCATGTGTTCAATTCCTATCCCATGTGTGTTGCCAATGTGGGCTTTGATACTGTAGTTATTTCTCATATATTGCAATTGCAGATTGATAGAATTTTACTTTTATGGCCATCCTAATGCTGTTTTGGCTCTATGGATCGTAGGGATGTCTTGCAAGAGAGATATACTAGTGGAGATTGAATCGGTTGGTGATTTTGATGATATTGATTACAATGTCAAGGATCCCCAATTTTGTGCAACCATTGCTTCTGACATTTATAAGCATTTGCATGCATCTGAGGTTTGGCATCCTTATGATATTTAAATTGTACTTGCCTTTTGATTAACTTACCAAAAATGCTTAGTTGTTTTTCTTTTACTGGTCGGTTGAGTTTTCTGGCTTTTGCGATTTACTAATGTTAAAGTTCAGTAAATTCCCAATGGACCCATAAATGCTATTGTTCATTTATTTATTTATCTTCTAATTCTGTTTAAGGTTGGAATATGACACAGTTTTATATAATGTTTGAAAAACCGGTTTCAAGAGTAAGAAGGTTATATTAATATATTTCCATTAATTGTGATTTCCTGAGGTTAAGAATGTTATTAATGTTTTGGTAATTCTCTATCAATCATACTGCCATGTCAGTTTATAGCACAAACATAAGTGGTAATACTGGTTTTTTTAATTATGTAGTTTTTTGCAGTATGATAAGCATTCTCCAATAATAGATAGTTGGAATGGGAAATTGTCTTTGAGAAATATGGTCTGAAGTTATGTAATGTTCATCATTTTCTGCATCTAAGTTATTAAATTTCGAATTTTCAGGCAAAGAAACGGCCTTCAACGGATTTCTTGGAAAGGGTTCAGAAAGACATGAATGCCAGCATGCGTGCAATATTGATTGATTGGCTAGTGGAGGTAAATTGTTGTGGGCAATGATATTGGCAGGGCATTCATGACCCACTTCTCTGTTTCATGGTTGCATTTTTTAGGACAACTGCTTATTATGTTGATACCTGGGTTTTCTCTTGCATTATAAAATTTCTCTTTCTCTTATGAGATTTTTTATCCTGAACTTCAAATTTTTAATTGCAGGTTGCTGAAGAGTACAAACTTGTACCTGAGACTCTATTTTTGACAGTCAACTATGTAGATCGTTATCTTTCTGGCAATGTAATAAACCGGCAGAAGTTACAACTGCTTGGTGTTTCCTGCTTGATGATTGCAGCGTAAGTTTACGTACATTTTCTTGTTTCATATAACTTAGCAATCTCTATGTGCAAGTGCGTAAATATATATTATGATAAGACTATCGATAATAACTGAAAGTAATAATATTTGCAGAAAATATGAGGAAATATGTGCTCCCCAGGTGGAAGAATTCTGTTATGTTACTGATCATACATACTCCAAAGAGGAGGTTAGGATTCTATTTTCCAAAGTCTAGATTCTTATTTATATAGCTTTATTCCTCCTCACTTCAGAAGTGTTATGCAATATCCTTTGCTGCAGGTTCTCCAAATGGAATCTGCGGTACTGAATTACTTGAAGTTTGAAATGACAGTCCCTACAGCTAAATGTTTTCTGAGGTAAAGTTCATCTTTTATGTTCCTATTGAAATATTAAGTGCTTTTCTTTTATACATCTGTGGAACTGACCTGCAATTTACAACAAATGTTCAGGCGCTTTGTCCATGCTGCTCAAGGAAGTAATGAGGTACTCTTTATTGGAATAGATTGTTTTAGAATTGCATTATCTTGTCTTCCCCCACTTATTTTCATTTCTTTTTCACTAAATGCATTAAAACACAGTGTGAATAATTACTTGTATCAGCTGTGGCGGATCCAGCCACTTTTTGGGTGGGCCATGAATTTTTTTTTTTAATATTAATATGTATAATTTATATATTTTGGCCCACCCTAACAAAAATATTAATGGGCAAAAATATTAATGTATAATTAATTTTTACTTTGGTCCACTCTAGCAGAAATTTTTGGATCCGTCCGCACCAGTAAACATTCTTGTTGTTGATGCCATCATGCTTTTGTTATCAACTTCCATATGTTACCACCCTTATATTTTGTTTCTCCAATAATGGCTGTTGTTAGAACATTGTTTTTTAATGGTTTTAATATTTGCTTGCCTTTTGTAGGTCTCATCACTGCAGTTGGAGTGCTTGGCCAACTACATAGTGGAATTATCCCTTTTGGAATATAAGATGCTTTCATATGCCCCCTCAGTAGTAGCTGCATCAGCTACTTTCTTGGCTAATTTTATTGTTTTTCCATCCAAGAAACCTTGGGTATGCATTAGGAAAAATTATTAGTTTGATTTTGCTTGTTGCTAAGAGATCTCTATCTTCCCCGTTATTTTCAGCTAAAACATAAGTAAAATTTTGCACTTCTTGTGATGCAGAATTCTACCCTGGGGCATTACACACTTTACCAACCCCCAGATTTGTGTAACTGTGTCAAGGCACTGCATCGTCTCTTTTGTAAGGGTGGTCACCCTAATTTGACTGCAATCAGGGAGAAGTACAGTCAGCATAAGGTGAGTTGAACCTCTCTTTTGAGGATAGGATGACTAACACAACTTTTATATACTTCTTTTCCGTTCGCACAACTTCCATGAACTTCTTTCCGTTCCACTTCCATATGAAATTCAATAGACTTGTTGATTTCCAAATATTTTAACTGCAAGCTGCAAAACATTTCAAAATCCATAATGATCTGTGGAAAAAAAATAGCTGAAATTTATGTGGATTTATTCATGTATTGTGATGTTTGTTGGTGCAAACTAACATGTTTTATCATCTGTACAGTACAAATACGTGGCCAAAAAGTACTGCCCCAGTTCAATACCCGCCGAGATTTTTCAAGACATGAGTGAGTAGCTGTCAACATTACCTATTGACAGTCTAATTGATGTATAGTGAATTTTGACCTATGTTGTGATTGTTATTAGGTAATTTCTCAATCTACAGCTATGAATCAATGCAATTTTGTACAGATGATTTCCATCTATGAATAAAGTTTCCGAACAATTTGGCTGAAAACATCACATGCTAAATTTAAAGATTTCTCAAGATTTATAACGTAAGTATTTCCTTATTCTAATTTTAGAAAGGTAAAGAGCCAAAATCCAATTTTCTCATACCAACTGCAAATGGGGATTGAATTTGACTTTGTTTTGTAAATATACGTAATAGAAATTAGAAATAGAATCCAAGATAGGCATTGTGGGGCTGGCAATATTCAGTAATTTATGGTCTAATTTTTTTGTATTATTTTGATTTCTTTTTTTGAGCATGTTTTCTGTACTAAGAGAGTAAAGACAGATCCAGTGACCGTTTAAATTTCGAATTCAAAACCATTAAACATAACCTGACAGCTCTGTGACCTTTCGCTGATAACAAACCAACTCCCAGTGCACCACGTGTTTCATCACTCTACTAGCACCTTTTCGTTAGACTTTGTGGGCCCCACACCACGCTCCCTAACGTTTATCGAGTTGAATTAACGGTCATGATGCTATCAACAATTCAAATCGCCTTCTTCCCCGCCTCAAAAGTACAATTTTATAAATATAAATGTTTATTAAATGTCACTCTTCCGTAAACAGCTATTCAAAATCTTTCAAAAACCTCTCCAAATTCTCTGCTAAAGGCTCCTGAAAAGTTTCTGTCTTTCTTTCAAATTTTCTTTGTTCAGTTCACCCACTTTCTTGTTCTTGTGGTAAGAACAAGAAAGATTAGCTGATTTCAAAATGTCGACGCAGAACCGGCGGTCATCCTTTTCGTCGTCCACGACGTCGTCTTTAGCTAAACGGCATGCGTCCTCGTCAGAGAATGTGAGCAAGTTCATGGCGGTCCCACCGCATTTAACGAAGAAGCGAGCGCCACTTGGTAACATTAGCAATCTAAGGAATGTCACTCAAAGTGGTTCAAAAAGCTGGCTCTCCTCCTCTTCTTTGGTGGGTATTTTTTGTTTTTCAACTTTTTTTTTTGGCTTCTGAGAAAATGAGGAATAATTGATGGAACTATGTTTGGGAAAGAAACTTTCTCTTGAGTTGTGGGTTTTTCAAAATTTGTGTTTCTGGATGATTTTTTTTCTTTAAAAAAAAAAAGAATCACCAGTTTGGTTGCTGAGAAAATGGAAAGAAAAGAAAAGAAAATGAATAATTACAATATATAACAGTTAAATATGTAAGTAGTCTTTTACTGGCAGAATATATTAAGATTTCCAGATAATGAAAAGATTGATTTGAGAAAAGAATATCACTGGATTATAGCAAAAACTGGCACTAATTTTAATTTAACAGAGAGAAATCAGAAGAACATCTGTGAAATTTAAAAAGTAACTCATTTATAAGTTTGGAATTTCACAGTAGTCTCGTTTAATTTTCAAAGTTTAGCTGTATGGTAAATGAAAATGCTAACTTTGAGCGCTTGATTTACTTCATACTTGTAGGTACCATGCTCGAGTAAAGTTGCCAAAACAAAGAAATCTAATCCTGCCTCCAGTGTCAGCACAAGCTTCTCTGGGAACCTTTTACCTGCATCATTAAGTTCAAAATCAAACACAGTTGTTCCTTCTAAGGTTACATCTTTACCAAGAACTGAAGAACCTGCCCCTAGTATTGTAAAATCAAGCAATGTTTTTCCTTCTAAAGTTGCATCATTACCCAGAAGTGATAAAATTGTACCTAGTATTGCTGCAGTTCCAGCTTCTTGTTGCATGGATGTTTCTCCTTCTAAATCAGATGCAAATTCAGTTTCTATGGATGAGACGATGTCTGCTTGTGATTCTTTCAAGAGCCCTGATGTTGAATATATTGATAACAATGATGTGCCGGCACTTGATTCTATTAATAGGAATACATTTAGAAATCTCTACATTTCAGACCATGCGGAAACAACAGGTAATGTGTTCATTTAAAAGTTAATTTTTTTTTTTTTTTTTAATGTTTAGGTTGTCACTTGAACTTATTATCTATTAATTTGCTTGTAGGGAATGGCTGCAGTAGAGACATACTTGTGGAGATGGAAATGGACGATAAAATTGTTAATCTCGATGATAATTACATGGATCCACAGCTTTGTGCAACTTTTGCTTGTGATATCTACAAGCACTTGCGCGCATCTGAGGTAAATTTCGTCCTTTTACTTTGCTTTAATTGGGTCTTAGAGGGGAAGCATTACTTACCCAGAGAGATTATGATATCTATTTAAAATTGTTTTTTGAAATCTTCGGGTACTTAAGAAGAGTTTTTCTGATTTTTTTCGAACAATTATAGTTTAAAATGCTTTTGCTTTCCACCGTATTGGCTATATAAAACGTCTACTTGGATACTCATAAGGCTGTGAATGGCAGCAGGGTACATTTTAGTATGAGATTAAATGGAAAAAGATTAGGTAGTTTGTTTTGCCAAGACATAAATTAACGCATAATTATTTATGGGTAACAGGCATATTTTGGAAATGAATTCGATTCCAAAACTTATAAACTATTGCTTCAATAGTGTTTTTCTTATTATCTGCCCTTTCTGGGGATTTTTAGGCAAAGAAAAGGCCTGCAACAGACTTCATGGAGAGAATTCAGAAAGATATAAATTGCAGTATGCGGGCAATACTGATTGATTGGCTTGTGGAGGTAATTTATGAATTCTTATGCTGCTATTAGATATGCTTTACATGTGCTTTGACTGATATTAGATATTTTATTTGTACTACCACCGTGTGACACTGCTAAGTTGTGATGGTTAATTCCAACTGCAGGTGGCTGAAGAGTATAGGCTTGTACCTGATACATTGTATTTGACTGTAAACTACATAGATCGGTATCTTTCAGGGAATGCAATGAATAGGCAACGTCTCCAGTTGCTTGGTGTTGCCTGCATGATGATTGCAGCGTAAGAAAACATTTCCCTTTGTCTTTTTGATTCTTTCTATTTATCAAATCTAAATTTTACACCATGACTTTCACCTCCATGGTTATAGTATTAACAAGAAATGTGACCAAATTGCCAGAAAATATGAAGAAATTTGTGCACCCCAGGTGGAGGAATTCTGTTATATTACTGATAACACGTATTTCAAGGAAGAGGTATTAATTCTATCCAACTTTGTTTGACCTCCGCAATACTCATACGCTTCCTCAAATTGTTGCTATTCTACCTGGCCTACAAAATAATTTACTATCACAACTGCGTCAGGTTCTTGAAATGGAATCTGCAGTTTTGAATTACTTGAAGTTTGAAATGACAGCTCCCACAGCCAAATGTTTCTTACGGTAAAGGTTTTTATTCAATTATCTCATAATTTTTGCAATCATATGATCTGCACTGCTTTCTGACTTGTGATCAATGATATGAATTGTAGGCGATTTGTTCGCGCTGCTCAAGTGATAAACGAGGTATTTGTCTGGACTTGAGTTCTCAGTATCCTTGTTTTACATTATTATTCCAATGCAATGTTCAAATGTTCAAATGGCAGCATTTTGCTAGATAGTCAAGATATTCGTGAATATTTTTGTTTTTAATGTGATGGAGCAAAGTTCTTTTGCTTCTTGTTTAGGACCACTTATATTTTCCCTAATACTTTATTTCTTTGTGCTGGTTCAGGCTCCATCAATGCAGTTGGAATGCTTAGCAAACTACATTGCAGAATTATCTCTTCTAGAGTACAGTATGCTCTGTTATGCTCCATCACTCATTGCCGCTTCTGCAATTTTCTTGGCAAAATACATAGTTCTCCCATCAAAGAGACCTTGGGTATTTACATAAACATTAGCCACCCTTTGTTTCTTCAGACTGAGAACTTTCTATAAACATTAGTCAAATGTTGATCATTGTTTTTGGTGCAGAGTTCGACGTTGCAGCATTACACACTTTACCAGCCTTTGGACTTGATCGACTGTGTTAAAGATCTTTATCGCCTATGCTGTAATAGCAATAGTTCAAGTCTACCAGCAATCAGGGAAAAGTACAGTCAGCACAAGGTAATAAAAGATTCTCTTCTTCGAAATCCTATATGCAGAATCAATCCAATCCTATTTGTATAATTAAAACTAACTGGTGCTGTTTATATTTCAGTATAAATATGTGGCGAAGAAGTTGTGTCCTCCATCAATTCCTGCAGAGTTCTTCCACAGCCACTAGACATTTGCAGATTGTTCCAATATCCCGTTGGATAGACTTCTCTTCTGGTGACTTTGCTGCTATTTCTGGTTGCATGGAATGGATTCCCAGTTTTAACATTCTTTTTTCAATGTTGATGTAGCAAGCCAACAGCTTTGAGGTTATTGTATGATAAATTCTTCCTTCCTGTTTACCACTTTTACTCCACTCCCTTTTTTATCTCGTCTTTCAAATGCAAAAGCTTTAAAATTAATTGGTGATTTCATTTTTTTTTTTTTTTTAATAAGTAATATTTCCTCCAAAAGGCATTGATTTTTTATTAGAACCACATTCGGATTAATAAAAGAAACTTTGTTAATTTCTCAATTACATGCCGAAACCGAAACGAAGTAATCAATGGTAAACAAATGCATGTTATCTTCATTCTAAATGCATTTCTGTAATTATCACTCTTATTAGACATTCAAAATTTAGACAGAATTCTCTATTCATTTGCTTAATGTTGAAGATTAATAATGATAATTACCTTATTATAAAAAATTTTAAAGTTTAGCTGAACTCATATATTCTAACTTAATGTTAATTTTGGCATTTAAAGGAGCCAAATTCTTGGTGAGTCTATTACTACGTTTAAAATTAATTTTCAGAGCCAAATATTTGGTATTACTATATAATGATATTATAAAATTATTGCTGTTCCAGTCCTGTAGAGAGGAATATCAAATTATCAATGTGAACCGGTTGTATCTTTAAGCTTCACTTTAATTTCAGAATGCTCAAAAACATTGTAGTCAGAGAGAGGCACAAAATCTTCCATTTCCATGGACAAATAGAGGGTAGTATTTTCTGTTGAAAGGCCCCAAAACCTTGCAATTTTAGCCTTCAAATCATGAAATGTAATACTTCTTCTCCAACTATTATTTTATCAATTCAAATTTAACATAAGAGTTTTTGAATCAGATTTCTCTATTGATTTCCTTAAACTAAAGTTAAATTAAAGATTATTAATAAAATAATATAAGAATTAGATGTTATAAGATTTTTTAAAGTTTAGGTGAACTCAGATTCCAATTTCAATTTTTTCACTATGTAAAGAACCCAAATGCTTCATGAATTTACCATTACTTTTAAATGTTGGAGTTTTTGGAAGTTTAAGTGTTTTAATGTTTTTATTTATTTATTTTATTGTTGGGCTGCTACTTACAGAAGATCAATAATTACATGAACATTTGGGATGTCATTGATAACTAATTTGAAAAAAAAAAAAAAACTCAATTTTAACATAATTTTGAAATCATATATTATCTTTAGAAAAGTTTGTAAAATCCATCCTTTCTTTCAAATCAAGAGCATAACATGTGCTAAATTAACTTCCGGAATTAACAAATTAATACTAATAATAGCATAACATGCACCCATGCAAGGACATTTATTTCATACTTGTTATCTTACTTATACTAAGTTGACGATAATAATACTCGAAGCATATCAATATTAACCAGTTCTAGCTTTAACCTTCACTTCAATTTTGGAATGCTCCGAAATATTGTAAGCAGACAGAGTTAAATGATCTTTCATTTCCATGGGTAAACCACAGAAGAGGGTTGTATTCTCAATTGGAATCCCCCAGTGCCTTGCAATTTCAGCCCTCAAATCAGCAACTACTCTTGTTTCGTCCACCATGATATGAGTCTGTTCAGTGCCGAACTTCACCAAAATGTTGAATTTTGTTTTTCCAGTTGGTGCGATATCAAGAGCAAGTGTTGGAGATTGTCCAAACTCATAATCACCAATAATCTGATGGTCCATTAACTCTTCACCATTAAACATCAGTGTTTGCCTCTCCATATCCACATTCATAAGCATTTTAAGCTGGCTCTTCAGATCAGAAATGGTTGCCGAAGCTTGCATTGCGATATCAGTTGTGAACCCTCCACCGATGATCTTAAGTAGCACAGTTTTGTTCATGTTAAAATCTCTCAAAAATGGTATTGACTTAATATCTTTCTAACTATTTTCTTTTACAACCGTCAGGGCTTATAAAGTGAGAGTTCTGCTTCAACACATGCCCAAACTGCAACAAACAAATGCATGCTATCTTCATTCTACATGCATTTCTATCTATCCAGGCTTTGGCATGCATTTTGAGGATCCAAATACTTGATGAGTTTACCTACCACGCAATATATTTTAAATGTTAGAATTTTCATTTATCTCTAACAGCACTTGAAGAAATATTAATTAATTTTTTTATAACCAATTCGATTTTACCATTAAATATTAACTTAATTTGTTATTTTGTAGACACTAGCAAAATTTTCAATTATCTTCTGGGATAGATTTCTTGTCATGATTTTCCAGGCCATGGATTTCAAGTTTTAAATTTGTTATCATTCTTAGTCAATGTTTAATGTAGCATGCCAAATTCCAATAGTTCTGTGCTTACAATTGAGTACAAAGCGCTCCATTGTTTTGTGGTTTTTACTCCGCTCTAGGTTATAAATTATGGTAATATTACATTTGTAATTTAATCTCACAAACTTTTTCACACAATCTCAACGTGACAGTTCGTCAATGATTTCTAATGAATTTTCCTGTCTAATTAATTACAAACTGACCAATTTGTTAGAAAGAGTTTGTGAGATTAGATTTTGAGTCAATATTTATTAATTATTGTATATATTATATCAAAGTCTTTAATTAATAACATATATAATAACGGTAGAATTCAAATGCAAAATCTTTAAAAGTATAGGGTGATTTCGATTCGGTTTAAATTATTTTGAACTTATTAATATTTCCTCCTAAAGGTTCCACTAATCATGCACAAATTTCTTCCTTCTAAATTATATGATTATCGTTTGATTAGCTGCTACATACTAATATTATTATAAATTCTTTCTTTTTCCTTTTCTATTGAACACTTGTTGAACCTTTTAATAATAGGAAACTTGCTTCTACTAAAACTATATATTATAAATTCTATATTCCTAATACTTTTAAATTAAACATTTCTTAAACCTTTTAACCATTGGAAACCTAAATCAAATCCATTTATGTTTATGACATTCATTAATATCTATATAAATACAGCTACCCTTTAGTATTTTCTCATTATCTCAAACTTGTTTCTATTTCTCTTTATAAGTTTCTTCTTAAGTTCTCTATATGGCTTCCAATTTTAGCATCACTTATAGCTATGAAATACATAAAGTCAACGAAATATTATTGGGAGACGGTGACTACTTCACCTCACCAGACGCTCTAAACAAGTTTCGTCAGGCCATGCCAGACGTCGACAATTACTTTGACTTATCATTTGTCCAACTTGTTGACTCTTTCATACAGAATATCTTCTACAAGAATATTGAACCTCCCGTCATACTTTGCCGCAAGAGAGAATTCGAATCAGATAACTCATTCTCACTCTCCAAAATTGAAGCCCTGGAGGACCAAAAACGCAGATTGCAACATGACATTACCAACTCTGTCAAGGCTGCCCTCATGGATGCCAAAGAACCGTGAAAATATTCAAATGCGAGTGATTTTGAAGGTTCGCAAGGTGGAAAAAATGCACCGTGAAAGGGAAAATGAGGAACCTGACTGTGCCATCTGCATCGAACCGTTGAAGGAGGAGGATGGCAGCGTTAAACTCCTTCCATGTCTTCATCTTTTCCATGAAGATTGTTATCGAAAGTGGTGGTGGAATAGTCGTTTCTGTCCGTTATGTCGTTCCCCATTGCCTGTTAATTTATTTATTTAATTATTTGAAATTTATGTAAAGTAGCTTTCAATTATTTGTTAACATAATTTTGTTTCGATTTATGATATTATTTAATCTTTTCATCAATTTGTTGCCATCATATATATATAGTTAAAGCAGCTACTTTTAAGTTTCTATTTATTTATTTATTTATTTTCAACTAGAAGACAATATTTAATCTAATTCAAATAATATGTAAAAATAGTTAATAGTTTAGAAAACCAGTTGAACAAATTTATAAGCCAAGAAATGAAACTATCCAGCAAATAAATCAATATGTTTCTTTCGATTTTTTTTTGGCTAAATTTTTCTTTCGAAAATCATTCTTGCATGGCTTTCTGTTTCCAGTTAACCAAACACAAACTGAATTACTCAACCTAAAAGTTTCCTATTTGGTTTCTTTTCGAGGAAAGTAAAAGAAAACAATACAGAACAAACTTTTAAATCCCGCAAACTAAAATACTACTGTTATTCCTAATCAAATACCGTAAATTTTAAGAACCCTATTAACAAAAGGAAACTAAATCCTTTTATGTTCAGGACGAGTACGAATCATCTATGTATACACTGTCTATGTTCTCTATTTTCACTCAACTAGTTTATTTCTTCCTCTTTCTTAAGTTTCTATAAGGTCTGTTTGTATGGACCAAAAATCACCTTAAACCTTATTAGGCCCACGCAGGTATTTTCCAGTGCATAGCCCAAGGCTGCGGCCTAATTCCGATTGGGGCCAGCATCAGAATTCATAGCATGGGTAAAAACATGTGGCCCAAATCCAGCCTCTCTCCAGAATGGGCATTATCGATAGCTCACCTAAGGTCAAGCCTTTCGGACCAAGGTAGTTAGGACTCTTCCTATTTGGGTTCCATCCTAATTCACCCAAGATTCCGTATCTTAGGTGAATTAGGACTCTTAGCACTAATGAGGCAAGTGAACCAGGATCTTTCCTATTCACTAAACCTCTACCATTATGAATTTAAAGTCTTACCAGGATACGAAAACAACTGCTATGTAAAGAGGGGTTACTCCTTTGTTTATGTATTAAATCTCGATACCACCTAGTTAGACCCAAACTCTTATTCCTAAGAGTTAGACACATGTGCCGTACTTTTGGTAACCCTTCATTCCCTTAGCTCTTACTAAATTGCCTCATTAAATCTTATTGACTTGAGCGTCGGAATGCCTACGGTAGACACTACCAGACACCACACCAGTGTTTACGTAAGCTTCAAGCTTGTTTGCTTTATGTGCAGGTACAGTGGATTGTCAATGCCCTCAATCTCACAGGATCCATCATTCTTTCCATAACAGTAGATTTTAGCATCTACACCGTTTCTTTCTCTTTTCTAAGCTCTCTCAATCAATGGCTTCCAATTCCAACATTGTTTACCGTTACCAGCTACATGAAGTTCATGATAAGGAAACATTATTGAATGGTTCTGACTACTTCATTTTACCATAAGCTTTCTACAAATTTCGCCATGCCATTCTTGACGTCAACAACAACTCCGACACATCAATTGATCATCTTATTTCCTCTTTCGTACAAAACATCTTCTACAAGAATATTGAACCCCCCATCATACTTGGTCGCGAGAAAGAATTTGAATCAGAAAACTCTTTCTTGCTTTCTAAAGTTGAACCGCCAGAGGACCTAAAACGCGAGCTGCAACTTGACATTATTGACTTTGTCCAGGTAGATGCTAATAGGCAAAACCGCCGAATTATTCAAACCCGTGTGATTTTGAATGTTCGAAAAAGGCAGGAAAAAAGAGATGGACGTGAAGGGACTGAGAAACGTGATTGTGTGATTTGTATAGATCCATTGAAGGAAGAGGATGGCAATGTTAATTATAAACTCCTCCCCTGTGGGCATTATTTTCACAAAGAATGCTATTATAAGTGGTGGTGGAAGAGTCGTTTTTGTCCAATGTGCCGCTCCAGGATACCTGTTAATTTATTTGTATAATTTTTTTCTTTTCTCCAATTACTTGTTTGTAAGGTTTCGGTTTCGGTATATAACTATTCGAAACTTCTTCTAGAATATAATATGAGTTTTTATTTTAATTATAAATTAGGATATTCCATTTTCTAACAATAGTTTTTGATCTTCTCAATTTGATTATTATTTCTAATGTATATATTATACTCTAAGGCCGAAATCTTTTAATTTCAAGTTTTAACTGAACACATTCCACGGGACAATTAAACACACCACATACACTCACAAACAAGCATAGCGCAAACCCTGTCAGGATTGGGATACATCACTCGCGCTAAACAAACTTTCTTCTCCAATAAACTCCTACTACACCTACATCACTTAAGTTGCAGGGTTCACCCTAAAGAGAGGCTGTTACTGACATTTGAAAGGCCGCCCTGGAGGAATTGGAGACTTTGAGAATTGAGGGATTTTTAACTGAAAAAGAAGTGTTATATGGTTTGTAAAGTTGAAGTGTGAAGAGAAGAATAGGGGAATACCGTGTCATCGTCTTTTTCATGGAGATTGTATTTCCCAGTGGCTGAAGATGATAGAGTTTGGGATATGATTTGTTTATATGAAGAACAAAGACCTCCAAGAATAAGAGATAGAGAGGTTAATTGGCAAAATTCTTCATTGATTACCACAATCTAGATTTAGGTTATTATATAGCCTTACACTTGACTCTATTGACTCCCAAAAGGACTCTAATTGTAAAGGGATAATAAGTCCCAAAAGGACTCTAATTATAAAGGGATAATAAAATAATCCTAATTCTATCCTAATAAGATAATTATATAATTATAAAAGGTAATTATAAAAGACTTAACATAGTTATAAAAGATAATAATAAAAGAATTAACACAATTACCCTAATTCTAAAATAATCCTAACATTGCCTTCCCCTTCGCCTCAACCTTGTCCTCAAGGTTGCAAGGTACGACACCATCAACAGCAGTTATCCCGGTTCATCCTTGTGCTCATCATCATCCTCCTCCATCAGCAAGAGAAAGAACTTGGCCGTGCAGCAATGCCCAGGGTGAAAGCGCTCATCGCAATTATAACACAAACCTTTGTTGCGTCGTTCTTGCATTTGTGTTGCTGTGAGTCGCTTAACAGGCAAGGAATCCAATTTGTTTGGAGTTGGCAAAAGGGCTTGCTACACTGAAGGAACATTAGGAGTTGATTTAATAGGATCGCAAGATTGGGGGCCAGTAGATTGCAAGTATAGGTGTAGATCCTGGATCTTGTCCTCCTGCAAGCAGGCAAGACTCATGACATGGTTGAGGGTGTGAGGCCGGAAGAATTGCACCTCCCTTCGGATTTCTAGTTTAAGCCCTGACACAAAGCAACTTAGAAGGAACGTACCTGGAAGGCTAGAAACTTGATTAGACAAGTCCTCAAATACTGTTTGATAAACGACTACAGAACCTGTTTGAGTAAGTTTTGCTAACTACCCTTGGTAATCCACAAATTCCGAAGGCCCAAAACAAACATCTAAATCCTGCAGGAAAGAATGCCAAGAACGGATCTGCCTATTGGAATGCATCCAGCGATACCAGGAGAGAGCTGGCCCATCCATGTGGAAGGAAGAGATTGTCAATCGTTGCTCAGTAGAGATATTATGGTAATCAAAGAATTGCTCGGCTTTAAACCTCCAGCCATGCGAATATGTGCCATCAAAATGAGGGACTTCTAAACGGAAAGACTTGGGAAAAAAACTCTCAGAAGTCGATCCATGTCGCCCAGTCAAATCTAAAGATGATTCACTGGAATGTTGGTTTTGCTAGCAGGTTTGATCGAACTTGTTGTTCAGAGCTGAAATCTGTAAAGTAACATCTTGAAAACCAACTGTCAAAACTTCCAATTTCTCTGTTAAAGAAGTGAGAGTCTCTGCTTGGGCAGATTGTAGGGTCGTAATTTTAGCAAGCTGCTCATCCAAATGACACAAGCGAGTGCTTTCAGCCATAACTAGGGAACGAGAGCACCAATGATAGGGTTTGGGATATGATCTGTTTATATGAGGAATAAAGACCTCCAAGAACAAGAGATAGAGAGACTAATTGACAAATTCTTCATTGATTACCACAATCTAGATTTAGGCTATTATATAGCCTTATACTTGACTCTATTGACTCCTAAAAAGACTCTAATTATAAAGAGATTATAAGTCCCAAAAGGACTCTAATTATAAAGCGATAATAAGATAATCATAATTCTATCCTAATAAAATAATAATATAATTATAAAAGACTTAACATAATTATAAAAGATAATAATAAAAGACTTAACACAATTACCCTAATTCTAAAATAATCCTAACAGAAGATGATGTAGGGAAAATAGTATTAAATTAGGAATTTAGTTGATATAGGAAGTTTTAATTTAGTTGAATTTTACTTTCTTATTTTATTGTTAGTCAACGATTGAGATTTCTTGTTTTAATTAGTTTTCGTGTTTAAGTAAGATTTTATTTCTTTGTTTAATTAGAATCTTGTTAGAGTTGGCTATAACTACCTTATATAAATATATTATTTGTTTCGTTTAAGAAAATAGAATATTCAATCAATTATTTAGATTTATTTCAGATTTTAAGATATAAGTTTTTATGATTGAGACTTTTTATCAACCCTAAAGATATAGTCGAGTACTATCCTTATTTATCACACTAACACACTGCGTCAAAAGAGCGCTATCACCGATTTGTTGATTTATGTTGCTTGTTAATTAATTAATTGACTTTGTATTCTTATTCATTGATTGTTAAATTAGGTTAGTCATAGGGATATACTTAGTGTAACATTAGAATCAAATGCAAGTTAATTTCAAATCTCTATATTATTGTAGTCCCTTATTTGATATATACAACTTTATGTCAAAAGAGTTATTACGATTTAATCTTAAACTATAAAAGGTTATCAAATTCAATCTCATTATTTTGTATTATTTATATGTTCATAACTATTATTTTTATTAGAATCATAATCATAATTTTCTAATTTAATTAATTTAGAGTTGAATTATTTGATGCAGTCGCTATCTATATAGAAATCGCTTAGATCATAAGCGTAGACAATAAAAATACTATGATATTTAAGAGAGTAAACGACTTTTTCCCACCCAAGGTTTGCCTTAATGAGAGTACTTTCCCACCGAAAAAGTTTTAAAATACTATTTTTTCACCCAAAGTTTATATTATGTTACTACCCAAAGCCGAATCTAATCGATTCTGACAAAAATTCTTTCCATCACCACCACTTGAACCTCTGGTCTTCTCTCTATAAAACTCTCTCACTTCGGCACTTGATTTTTTGTCGATTGCCTATCACCGCAAAGGTAAGGTTTCCTGTTATTAGCTGGTTTCTGACTGATTCCGATAACAAATATTCAATCGATCACCACTATTCGACCCATCAGCCTCCATTCTATAAAACCTCTCTTATCTTGACTCATGATAACTCGTCGAACGTCAACTGAGAAAGTGAAGTATATTTTGGGTATTAATAGAATATAAACTTTAGTGGGAAAGTGGTATTTTGAAACTTTTTGGTAGTAAAAGAATTTTTCCCACCCAAGTGTAATTAGGTTTTACAAATTCAAATTGAATAATAAGAAAAATGAGGTACTACTACTCTTGAGCTTCGGCATTTAAAATGATCCAAAATACTTGATGCATTTGCTAAAAAATTCTATTACAGTTAAATATTACACTAAATGAATATAAAAAAAAAATATAAATATTAAAAATATCATGATACCGAAAATATAAGAGCCAGAGATAATATTAACAATATATCGGAACTTAAATTCTATTTAAACTAGTAAACTAGTAATCTATCTTACTATATTTTGATCAAATAAAAACACTTAAATAATGACTTTAGACTCTTAATAAAACTAAAACTGCTTAGCTTAATTCCTGATTTATTAGTTTGATTCGAATAAATAAATCTATACATAAAGCTAAATCACATTCTCAGCCTTCCTACTCTTTGACTCAATTAAGTTCGGGTTTTGGGCAAAACTTTCTTCAATGGATTTTGAATGCACCTACTATTCTCGTGTATGGCGAGTTGGGGATCATAAGGAACGGGGAGACTACGCTGTTATTGGATTATTACCACACGAGATGTTCCAAAAGACTTGCCACCTCATGTTTGACCTCCACCAATCCAATTCAGTTGATCACCTCGTTTCCTCGTTCACTCGTAAACTCTTCCATCACCATCAACAAAACTATTCACCACTCCAAGCACGAGTTCAGGAACAATTCACGGCCGTACCGCTTCAGCAACAACTCACGGTGATCGACAAGATCAAGGACTTTGCCAACTCCCTGCTCCAGGACTCCGCTAACCCTAGACATAGGGCAATCCAAATCTGTATTTGTTTCGTAATTGAGCGGCGCATTAATATTTCAAAATCCACCGTTGAGGGATTGGAGACAGTGAAAAAGCGAAGGGTGTTTAGTTGAAATAGAATGTGTTATATGCTTTGAAAAGTTTGAAAATGGAGAGGAGATTACGAGGCTGCCATGCTATCATCTTTTTCATGGAGATTGTATTTCCAAGTGGCTGCAGACGAGTATCACGTGTCCTCTTTGTCGATATGGTTTGCCAGTTAATTAATAGAATCTCAATGCAAATATTGCATTTTCAAAATCTTAAGTGGATGAATAAAAAATTAAAAATCTTGAGAAAGTCTTTCAAATCTTTGTGTTTACTATTGTAATCCTCTATAAATTAATTTTAAACTATGAAAATTTATTCCAACTGTTACAATACTAGCCATAGAAATCGCAGAAAGCGCATTCAGATATATATGACAAAGAAAAACAGAAAATAATTGGGTAATAGTGAACTTCAAAAACTTGCCTCTGCGTCGTTTTACAAATTTATATCATGCCTCACGTACTCAAATTGAATAAGAATAAAAGCGGTACAGCTTTGTACACACACTTATAGGCAAGAAAGTTTATTGACTCTATCATAAATGCCTTCAATATTCAATATTACGTTTACAGTATATACTGAATCCTCGTGTAAAATAGAAACTCAACTGGCTGATGATAGACATACAACATAAAAATGCTGTTTGTTAAATTGATTTGCCCCAAGAAACGTATACAATATTATACGCTTTTCCCTCCTTTAATTAGCGATCGACAGTGATTCTACATATAAAGCTGTCGATTTCATCCAAGCAAAAAATCACACACTTTTTGCCATTAAATTAATATTCATATTTATACTCTTTAGGCCTTTAGGGGGTGTTTGGTTCAAGAAATGTTGGATTATAGGAAAATTAGATTACCTTGAAGATTACTAGGAATTTTTAGGAAAATGTGTTTGGTTAGTTGGAATAAATTAGTGGATATGTTTTATTAATATGTTTGGTTCGGAGAAATAAATTGGTGAGTATATTATTTAAATTACTGAATTGTCCTCTAATTAAATATTATTGTTATAACCCCCCTGCATTTAAAAACTTAGCAAAAACAACCCCATAATAAAAGTTTAAAAAATCAACAAAGCACCCCCACAACCTAGCCATTGCCGGCCGCCAGCAACCTAACGTCGCACGAAAGGCAGCAAATGGCCTCTGTGCACCGTATGGCCATTTCCGGCCAAAGATCTAGTCGAAAATGTCCAGATCATGACAAATCTGGTCAATGACGACCAGATTGATGGCCATTAACGGCCACGTCTATAGCTGTTAACGACCAGATTTGTTATGATCTGGCCATTTCTGGCCAGATATCTGGTCGAAAATGACCATATCGACGCACGACGGCCATTTCAGCCTTCCGTGGGCCTTTCTAGGGACGGCGGTGGTTGCCGCGGCAGGTGGGTAGGGGTGGTGGCTTGGGTGGGGTGAGCTGCAATTTGTTTTTTAATTCAAGGGTAATTTTGTATAAAAAGTTAATTAATAGGGGTGAAATAGTAAATCAACATTTATGTAAATAAATTTAAAAATAAGGGCATTATTGTCCTAAAATTTTATTAATAAAGGATAGAATTGTAACAAAAAAAAAATTACCCTAGTAATCTTACAATACTTAAGAAAATGGAGGTAACCAGACTACCTTCAATATTACCAACAGTAACTACTATTGGTATTTGAAGATTACATGAATCTTATATTATTTGACAACCAAACGTAGTAATCAAGTAATATAAGATTACATAACCCCAATAATCCCATGTTACCCCCAACCAAACGCCTCCTTAAGATAAGATATTGCTGAGCACTTACAATTAGTAGAGAACTAGTGGGTATCTCAATGTTGTTCTGAAACACTCACCACAGGAAAAAGAAAAGGAATAGATGATTGGATGTCAGGCATCTCATCGGCCTCTTCCACGCTGCTTTCATCAATAACTGTCAAACTCTTTATGTGTTGCTGTACCCTCAATCTCCTTAACTATAAAAAATAATAATAATAATAAAATTGAAAAAAACAAAAAAAGAAAACAAAAAAAGAAAACAAAAAAAGAAGACAATCGTGCATTAATTGAAATACAATTCAACAACGCTAAACCTATCTAATTTCCTCAAATCATTACCTATAAAACAGAGCTAATACCCTTTGCCCTCTAATAATACAAATTGTAAAGACATAATTAAATTGAAAAGTAAAGAAAGCCAACCTCTTCCATGAGAAGAAATATCTTATTGCGCCTACTCTTAGGGGGCGTTTGATTGGAGGTAATGGAAGATTACTGGGGTCATGTCATCTTATATTACTTGATTACCATGTTTGATTGTTAAGTAATATAAGATTCTGGTAATCTTGTATTATCAATAGTTGTTACTGTTGGTAATATTGGAGGTAATCTGATTACCTAAATTTTCTTAAGTATTGTAAGATTACCAAGGTAATCTTATTTTTGTTACAATTCTATCCCTTATTAATAAAAATTTTAGACAATAATGCCCCTATTTTAAAATAAATTTACATTAATATACCATTTCAATTTTACCCTTGCTTAATTAAGTTTTTGGACAATAATGCCCATATATTTAAAACAAATTACATACCACCACCACCGACAGCGGGCCAACCACCACAGACTGTCGTTGGAAAGTCATCGGAGTCCCTAAAATTGACTGAGATTCGCTGGGAGGCTTCGATATGGCCGTTTTCAGCTATATTGATGGCCAAAAATGGTCATATCATGCTAGATCTATCCCAGGCAGAATAGATATGGCCGTTAATAGCCAAATCTTGCCCAGATCTGACCGATAATGGCCAAATATTTGGCCGTTTTTAGCTATATTGATGGCTAGAAATGGCCATATCGGAGCCTCGTGGTCACAGTGAGCTACTCACAGCGACTTTCAGAGACTTCCGGCAGTAGTTTGTGGTGGCGACAGGCGGCGGCAGGGGGTGGGGTTGATTTTGTCATAAATTAAAGTTTTATTTAAGTGGGGGCGTTTTAGCTAAATCTGAAATATTTGGGGTTAAAAAAAATTATTCAAAAATTAATAATAAAAATAATATTATATTAATATTTAAAAAGAGGGCAATTTAGCAATTTAGATAAAATACACACCAATTTATTTCCCCTTAACAAAACATATTAATATAACATACCCACCAACTAACCAAACACATTTTCCTAAGGATTCCCAGTAATTTTCAAGGTAATATAAGATTCCAGTAATCCAACATTCTCAGTAATCTAGCATTCCCTGGACCAAATGCACCCTTAATACTATCTTGGATTTCTTTGAGCTACATCTAGACAAAATCTTGAACAGTCTCTGGACCTTCTATAATACAAAAGTTGCTGGCAAAATAAACAACATAAGATTCCAATTATCTTAGGAATTTGCTATATTAACATCCCTACTATAAAAAATAAAGAAAGAAAATTCATAAGAAATGAAAAAAAAAAAAAAAAACCAATTAATGTTGACAGAGGAGGAGGGTTTGGAAGAAGAGAAGATTGATGTACGCGGGAAACGTTTGGATGAAGAGAAAGGTTGATGGCATCCATTTGAAGAAAAGAAAAGAAGGGTTTTGGAGTTGGAGTTATGTATTGGGTTTGATGGAGAAGGAGGAAGCAAAGAATGGAAACAAAAGCAAAAATTATATAATAATACATTTTAAGAGGAATTAAATGCTTTAACCAATACAATCATAAATGAGAAAAGACGTTGCCTTTTATAGGCTATGTAAAGATCCAAGCCTAATAATCAATCTCCAATATCAATCAATCACATAGCCAAAACAATCCACACAAAAACACAATCAAGAATAGACACAAGGTTTTTACCTTGGTTCACCTATCCAAGATTGGATAAACTACATTCACGTTAAGCTCCAGAAAATTTGGGGCTTACTGCACTAATTAATCAAAAACTTACAGTTTACAAGAACAAAAATCAATCAATCTTTCACTCACTCACAACCAAAACTCACTTTGTAACTCCTAATCTAGAGAAACTCTTCCTGGTATCTCTAATCTTTGAGAGAACAAACAACCCTCATAGAATGGCTAAGAACTAATCACTCACTGAAGCTACATTGATTTTGGACTGAAAAATGAAAATCTAAGAGAGCAATAGCTTTCTCTTGAAAGAGAGAAGAAGACTAATGTGAAAATTTGCATTTTGGGGTTGCTTATATAACGTTGACTTGAAGTGTAAATCTCAGCCATTGGATCACTCTTGCCATCAACGACCAGCATTCTCCCAAGCAGCTTAAAACAACAACGCACTACTTATCCCATGCGACATTATATCGAGGCTTCATATTTGATAATCTCCACCTTGAAGGCTTAGAATTCCCATCAATACAAAACCTTACTAGTGCAGCTTACCTTCAATATATCTTATCATAGCTCAGTTATTGCTGCCTATTTTATAAACAATGCTTGAACTTGGTAGTAGTAACAATTTTGGTACCTCAATCTGACAGATTGTCTTCAGTCGCCACCTTTTTCAGATTAATCACTCCTCGTGCTACCATGTCTATGAAAAAATGGAATCGAACATCCACATGCTTGGTCCTCTCATGGTAGAAAGGATTTTTACTCAAGTGTATTGCACTTTGGTTGTTAGAGTATTGTCAGAGTATATTGTCACCACACCATCCATCAGTTCTACTTTTGACAGTATTCCTTGAAGCCACAAAGCTTCCTTGAACACATCTACCACTGCTACATATTCTACCTCAGTTATGGATAGTGCTAAAATTGGTTGTAGCTGAGATTTCCAACTCACAACTTCCACCAAAAGTGAAGAAATAAGAGGTAGTTGACTTCCTAGTATCCTGTCTCCTGCAAAATCAGAATCTACATACCCCAAAAGATCAAGTGCATTACCTCTCTTAAAATATTCCAAACCAACATGTGATGTACTATTAATATATCTCAACAACCATTTTAATGCAGACCAATGCTCAGTTCCAAGATTAGACATAAACATACTAAGCAGAGAAATAGCAAAGGACGTATCTGGTCTAGTACTAATCATAGCATACATATATGAACCTATTGCATTAGAATAATGTACATTTTCCATTTTAATCAACTCAGAATTAGACTTAGGGCTTTGAGATTTACTTAACATAAAGTGGTTAGCTAAAGGCATAGATACCATCTTCGAACCAGACATCCCATATTTAGTAACCAATTTTTGTAAGTATGACTCCGACTGAATTTTATGTTCACAACCTACTCTGTTTCTATTTATTACCATTCCTAGTATTTTCTTAGCAACACCTAAGTCCTTCATATCAAATTCAGAACTAAGTTTCTGTTTTAAATCATCTATCCTAGACTTAGATTTGCTAATAAGTAACATATCATCAACATACATCAATAGATAAATTGGCATGTTATCACTCAATGCAAAATAGAAACAAATATCATACTTACTCCTCATAAACCCAACACTCACTATAAAGGAATCAAACCTTTTATACTACTGCCTAGGTGACTGTTTTAGACCATACAAAGACTTATGCAGTAAACATACATGATTTGGCATTTTTTTAATCTACAAAACCAAGAGATTGGCACATGAAAATCTCCTCCTCTAAGTTACCATGCAAAAATGTTGTTTTTACATCTAATTGCTCTAATTCTAAGTCTTGATGATCAATTAAAGATAGCATAAGTCTGATAGTTTTATACTTAACTACCAGAGAGAAAATCTCCTTAAAGTCTATGCCTTCTCTTTGGGTATAGCCCTTAGCTACTAATCTAGCTTTATATCTAGGAGGATCGTGCACAGACATGCCATCTTTAAGTTTAAACAGCCACCTACAGTGTATTAGTATATGATCTTTGGGTTTAGGGACCAAAGACCATATTTCATTTACCTTAAGTAAGTACATCTCTTCTTTCATGGCAGCCCACCATTTGTCTTTGTCCTTGGACCTCATTGCTTCTTCAAAAGTATTAGGTTCTATCCTCTGGACTTCAGTACCTGCAAGCAAAGCAGTGTATATTAAATCCACATAAGAATATCTTGCAGGTGGTCTAATATCCCTTCTGCTTTTGTCCCTTGCTAGATGGTATTATTACAAGTCAACATGTTGATGTTACTCAATCTCTCCAATTACATCTTAAGCTTATTGGGCAGGTTCAACGGGTTCTAGTGCAGTTTCAGTTTTAGGTTCAGGTTCAGTCTTGGAATATGGCAGATCAGTTTGACGTATTGTTGGCTCCACCTCAATTGGAGTAACATCTGTTAGACTTGGATTTTCTTCATTGTTACTAGAGGTACTTGTATCACTGTTAGCAAATTTGCATGGAAAAACATTTTCATTGAAGACCACATCTCTACTAACTATGGTTTTTACCCTTGGTAACTCTCTATTCCACTGCCTATACTCCTTGGTTCTTTCTTGGTATCTCAAGAAAACACACCTAATGGATCTAGGTTCTAACTTGCCTTCACTTGTGTGTGCATAGGCAGCACACCCAAACACTCTCAAGTGGCTCAAGGCTAGCATCCTCCCTGACCATTTCTATTCAAGGCACTTAAATTCTATGGCACTAGAGGGGCTCATATTCACTAAGTAGGCCGTAGTAGTCAAAACTTCTCCCCAAAAGGTTTTTGGTAATCTTGAAGTAAATAAGAGGCATCTAACCTTTTCTAATAAGGTTCTGCTCATCCTTTCAGCAACACTATTTTGCTGAGGAGTCATTCTAGCAATCTTATGCCTAAGAATCCCTTGATCACTACAAAATTGATCAAATTTAGCATTACACAATTCTAGGCTATTATCTATTCTTAATGCCTTGACCTTCTTATCTATTTGATTCTCCACTAACAACTTCCAGCTCTTAAACTTAGCTAAGGCCTCATCTTTAGATTTCAGAAGGTAAACCCACACTTTCCTACTGAAATCATCTACTATAGACATGAAATAACAACTTCCTCCATGAGACCTGACATTTTCAGGTCCCCATAGATCTGAATGGAGGTATTCCAATCAGTTTGAGGCAAGGTGAGTTACTTTTGTGAAACTCACCCTGTGTTGTTTACCCAACATGCAATTCTCACAAAAGTCAAGAGTAGTTGTAGTGTCCTTACCAAATAGTCCTTGTTGGTTAAGGATTTTCATCCCCTTTTGACTCATGTGGACCATTCTAAGGTGCCACTTCTCTATCACAGAAAGGTTAGTAGAAACAAGAGTAGAATTGAAACAGTCAAAATAATAGTTACCATAAAGAATATAAAGCCCATTCATTTTCACACCTTTCAAGATAAGGTTGTTATTTCTATACACATTCAAACAACCATGTTCAGCCCTATAACAACAGCCAAACTCATCTAGAGTTCCTAAGGAGATCATATTCCTTTTGAGTTCATGATAAACCTAACCTTAGTCAGTTTAATTAGCTTCCCATCATTCAGCTTTAAGGTTATACTACCCATCCCTTTCACTTCACAAGCATTGTTATTACCCATGAACATAGTCTCACGCTCACATGCTTCATAATCTTGAAAACATTTTCTACTTAGACTCATGTGAAAAGAACATCCTAAGTCTAATACCCAAACCTATACACAGTCTGACTTAGACACTATAAGAACTTCAAACTCTTCAATGACATGTTTGGTTGAGGCTAAATTACTCTATATGTTTCCCTGTTTCTGGTTTTTAATCCACTCAAAGCAGTTTTTCTTTAAGTGGCCTGTTTTGTTATAATAAAAGCATTTTCTTGTTTCTCCTTTAAGCTTATTATTCCCCTTTCCCTTCTTCTTATTCTTAGAACTAGGGTTATGCTTAATACCTTTACTAGGTTGACCAAACTCAATTTTACCCTTTACAAACAGTATATTACCATTTCGTTTATGGACTTTCAGCTCTAATTCTCTAGCTTTTAAACCAGCTATAATTAGATCCAGCTAGGTACTGTACCAGTCTACTGCAAAACATTCTTAACTACTTGATACTCTTCAGTTATTAAATTTAACAATATCATTACAAGACCGGTGTCACCTAATTCTTGGTTTGTACCTTTTAGTATCAAAGTCATTTTAAGGAATTCATCTAAACTATCACCAATAGACTTAGAACTATCCATTTTACTTGAGAACAAAACACCCTTTAAAAATGCAAGATTTGGTGCAAATTGCAAACAATATAGTGTTTCGAGTTTACCCCATAGTGCAAGAGAAGTCTCCAAGCCATCTACATTCCTTAGAACATTATCAGAGAGGTTCATCACGATCAGATTATACGTTTCCTCATCTATTTCTGCCTTTTTCTTTAATTTTTCTTCTGGCCATTTCTTCGCATTCTTTTCTAGTGCAACAACTACCTTGTTGTGGGAAAGCAGCACTTTCATCTTCTTCTTCTAGCTATTGAAGTCGACTTTGTCGTCATATTGTGTAATCTCCATCCGTGTGGTAGACATTGTGTGAATTTTGGTAAAGATATCAAGAATTTACCTAACTAACTTTAGAAATCAAAATTGATCTCTAATTTCGGAGAATTGACAACTCAATTTGACAAGATTAATGACTCTAGAGTACAACACGACGGTTAGACACAAAACCCCCAAATTTCAACAAACCCTAGATTTCGAGAAACCTACCTAACTGAACGATTAACACCTCAAATTTCAGATCTAAAAATTTTAGAGTACTAAGAGACTAATCAATCAAGAAACCCCCTAATTTTTTATGAACCCTAGATTTCAAGAAACCTACAAATCGAAGAAAAATGAAGAACCCTAGAGATTCTAGCTCTGATACCACTGTAAAGATCCAAGCCTAATAATCAATCTCCAATATCAATCAATCACACAGCCAAAACAACCCACACAAAAACACAATCAAGAACAGACACAAGGTTTTTACCATGGTTCACCTACCAAGATTGGATAAACTACATCTACGTTGAGCTCCAGAATATTTGGAACTCACTGCACTAATTAATCAAGAACTTATAGTTTACAAGAACAAAGATCAATCAATCTTCCACTCATTCACAACCAAAACTCACTTTGTAACTCCTAATCTAGAGAAACTCTTCCTGGTATCTCTAATCTTTGAGAGAACAAACAACCCTCATAGAATGACTAAGAACTAATCACTCACGCACTGAAGCTACACTGATTTTGGACTGAAAAATGAAAAATTAAGAGAGCACTAGCTTTCACTCGAAAGAGAGAAGAAGACTAATGTAAAAATCTGTATTTTGGGGTTGCTTATATAACGTTGACTTAAGTGTAAATCTCAGCCATTGGATCACTCTTGCCATCAACGACCAGCATTCTCCCAAGCAGTTTAAAATGGCAGCGCACTACTTATCCCATGCGACACTGTATCAAGGCTTCATATTTAACAGGCTACATATGTAGCCATGATTCCTAATTTTTCTAAAGCACTGCATAAAAGGGTGCATTTGGTTTAGGGAATGTTGGATTACTGGAAAGTTAGATTACCATGAAGATTATTGGAAATCTTTAGGAAAATATGTTTGGTTAGTTAGAATAAATGGTGGGTATGTTATATTAATATGTTTGGCTGGGAGGCATAAATTGGTGGGTATGTTATTTAAATTACTAAATTGCCCTCTTTTTAAATATTAATATAATATTATTTTTATTATTAATTTTTGAATAATTTTTTTAACCCTTAACATTTCAAATTTAGGTAAAACACCCCCACTTATATAAAACTTTAATTTATAATAAAATCACCCCCACCACCCCAAGCCACTGCCTACCACTACCATCCGTCGTTGGAAGTCGCCATGAGTAGTTGAGAAACACCGAGAGGCTCCGATATGGCCGTTTCTAACCATATTGATGGTTCAAAATGCCATATCAAAGTAGATCTGGCCGTTCTTAGCTACTCATAGTGACTCCAAATGACTTTCGGCAGCGGTCGGCGGTGGTTTGGCTGACAGTAAGTGGCAACAGGTGGGTGGGGGTGGTGGCTTGGGTGGGTTGCAATTTGTTTTGAATTTAAGGGTAATTTTGTCCGAAAAGTTAATTAATTAGGGTGAAATAGTAAAAGCCAGATTCATGTAAATTAATTTAAAAATAAAGGTATTATTGTCCTAAAATTTCATTAATAATGGATAGAATTGTATCAAAAACAAGATTACCTTAATAATCTTACAATACCTAAGAAAATGGAGGTTATCAGGTTACCTCCAATATTACCAACGGTAACTACTATTGGTATTGAAAGATTACCAGAATATTATATTACTTGACAATCAAATGCGATAACCAAGTAATATAACATGACATAGCCCCAATAATCCTATATAACCCCCAACCAAACGCCCCCAAATAGTTACTTGCACCCTACTTCAATCATCACATCACCTAAATAATAGCCACTAAACATTGGACTCGTTCAACTCCAACAAAAGACTTATTTGCCCTTAAAGACTTTGAATCACTTTTTAATACTCCCCTTTGATTCAAATCTGCAAACACCCATGCGTAATATGAAGTAATCATGCTTGGCCTGAGAGACAGACTTGGTCAGAATGTCTACGACCTGTTTATTTGTATCACAAGCCTTTAATGAAATCATTCCATTTGTTACTAGACTTCAAATAAAGTGATAACAGAGGTCAATATGTTTGGTTCTACTGTGGAAGGATGGATTTTTTGTCGTTGCAATAGTTGCTCTGTTGTCACAAAAGATTTCTGTTGCGCCAGCTTACTATTGATGAAAATCAACAAGAAGTCTTCTTAACCATACTGCTTGACCATATTAAATCTCTTTAAAAAATCCACTGCATATTTCCTTTGTGAAATAAAATTCCATCTACATTTTGTTTCACCTTAGGGCCAAGAAAATAATGCAATAGACTTAAATTTGACATCTCAAATTTCTTCATCATGCAAGATTTAAATTCAACAACAATAGACTCACATGATCCCATATATATTATATCATCAACATAAAGACACGCCGCCAAAAAGTCATTTTTACCTTCCTTCTTCAAATAAAGAGTTGGCTTATTGTCCCTCATTTCAAATCTATTTTCTTTGAAATAGGAGTCAATTTTTGCATACCATGCTTGTGGAGCTTACGTCAACCCGTAGAGTGTCTTTTTCAACTTGTAGACTTTATTTTCATTCCCACTAACTAGAAAACCTTCAAGCTGTGAGACATACACTTCTTCTTCCAATTCACCATTCAAAAAGGCAGACTTAACATCAAATTGATAGATAGGCCAATTAAGTTGAGCAGCCAAGGTTAAAAAGGTTCTCACCGTTTCAAAGCATGCAACAGGGGAGAACATTTCTTCAAAATCAATTCCTTGTTATTGAGAATATCCCTTCACAACAGCCAAGCCTTGTGCTTCTGTATACTTCCATCTGCATGGCATTTAGTTTGATACACCCATTTGAGCCCAATGACATTTTTTTTTCTTCAGGCAAATTCTCCAAATCCCAAGTCTAATTTTTTTGAATTGCCAACAGCTCTTTTTCCATTGCATTACACCATTCTAACATTTTCACGGCTGCCTCAAAACATATAGGATCTAAAGCAAATAGAACAAATGTGTAGGTAGAGTCAGAGGATGAATCAAAATTTGTTAGTGTTGAACCATTGGTGGATCATCAAAATTTTCTGGAACTTGAATCTACTGCCTTTTATCTTCATTCCAGGCCCAACTTGCATCTTCATTAAACACCACATCCCTACTAATAATCATCTTGCCACTGACAAGATTACATAGTCTATATGCTTTGGATTGAGGACTATAGCCAATAAAAATGCATTTTTCAGATTTTTTATCAAGTTTTTTAGATTGTGATTTTATCAAAACATAAGCTATACAACCAAAAACCTTTAAATGACTTACCCGTGGCTTTCTACCTTTCCAAACTTCATATGGTGTTTAGTTCAAGATTGCTTCTGTAGGAGAAATATTAAGGATGTACACTGCAGTTGCAATTGCTTCCCCTCAAAAATTATCTGGAAGATTTTTTGCTTTCAACATACTTTTGGCCATTTCAACCACTGTCCAGTTCTTCCTTTCAGCAATACTGTTTTGCTTTGGTGTGTGTGGTGTAGTCAGTTCCCTGTGAATTCCATTTTCCTCACAAAAAACATTAAATTCAGTTAAAAGAAATTCACCTCCTTTATCTATACAAAATGTCTGAATGAAACATTTTTTTTTCTCAATAAGTGCTTTGAATTTCTTGAAATTATCAAAAGCTTTAGACTTGAATTTCAAGAAAAAAAAAAAAAAAAACCCAACTCATGCAACTAAAATCATCTATGATCAACAAAAAATATCTACTCCCACCAAAAGACTCAATAGTCATAGGCCCACATAAGTCAGCATGCAATAACTCAAGACAACTAGAAGCTCTCCAAGATTTTCTTAAACGAAAACTCTTTTTATTTTGCTTTTCATAGACACACCCTTCACAAAATTCAAGATTATCAATTCTAGGCAACCCAAAAACCATTTCTTTTTTACTCAACAATTTGAACACATTTATATTTAAGTGTCCATAATGCAAATGCCACAATTTAGCCTCACCACATCCTTTAGCAATCAAAGCAGAATCTTCAACAATTGAAACTTCAAGTGGAAACATTTTATTACTAGCCATTTTAACAGTAGCAATAATTTGGCCTTATTTTTTAATCCTTAATAACACACGACCCATGCATCATCAAACACAATACAATACCCACTAACCATTAATTGCCCAATACTCAGCAGGTTATGAGTCAAACTAGGAACAAATAATACATCAGGCAATAGTTTGACTTTACCATGGCCGATGGCTAGTGATGGAAATTGTACCTTTTCCTTCAACTTGAATCTGCTTATTATCTCCTAACCTCACTTCTAACTTTTTTGACTCATCAAGTTCCTTGAACAATGATCTTGTTCCCGTCATATGATTAGAACATCCACTGTCCAAGAACTAAACATCATTAGAGACTACATTATTACAAAAATGGGCCATGAAAAGCTTATTGTCTTCATCTGCCTTCTTTACGAAACTTGCTTGATTATTGGCATTCTTTTGCTTAGCCTAACAATCAGCTTCTTTGTGGCCAAGTTTGTTGCAATAGTGGCACCGAATTGAACTCTTATTCTGCTTGTATTCACCAGATTGTCCTCTTCCTCTACCTCAACCTCTGCCTCTGTCATGACCTCTACCACGAAAACCACTATAATTATTGCCTCTACCTTGTTTCTTCTCAGCGAAATTTTCGGCCTTACCCTTCTGAGATGACTCTGCCTTCACTTGAAATGCTTTTTCCTCATTTTTTTTCATGCAATCTATTCAGCCTTTCTTCATGAGCTTGCAAAGAACTCATTAATTCATCAAAAGAGAAATAAGATAAATCATGAGATTCCTCAATTGCAATAACCACATGTTCAAATTTTGGAGTGAGACTTCTTAAGATTTTTACAACTAGATTTCATCAGTGATTTTTTCACCATACGACTTCATTTTATTAACAATGGTAGACACACGAGACAAATAATCTTGCACATATTCATTATTTTGCATAAGCTAATTTTCAAAATTACGACGATTTGCAATTTTACCGTAATTACCTTTGTAGACCCTTGATATTCCTTCTTTAAAATCTTCCAAGCCTCCGTTGTAGTTTCTGCTACTGCAATTCTTAAAAAAATTGACTCATGTACCGCTTGTTGAATGAAGAACAAGGCTTTGGAGTCCCTTCTTGCGTTTAATTTTTTCTCTTCATCTAAAAGTGCTTCATCAGTCATCCTATGCTCAATCATGTTCCATAACTCTTGAGACTTGAACAAGGTTCTCATTTTGATGTTCCAAGACTCATACTTCTCACCATTGAAGATGGGTATGAGTGGCTATGTGGAGGTTGAAAGCCCATTTGTTGCCATCTAGATCTCTCACGTGTTTCACTATTTCTAACTTTTTTACATTTGCCCAGTCAAAGACCAAAGCCTTGCTCTGATACCACAAATGTTGGCTTTGATGGAGAAAGACGAAGTAGTGAATGGAAACAAGAGCAAAAATTATATAATAATACTTTTTAAGAGGAATTAAATGCTTCAACCAATACAATCATAAATGAGAAAAGACATTGCCTTTTATAGGCTTGTAGGCTACACACGTAGCCATGACTCCCATGACTCCCATGACTCCTAATTTTTCTAAGGGCATCTCCAACCCAACGCCAAAACATCAAAATGGTGTGAAAAATGTGCTCCAACTCAATGCCAAACATTACACCAAATTGGTGTAAGTGAACAGTGTCACTGCCAAATTTTGGCAGTGACACTATTCACTTACACTAATTTGGTGTGGCACTGTTCATATATTATAAAATATATTTTATTTTCTTATTTTTTGTTATTTGTATTTGTGTTAATTTGATTATTATTTATAATAATAAATTCATAATAATTATATAATTCAAAAAATGATGAAAAATAAAAAAATGATCGTAATATTGATGCATCGATTGAGAAGCAAATGGAAGCGCCAACTCCCGAAGTTAAAATTTTCGTAGATGAAAATGTCCGATTTCAAAATTTTCTTGTTTGACATAGACAAATCAAGGATACAGAGGCTCACTATGCTCTTCGAAATGCATTAATTGATCATTTGTGGAATGAATATACTAATTTGGAAAATTAAATTACTATCAATATGGAATTTTACTTTTATGTTGTTGTCGTAGTTGGCGTGATGGTATGGGTTTGATGGAGAGGAGGAGGAGCAAAGAATGGAAACAAAAGCAAAAAATATATAATAATACATTTTAAGAGGAATTAAATGCTTTAACCAATACAATCAAAATGAGGAAAAGACGTTGCCCTTTATAGGTATGAAAGATCCAAGTAATAATCCATCTCCAATACAACAATCACATAGCCAAAAAAAACAACACACAAAAACACAATCAAGAATAGACACAAGGTTTTTACCTTGGTTCACCTATCCAAGATTGGATAAACTACCTTCACGTTAAGCTCCAGAAAAATTGGGGCTTACTGCACTAATTAATCAAAAACTTACAGTTTACAAGAACAAAAACTCAATCTTTCACTCACTCAAACCAAAAAACACTTTGTAACTCTAATCTAGAGAAACTCTTCCTGGTATCTCTAATCTTTGGAGAGACAAACAAACCTCATAGAATGGCTAAGAACTAATCACTCACTGAAGCTACATTGATTTTGGACGAAAAATGAAAATCTAAGAGAGCAATAGCTTTCTCTTGAAAGAGAGAAGAAGACTAATGTGAAAATTTGCATTTGGGGTTGCTATATAACGTGACTTGAAGTGTAAATCTAGCCATTGGATCACTCTTGCCATCAACGCCAGCATTTCCCCAAGCAGCTAAAACAACAACGCACTACTTATCCCATGCGACATTATATCGAGGCTTCTATTTGATAATCTCCACCTTGAAGGCTTAGAATTCCCATCAATACAAAACCTTACTAGTGCAGCTTACCTTCAATATATCTTATCATAGCTCATTTTGTGGCCTATTTTATAAACAATGCTTGAACTTGGTAGTAGTAACAATTTTGGTAACTCAATTGACAGATTGTCTTCAGTCGCCACCTTTTTCAGATTAATCACTCCTCGTGCTACCATGTCTATGAAAAAATGGAATCGAACATCCACAGCTTGGTCCTCTCATGGTAGAAAGGATTTTACATCAAGTGTATTGCACTTTGGTTGTTAGAGTATTGTCAGAGTATATTGTCACCACACATCCATCAGTTCTACTTTTGACAGTATTCCTTGAAGCACAAAAGTTCCTTGAACACATCTACCACTGCTACATATTCTACCTCAGTTATGGATAGTGCTAAAATTGGTTGTAGCTGAGATTTCCAACTCACAACTTCCACCAAAAGTGAAGAAATAAGAGGTAGTGACTTCCTAGTATCCTGTCTCCGCAAAATCAGAATCTACATACCCCAAAAGATCAAGTGCATTACCTCCTTAAAATATTCCAAACCAACAGTGATGTACTATTAATAATCTCAACAACCATTTTAATGCAGACCAATGCTCAGTTCCAAGAAGACATAAACATACTAAGCAAGAAATAGCAAAGGACGTATCTGGTCTAGTACTAATCATAGCATACATATATGAAACTATTGCATTGAATAATGTACATTTTCCATTTTAATCAACTCAGAATTAGACTTTGGGCTTGAGATTTACTTAACATAAAGTGGTTAGCTAAGGCATAGATACCATCTTCGAACCAGACATCCATATTTAGTAACCAATTTTTGTAAGTATGACTCGACTGAATTTTATGTTCACAACCTCTCTGTTTTATTTATTACCATTCCTAGTATTTTCTTAGGAACAACTAAGTCCTTCATATCAAATAGCAACTAAGTTTCTGTTTTAAATCATCTATCCTAGACTTAGATTTGCTAATAAGTAACATATCATCAACATACATCAATAGATAAATTGGCATGTTATCACTCAATGCAAAATAGAAACAAATATCATAATTACTCCTCATAACCCAACACTCACTATAAAGGAATCAAACCTTTTATACTACTGCCTAGGTGACTGTTTTAGACATACAAAGACTTATGCAGTAAACATACATGATTTGGCATTTTTTAATCTACAAAACCAAGAGATTGGCACATGAAAATTCCTCCTCTAAGTTACCATGCAAAAATGTTGTTTTTACATCTAATTGCTCTAATTCTAAGTCTTGATGATCAATTAAAGATAGCATAAGTCTGATAGTTTTATACTAAATACCAGAGAGAAAATCTCTTAAAGTCTATGCCTTCTCTTTGGGTATAGCCCTAGCTACTAATCTAGCTTTATATCTAGGAGGATCGTGCACAGACATGCCATCTTTAAGTTTAAACAGCCACCTACAGTGTATTAGTATATGATCTTTGGGTTAGGGACCAAAGACCATATTCATTTACTTAAGTAAGTACATCTCTTCTTTCATGGCAGCCCACCATTTGTCTTTGTCCTTGGACCTATTGCTTCTTCAAAAGTATTAGGTTCTATCTCTGGACTTCAGTACGCAAACAAGCAGTGTATATTAAATCCACATAAGAATATCTTGCAGGTGGTCTAATATCCTTCTGCTTTTGTCCCTTGCTAGATGGTATTATTACAAGTCAACATGTTGATGTTACTCATCTCTTCAATTACATCTTAACGTATTGGGCAGGTTCAACGGGTTCTAGTGCGTTCAGTTTTAGGTTCAGGTTCAGTCTTGGAATATGGCAGATCAGTTTGACGTATGTGGCTCCACCTCAATGGAGAACATCTGTTAGACTTGGATTTTCTTCATGTTACTAGAGGTACTGTATCACTGTTAGCAAATTTGCATGGAAAAAACATTTTCATGAAGACCACATCCTACTAACTATGGTTTTACCCTTGGTAACTCTCTATCCACTGCTATACTCCTTGGTTCTTTCTTGGTATCTCCAGAAAACAACACTAATGGATCTAGGTTCTACTTGCCTTACTGTGTGTGCATAGGCAGCACACCCAAACACTCTCAAGTGGCTCAAGGCTAGCATCCTCCCGACCATTTCTATTCAAGGCACTTAAATTATGGCACTAGAGGGGCTCATATTCACTAAGTAGGCCGTAGTAGTCAAAACTTCTCCCCAAAAGGTTTTTGGTAATCTTGAAGTAAATAAGAGGCATCAACCTTTTCTAATAAGGTTCGCTCATCCTTTCAGCAACATATTTTGCTGAGGAGTCATTCTAGCAATCTTAGCCTAAGAATCCCTTGATCACTACAAAATGATCAAATTTAGCATTACACAATTCTAGGCTATTATCTATTAATGCCTTGACCTTTATCTATTTGATTCTCCACTAACAACTTCCAGCTCTTAAACTTAGCTAAGGCCTCATCTTTAGATTTCAGAAGGTAAACCCACACTTTCCTACTGAAATCACTACTATAGACATGAAATAACAACTTCCTCCATGAGACCTGACATTTTCAGGTCCCCATAGATCTGAAAGGAGGTATTCCAATCAGTTTGGGCAAGGTGAGTTACTTTTGTGAAACTCACCCTGTGTTGTTTACCCAACATGCAATTCTCACAAAAGTCAAGAGTAGTTGTAGTGTCCTTACCAAATAGTCCGTTGGTTAAGGATTTTCATCCCCTTTTGACTCATGTGGACCATTCTAAGGTGCCACTTTCTATCACGAAAGGTTAGTAGAAACAAGAGTAGAATTGAAACAGTCAAAATAATAGTTACCATAAAGAATATAAAGCCCATTCATTTCACACCTTTCAAGATAAGGTTGTTATTTCTATACACATTCAAACAACCATGTTCAGCCCTATAACAACAGCCAAACTATCTAGAGTTCCTAAGGAGATCATATCCTTGAGTTCATGATAAACCTAACCTTAGTCAGTTTATAGCTTCCATCATTCAAGTTAAGTATATCACCATCCCTTTCACTTCACAAGCATTGTTATTACCCATGAACATAGTCTCACGCTCACATGCTTCATAATCTTGAAAACATTTTCTATTAGACTCATGTGAAAAGAACATCCTAAGTTAATACCCAAACCTATACCAGTCTGACTTAGACACTATAAGACTTCAAACTCTTCAATGACCTGTTTGGTTGAGGTAAATTACTCTATATGTTTCCCTGTTTTCGGTTTTTAATCCACTCAAAGCAGTTTTTCTTTAAGTGGCCTGTTTTGTTATAATAAAAGCATTTTCTTGTTTCTCCTTTAAGCTATTATTCCCCTTTCCTTCTTCTATTCTTAGAACTAGGGTTATGCTTAATACCTTTACTAGGTTGACCAAACTCAATTTACCTTTACAAACAGTATATACCATTTCGTTTATGGACTTTCAGCTAATTCTCTAGCTTAAACCAGCTTAATTAGATCCAGCTAGGTACTGTACCAGTCTACTGCAAAACATTCTTAACTACTGATACTCTTAGTTATTAAATTTAACAATATCATTACAAGACCGGTGTCACTAATTCTTGGTTTGTACCTTTTAGTATCAAGTCATTTTAAGGAATTCATCTAAACTATCACCAAAGACTTAGAACTATCCATTTTACTTGAGAACAAAACACCCTTTAAAAATGCAAGATTTGGTGCAAATTGCAAACAATATAGTGTCGAGTTTACCCCATAGTGCAAGAGAAGTCTCCAAGCCATCTACATTCCTTGAACATTATCAGAGAGGTTCATCACGATCAGATTATACGTTTCCTCATCTATTTCTGCCTTTTCTTTAATTTTTCTTCTTGCCATTTCTTCGCATTCTTTTCTATGCAACAAAACCTTGTTGTGGGAAAGCAGCACTTTCATCTTCTTCTTGCTATTGAAGTCGACTTTGTCGTCATATTGTGTAATCCCCATCCGTGTGGTAGACATGTGTGAATTTGGTAAAGAATATCAAGAATTTACCTAACTACTTAAATAAAAATTGATCTCTAATTTCGGAGAATTGACAACTCAATTTGACAAGATTAATGACTCTAGAGTACAACACGACGGTTAGACACAAAACCCCCAAATTTCAACAAACCCTAGATTTCGAGAAACCTACCTAACTGAACGATAACACCTCAAATTTCAGATCTAAAAATTTAGAGTAATAAGAGACTAATCAATCAAGAAACCCCTAATTTTTTATGAACCCTAGATTTCAAGAAACCTACAAATCGAAGAAAAATGAAGAACCCTAGAGATTCTAGCTTGTACCACTGTAAAGATCCAAGCCTAATAATCAATCTCCAATATCAATCAATCACACAGCCAAAACAACCCACACAAAAACACAATCAAGAACACACAAGGTTTTTACCATGGTTACCTACCAAGATTGGAAAACTACATCTACGTTGAGCTCCAGAATATTGGAACTCACTGCACTAATTAATCAAGACTTATAGTTTACAAGAACAAAGATCATCAATCTTCCACTCATTCACAACAAAACTCACTTTGTAACTCCTAATTAGAGAACTCTTCCTGGTATCTCTAATCTTGAGAGAACAAACAACCCTCATAGAATGACTAAGAACTAATCACTCACGCACTGAAGCTACACTGATTTTGGACTGAAAAATGAAAAATTAAGAGAGCACTAGCTTTCACTCGAAAGAGAGAAGAAGACTAATGTAAAAATCTGTATTTTGGGGTTGCTTATAAACGTTGACTAAGTGTAAATTCAGCCATTGGATCACTCTTGCCATCAACGACCAGCATTCTCCAAGCAGTTTAAAATGGCAGCGCCATACTTCCCATGCGACACTGTATCAAGGCTTCATATTTAACAGGCACATATGTAGCCATGATTCCTATTTTTCTAAAGCACTGCAAAAGGGTGCATTTGTTTAGGGAATGTTGGATTACTGGAAAGTTAGATTACCATGAAGATTATTGGAAATCTTTAGGAAAATATGTTTGGTTAGTTAGAATAAATGGTGGGTTTGTTATATTAATATTGTTGGCTGGGAGGCATAAATTGGTGGGTATGTTTTTAAATTACTAAATGCCCTCTTTTTTAATATTAATATAATATTATTTTTATTATTAATTTTTGAATATTTTTTAACCCTAACATTTCAAATTTAGGTAAAACACCCCACTATAAAAAACTTTAATTTATATAAAAAACACCCCCACCACCCCAAGCCACTGCCTACCACTACCATCCGTCGTTGGAAGTCGCCATGAGGAGTTGAGAAACACCGAGGGCTCCGATATGGCCGTTTCTAACCATATTGATGGTTCAAAATGCCATATCAAAGTAGATCTGGCCGTTCTTAGCTATCATAGTGACTCCAAATGACTTTCGGCAGCGGTCGGCGGTGGTTTGGCTTGACAGTAAGTGGCAACAGGTGTGGTGGGGTGGGTGTGGGTGGGTGGTTGCATTTGTTTTGAATTTAAGGGTAATTTTGTCCGAAAAGTTAATTAATTAGGGTGAAATAGTAAAGCCAGATTTGTAAATTAATTTAAAATAAGGATTATTGTCCTAAAATATTCATTAATAATGAGTAGAATTGTATCAAAAACAAGATTACCTTAATAATCTACAATACCTAAGAAAATGGAGGGTATCAGGTTACCTCCAATATTACCAACGGTAACTACTATTGGTATTGAAAGATTACCAGAATATTATATACTTGACAATCAAATGCGATAACCAAGTAATATAACATGACATAGCCCAATAATCCTATATAACCCCCAACAAACGCCCCCAAAATAGTTACTTGCACCCTACTTCAATCATCACATCACCTAAAATAGCCTAAACATTGAGACTCGTTCAACTCCAACAAAAGACTTATTTGCCCTTAAAGACTTTGAATCACTTTTTAATACTCCCCTTTGATTCAAATCTGCAAACACCCATGGTAATATGAAGTAATCATGCTTGCTGAGAGACAGACTTGGTCAGAATGTCTACGACCTGTTTATTTGTATCACAAGCCTTTAATGAAATCATTCCATTTGTTACTAGACTTCAAATAAAGTGAAACAGAGGTCAATATTTTGGTTCTACTGTGGAGATGGATTTTGTTTGTTGTTGCAATAGGCTCTGTTGTCACAAAAGATTCTGTTGGCCAGCTTACTATTGATGAAAATCAACAAGAAGTCTTCTTAACCATACTGCTTGACCATATTAAATCTCTTTAAAAAACAATTATTTTTTTTTGTGAAATAAATTCCATCTACATTTTGTTTCACCTTAGGGCCAAGAAAATAATGCAATAGACTTAAATTTGACATCTCAAATTTCTTCATCAGCAAGATTTAAATTCAACAACAATAGACTCACATGATCCCATATATTATATCATCAACATAAAGACACGCCGCCAAAAAGTCATTTTTACCTTCTTCTTCAAATAAAGAGTTGCTTATTGCTCCTCATTTCAAATCTATTTTCTTTGAAATAGGAGTCAATTTTTGCATACCATGCTTGGGAGCTTACGTCAACCCGTAGAGTGTCTTTTTCAACTTGTAGACTTTATTTTCATTCCCACTAACTAGAAAACCTTCAAGCTGTGAGACATACACTTCTTCTTCCAATTCACCATTCAAAAGGCAGACTTAACATCAAATTGATAGTAGGCCATTAAGTTGAGCAGCCAGGTTAAAAAGGTTTCACCGTTTCAAAGCATGCAACAGGGGAGAACATTTCTTCAAAATCAATTCCTGTTATTGAGAATATCCCTTCACAACAGCCAAGCCTGTGCTTCTGTATACTTCCATCTGCATGGCATTTAGTTTGATACACCCTTTGAGCCAATGACATTTTTTTTCTTCAGGCAAATTCTCCAAATCCCAAGTCTAATTTTTTGAATTGCCAACAGCTCTTTTCCATTGCATTACACCATTCTAACATTTTCACGGCTGCCTCAAAACATATAGGATCTAAAGCAAATAGAACAAATGTGTAGGTAGAGTCAGAGGAGAATCAAAATTTGTTAGTGTTGAACCATTGGTGGATCATCAAAATTTTCTGGAACTTGAATATAGCCTTTTATCTTCATCCAGGCCCACTTGCATCTTCATTAAACACCACATCCCTACTAATAATCATCTTGCCATGACAAGATTACATAGTCTATATGCTTTGGATTGAGGACTATAGCCAATAAAAATGCATTTTCAGATTTTTATTCAAGTTTTTTAGATTGTGATTTTATCAAAACATAAGCTATACAACCAAAACCTTTAAATGACTTACCGTGGCTTTCTACCTTTCCAAACTCATATGGTGTTTAGTTCAAGATTGCTTCTGTAGGAGAAATAATAAGGATGTACACTGCAGTTGCAATTGCTTCCCCTCAAAATTATCTGAAGATTTTGCTTCAACATACTTTTGGCCATTCAACAACTGTCCAGTTCTTCCTTTCAGCAATACTGTTTTGCTTGGTGGTGTGTGGTGTAGTCCGTTCCCTGTGAATTCCATTTTCCTCACAAAAAACATTAAATTCAGTTAAAGAAATTCACTCCTTATCTATACAAAATGTCTGAATGAAACATTTTTTTTTCTCAATAAGTGGCTTTGAAATTCTTGAAGATATATCAAGGCTTAGACGTAGAATGTCTTCCCCACTCCAGAGGAAAACAAATGAAAAAAAAAATAAAAAAAACCTGTTAATGTTGTCAGAGGAGGAGGGTTTGGAAGAAGAGAAGATTGATGTACGCGGGAAACGTTTGGATGAAGGGAAAGGTTGATGGCATCCATTTGAAGAAAAGAAAAGAAGGGTTTTGGAGTTGGAGTTATGGAGCTTTAAGTTTGGTGATAAAAAATTAGAGGAGAAGCAGAAGCTAGCAGCCATAGCCATTGTTGTTGGAGTTCATAAGGAAGCGGTGCAGAGAGCAAGTTGTTGATGGGGTTGGACATAAGATGACACTAGATGTCGAAAAGACAATTCTATTTAGGGCCTTCACTTTAAACCCACTAACATTTTCCTAAAACTTACAAACACTCTCAAATAATGGTATTTATGTTTAACCCTTACCGTCAGGACTTTTACCATTTTACATGGGATATAGGGTATAAAGTAAAAGTCTGACGAACTCAACCTATTTTCTAGGAAACCTCCTTATCCTTGTCGAATTAGGAAAGCATTGGATTTTTATTATAAATGTTGTAAGCTACTAAGCTGGCCAATACAATTTCTTTTATCTTTTCTTCTTTCTTTCTCTCTTCTCTTTTTTCCTTGTCATTCTTTCTTTGAAAGTAATTATCATGGAGATCACACAAGTTTGGAGAAGTAATTTTCATCAACAGATTTCTTCTTTCGATGGTACACTGCATCGATTTAGAGTAATTTGTTTGGACACTGAGTTTCTTGGCTTTCTTTGCAACACACCAAGACATTCCCCTAATCATATCCGTTAGCATGATCTCAGGTATAATGTAGACAATACCAAGATCATTCAACTTGGTATCACGTTATCGGATGAAGACGGCAATGTGGGCGGTACTTGGGAGTTTAATTTCTCAGACTTTGACATGGAGAAAGACTCTTACATGGAGACATCCATTCAACTTCTTGAAACGCATGGACTTGACTTAAATAAAATTAAGAAGAATGGGTTTCCCTTGAACATATTTATGCCTAGATTTTTTAGCAGTTTTGTGGAAGCATAACCCTAGTCTCTTCAAATGAGTTACCTTTCATGGTTTATATGATTTTGCGTACATGCTTAAATTGTTAACTAATAATCATCTTTTGCCAAGAACAGATAAAGCATTTGATGAGATGGTTGCTGCTTATTTTCTCGACATTAAAGTTGTGGAGTGTTATGCCTAAAAAGTCACACCTATGTCAACTCATTTAATGTCTTCTTGTACCAGTTGTCAAGCCCATATCTCCAAAGATATTCTGACCAACTATATCTCCTTTCAAGAGATGCATGGAGGAGAGCCTTCCATGTGTCAAGGCAACTTGCAAACACTCATTACATTGAGTGTTTGGGTGAATAAATGGGCATTTCTCTTCACGAAGAGGGAGGCTGGGCGGAGATTGGAGTTTCATTTTCATTCTCTGTAAACACTGTATTTCTTCATCTTTGTATGCCTTACAAGCAAAATCATAGAAATAGTCAGAGATCAATAAAATAACAGTGGATGTAGGAGTCGCTTGTTGCATCCGAACCACTATAAAAACCCCTCTTGCCAATCTTTTATTTATTTTTCTGCAAAATATATAATCTCAGCTCCATATTTAAATCTCATGGATCCATCACGTGTGTCTCCTGAGTCAGCTCAGCGTTTCCCACGTGCGAGTCGTTGGCGTCCAAAATCAAGCATCAACATGGAGAGACACTACGAAGGGCTACTAACGGCAGAGGTAAGGTTATCTAAACTTGCCAAGGTGTTAGAAATCAAGAGGATAGGTGAACCTCACAACGCGGGTTCAGATAATTTTTTAACAGCGACTATATATGCGAGAATGACAAAGTGTTGTGGGTTTAAAGTAGAAGTTTTTGATGGATTTCTTTATGGCATGAAGACAAGGTTCAAAAGGGCTGCAGCTAAAATTATAGTCCCACGTTTTAGTCAACCAATATTGCTTCATGGACCACCAATGGTTCCCTATTATGGCGGACCATTTGAATATCATCATTCTCTTGGTGTTTTTGTTCCCATTCCTATGCAATTAACACCTCATTGGTGTAATATTTATAATAGTATTTACTTAAATAAATTTTGGTTTGTTTTTCGGATTAATTTTGTCTTTTTATATTGATATTAAACATTTTATTCAATCTTAAATTGCTTCACATCCCTGCATAAATTAAATGGGTTCATAAATTGCACGTTCATATCCGCGATTCTATTCATCAAACTGGTTTTACAGTGGTGTGTAATCTGGAATTCGCATTTAGAGTAAGGTAAATAATTCATAATTAATTCCTGGCTAGACAAGTGGATTTAAAAGTAAATCAAATGGGAAACCAATATATAGAATAAAATATATCAGTTTTTAGTGATCTAATTTAAGAAAAAAATGCAGATTTTTTTTAAAACTGGCAAGAAATTACAATGTTTATAATGGTTCTGAAAGTTGTTATTGTATTCTTCTCTAGCTATTAAACAACGAATTAAAATTCATTCTCTTCTTCAATATATAAAACAAATAGGCTGAATAAAACAAATTGGTTAGGTATTATACCATATACTAGTTGAAAGTCCCGCGTGTTGCATGGGTTGCTTATGATATTGGTTTTGACACCACGTTTGTTTAAATAATTGGATTTTTTAATTGGTTGATGTCTACTATTGAGGTACATATATTGTATAGGTCCATCAAATTAAATATTTTAATTATATATAGTTTTACATTATGATTTTATTATGTGGGGTCGTTTTTTAATGTCAAAATGTATTGTTTTAAAATGATGTCATTTCATACATTGTTTTAAATAACTTGTCATTTCTTTTAAGTGTGGTTCAACCACAATTAGAAGGGCTTATAGTTATCCAAATTCATCGTATAATATATCAACTTAAAGCCCTGTCTGCCTAGTTTTCAAAAATTCAAAACCACTCATCAATTGAATTTTTATTGAACAAGTTATGACTCATTTATTACTGACTGTTCAATGGAAATTGAGAAAAAGGGGAAACCAAATTGTGTGTGATAATAAAATGAATGATTCGACAGAGGGTACACAATTATCCAAATTTAGCGTATAGTATATGAAAATAAAGGTCTGTCTGTCTAGTTTTCAAATATTCAAATCCCTCATTAATTGGATTTTTATTGAGTAAGTTATGACCCATTTACTACTGACTATTCAATAAGAACCGAGAAACAGGGGAAACCAAAATGTTTGTGATGATAAAATAAATGGTTCAATAGGGGGTCTAAAATTATCCAAATTCATTGTATAATATATCAAATTAAAGTCTTGTTTGTCTATTTTTAAAATACTCAAACCGTTCATAATTTGGAGTTTTATTGAACAAGTTATAGCAGATTTAATACTGACTGTTCAGTGGAAATAGAGAACTGGAGAAACCAAAATGTCTGTGATGATAAAATGAATGGTTTGGTAATAGGTCTACAGTTATCCAAATTCAACGTATAATATAATTAAAGCCCTATTTGTCTAGTTTCCAAAGATTCAAATTGTTTGTCAATTGGATTTTTATTAAACAAGTTATGGTCAATGTACTACTGACTGTTTAGTGGAAATTGAGAAACGGAGGAAACCATAATGTGTGTGATGATAAAATGAATGGTTTGTTAGGGGATCTACAGTTATCCAAATTTAGTGTATAATATATTCAATTAAATCCCTATCTGTCTAGTTTCCAAATATTCAAACTATTCGTCAATTGGATTTTTATTGAGAAAGTTATGGTCAATTTACTACTGATTGTTCAATGGAAACTGAGAAATGAGGAAAACCAAAATGTGTGTGATGATAAAATAAACGGTTTGGCAAGGGGTCTACAATTATCCAAATTCAGTGTATAATATATCAAATTAAAGCCCTGTTTGACTAGTTTTGAAATATTCAAACAGTTTGTCAATTGGATTTTTATCGAGAAAATTATGACCAATTTACTACTGACTATTCAATGAAAACCGAGAAACGAGGGAAATCAAAATGTGTGTGATGATAAAATGAATGGTTCGGCAAAGGTTCTAAAGTTATCCAAATTAAGCATATAATATATCAAATTAAATCCATATCTGTCTAGTTTCCTAATATTCAAACTGTTTGTCAATTGGATCTTTATTGAGCAAGTTATAGCAAATTTACTACTCACTGTTCACTGGAAATCAAGAAACAGAGAAACCAAAATGTGTGTAAGGATAAAATGAATGGTTCAGCAGTGGGTCTACAGTTAGCCAAATTCAACGTATAATACATCCAATCAAACCTTGTCTGTCTAGTTTCCAAATATTCAAACCGTTCGTCAATTAAATTTTTATTGAGCAGGTTATGGTCAATTTACTATTGACTATACAGTGGAAACTGAGAAATGAGGGAAACTGGAATGTGTGTGATGATAAAATGAATGGTTCAACAATGGGTCTACAACTATCCAAATTCAGCATAGAATATATCAGACTAGAGCCCTCTCTATCTAGTTTCCAAAGATTCATACTGTTCCTCAATTGGGTATTTATTAAGAAAGTTATGGCCAATTTACTATTGACTGTTCAGTGAAAACCGAAAAACGGGGGAAACTGAAATGTGTGTGATGATAAAATGAATGGTTTGGCAGGAGGTCTAAGTTATCCAAATTCAGCATATAATATATAAAATTAAATCCTTGTCTATCTGGTTTCCAAATATTTAAACCGTTTGTCAATTGGATATTTATTGAGCAACTTATAGCAGATTTACTATTGACTATTCAGTGGAAATTGAGAAGCGGGGAAACCGAAATGTGTATGATGATAAAATAAATGGTTCAGAAGTAGGTCTACAGTTATCCAAATTCAATTTATTATATATCAAATTAAAGCTCTGTTTGTTTAGTTTCCAAATATTCAAACCATTCATTAATTGGATTTTAATTAATCAAGTTATGGTCAATTTCAATGTTCTGAAAATCGGACCGGGAGTGGACTCTGCCAAAGGCCCGATTTTCGGTTTTCACGGTTGGACCGGTCCGATCAGTCGATCCGACCAGTGATATCATCAATTACTCTATGTTATTATCACAACATGAATAAACTCCCCCTTTCAATTACTCTTTACTGTAATAAAGCTTCACAGTGCAACTTTCACAGTTTCACCATCAATTTCTAATTTGCCATGAGAATTTACATTTTAGAGTTTTAGAAATCCAATTGATAAATGACAGATTCACAATAAGAAATCAGTTTTAAGATTTTCAAAATTTAAATTGACAGATTCAGTGATTCACAATTTCACATCACAATAATACAAATATACAATATCATGAATCATGATATGAAATAGAAGACAGAGAAAGATAGGATGACTCTTAGTCTCTTACAGTAGTTTGCTACTTGGTCGACGACAAACGGAAGCTCGCAGATAGTGGCAGATGTGAAAGCTGAAATCTGAACTGAAGTTGAAGTAGTGACTGACTAATCTGGCAGACCAGCTACAACAAGCAAGAAGCTATTAAAGTCACAACTGACGAGTGACGAAACTGTAATGTAGCAAACTAGCCATGACAAGGAAGAAGCAGAGTAGCAGAACACCGATGATTGAAGAGGTTGAAGACTTGAAGACTTGAAGGCTAAAGCTGAAGATTGAAGGAGATCGCGAATGGAGGAGGACTGGACTGGAGCCTGAAGAGGTTGATTGAAGAGGAGGAGATCGCGATGATTGAAGAGGTTGAAGACTTGAAGAGTGAAGACTTGAAGACTGAAGCTGAAGCTTGAAGGAGATCTGAGATCGCGAATGGAGGAGGAGGACTGGACTAGAGAGTGGAGATTGCGAATGGCAAACCACAAAGAAAAAGCAAATTTCAAATTAGCAACATGGCAGATGGCTAATCTGCAAAAGCAAATAGAAATGGATTAAAAAAATTGGGGGTTTGACTTTAACTTTTTTAGTTTTTTTATTTTTTTCACATTTTTAAATTTTAATCAGTGGACCGGATTGTTTGTTATACTGATTGGACCGTCAGTTTACTACAGTAAAACAGTCCAACAACGGTTTGAGATGGTCTAACGCAAAATCTCAGGTTTTTACTCTTTTTAAACCGAAAATCCTAGTGAAAACTGGTCAGACCAGTTCGACCGCCCAGTCCAGTCCGGGTTTCAAAACATTGGTCAATTTACTACCGATTGTTCTGTGGAAACCGAGAAATGGGGGAAACTGAAATGTGTATGATGATAAAATGAATGGTTCAGCAGTGAGTCTGTAGTTATCCAAATTTAATGTATAATATACCAAATTAAAGCTCTATCTATCTAGTTTCCAAATATTCAACCCCTTCATCAATTGTATTTTTATTGAGAAAGTTATGGCCAAGTTACTACTAATTGTTCAGTGGAAACCAAAAGACGAGGGAAACCAAAATATGTGTGATGATAAAATGAATGGTTTTACAGGGGCCCTAAAGTTATCCAAATTTAGATTATAATATATCAATTTAAAGCCTTGCTTGTCTAGTTTCCAAATATTCAAACCGTTCGTCAACTGGATCTTTATTGAGCAAGTTATAGGAGATTTACTACTAGCTACTCAGTGGAAACTAAGAAACAGGAAAAACCAAAATGTGTGTAATGATAAAATAAATAGTTCTGCAGGGTTCTAAAGTTATCCAAATTAAGGTTATAATACATCAAACTAAAGTCATGTCTGTCTAGTTTCCAAATATTCAAACTATTCGTCAATTGGATCTTTATTGAGAAATTTATGGTCAATTTACTACTTGTTGTTCAATGGAAACCGAGAAATTGGGGAAATCGAAATGTGTGTGATAATAAAATAAACAGTTCGGCAAGGGGTCTACAGTTATCCAAATTTAGCGTATGATATATCCAATTAAATTATGTCTGTCTGGTTTCTAAATATTCAAACCGTTCATCAATAGGGTTTTTATTGAGAAAGTTATAGTCAATTTATTACTGACTGTTCAGTGAAAACTGAGAAATGGAGGAAATCAGAATATGTGTGATGATTAAATGAATGATTCGACATTGGGTCTACAGTTATCAAAATTTAGCATATAATATATCAAATTAATGCTCTATCTGTCTAATTCCCAAATATTCAAACCATTCGTCAATTGGAGTTTTATTGAGCAAGTTATGGCTAATTTACGACTGACTGTTCAATGGAAACTAAGAAATTGGGAAACCAAAATGTGTTTAATGATAAAATGAATGGTTTGGCAGTGGGTCTACAATTATTCATTAATGTATAATATATCAAATTAAAGCCTTTCTGTTTAGTTTCCAAATATTTAAACCGTTCGTCAATTGGATATTTATTGAGCAACTTATAGCAGATTTACTATTAACTATTAAGTGGAAATTAAGAAACGAGGAAAACCGAAATGTGTGTGATGATAAAATGAATGGTTTGGCAGTGGGTTTACAGTTATCCAAATTCAGCATATAATATATCGAATTAAAGTCCTGTTTGTCTAGTTTCCAAATATTCAAACCGTTCATCAATTAGATTTGTGAGCAAGTTATGGCTAATTTACTACTAACTGTTACGATTCTATAATACAATGGTTTGGCATTTGGTCTCTTGTAATTCTATAGTACAATCTTCCTTTGATATGTTTATTGATCGTATTTGTTCGGCAACTTGCTTGCAGGAATTACGATGAATCATGAAATAAACTTTTCATGTAATATTAACTAAAAAAGACATTACAATATTACAATTGTTAATGGACAATGTTCGGTAAATGGTCTATTGTAATTGTACTATACAATCTAAATAGTTTTGCATCTCGACTCTTACAATTAAACATAATGGTTCGGCAAGTGACTACAATTATAGAGTATAATCGTCAACAACATTATGATAAAAATAGTTTGGCACAGGCATTAGCAAATAGCAACAAAACCATTTATCATAATTACTTGCCAACAAAACCATTGATCATAATTGTTCGCCACATAGAATTTTTCAGTACATCAGTTGACAAATAAATTGTTCGAAATGGTCAGCCTATGTCTTCTTATAACTTGTTATAATTGAATAACAAAATTACTAGTTTGGCAAATTGATCTGACAATTCTGTGGGAGGATGTACGATTCACCTTTTGGACTAAATCAATGAAATAGTCAAAACCACACAATAACTTATATACCCTTTGAAAAAAAAAAAAAAAAACCCTATATAGCAAACATGATAAGCAATTAAACTAGAATATAACAATACAATAGCGAATAAACTCCAAGCAATTAAAGAAGCGTAGTTAGATGAATAAATTACCTTCAATAGCACATAATTTCCAACTATGACAATAAATGTTATATTCCAACCAAAATATATAACCGCACGAAATCAAAATAAAAAGTTTAAGAAAAACCAAAAGAACACAATCACAAATAAGAATTAAAAATTGACTCTCTCTTTTTCTTCAGATAAATCATAAAACAAACTGTTAATATAACGACATATATATATATATAAGATTCAAAATAATAAATACAATGTATCTTTTCACATTCATGAAAATCAATAATACACATTATCAATCCATTAATATCCACATCTATGCATGCATTTATACCTTTTCACAGATAATATAAATGCACCTCCTCACATTCAATCAGATAAAATCAACGAATCAAACTAAATTCATAAAAAATAATGAAACATAAAACAATAAATATGAATGTAAAGTGTTTATATTTATTCAATTAACTATTAAACAAACGTATAATCATCAAAACATTTAATGTGAATTTGAAGTGTTTCTACAAAACATTGAATGGATGTACTTATATCAAATGGTCTAAACCATACAACAATTATAGTCTAAGACTCTAAACCAATAACACACTGACACTTGTAACAATTATAAAGTGTTATGTCACGATCAAATAGCAATGTGTATAGAGATGCCAAATGCTCTCTAAAAGGAGCTTAAAAACACCCTTAATTGTAAGAAACATGGATTATTTACATAGTGAACAATTTACACTAATAATAATTATAGCTCCATTATCCACGCATATTTTACACAATAATATGTCTGTTTTAAAGTAAAGCATTAATACACGAAAACGTCTAATACTATCGCACATATAATACAATTTAAATTACACATGATATGACTGATGCGCACACTGCTCATCCACCACACTGAGGTTTAGTGGGCTCCAAAAACGTAAACCCCAGCCCTTGGTTCGGCATTTTATTGAGCCAGTGGCAATCCTCAAACGCACATTCTTCATTCTTGGGCGATGCCACATCAACTGGCCTTATGTATGTAGGACCCCAAGCCGGGGTCCCATCCTCAAATGAATTGTGCGTTAATCTCTTCAAATCAGAGCCGTCCAATTTAATCGTGAATATCTCACCATAAGGCTGATAATGATGTGGGTTTGAGATTGGCTCAGCCGAAATACCACCATAATCTGAAGTAAACACTATGCTTTTCCCATCCGGACTGAATGACGGATGGTTAGTCCGCCCGCCTAACCCGCTTTGAACCAATTTCCTTAACCCTGTCCCATTAGGATGTATCAAATACAATTCGAAACTCCCCGAACCCGGGTCATCCCGATCCGATGCAAACGCGATCCAATTACCGTCCGGTGACCAATTACACATCGTGTCCGTCCATGGACCCTCCGTCAATCTATGGAGCCCACCTTTCTCCCCCTCAAATGCATCCATTATATACAAGTTCTTATAACCCGTTCGACCCGACCTGAATACGACCAATTTACCGTCGGGCGAAACCGAGGGGAATGCGTTGTTTTTACCATTAGTAGTCAACTTTTTAGAACTAATTTGATCAACATCGTCCACGTGTATGGAGATTATATCAACCTCCGTACTCTCACTTGCAAAAGTGGGTCCCGTGCTAGAATACACAACTCCTTCATGAACCGGGTTCCAAGCGGTTGAGAAAGCGGTTTCTGGGTAAATCTGTCTTCGGTTTGAGCCGTCCCGGTTCACTACATATACTCCTGGGAAATCGACGAACGCGATTCGGTCACCCTTGGGTGAGAAAGAAGGAAACGAACCGTCAATTCTAAAGAGCGAGATATCGGGTAATGGACTCCTGAGATTCTCGAGTAACAGGTGGGTGTTCTTATCTTTTCTGTTTCTGTCACCTCTACACTTATGGTACCCAACTCGGGTTGAGTCAGGCGAGATAAACGGGTTAAGATGGTGAGTTTTGGGTGAAATTAAACGAGTCAACTCACTGAACTCGTTTTTCACAAGATCAAATAGCTCTATGTGGCGATAACTCGAGTTAGGTCTTCTCGTAGCCACTGCTATGAACTTTTTGTTACCTGGCGAAGTAGCTGGAGTGAACGCTTGGAGACCCGGTGGTGTGACTCGCTGAATCGTCACTGACCCGGTTGAAATTGGTCCGTTTTGGGGTAGAATCGCTTTGTAGACACTTATCCAGTTGTCTTCCTCGCTTCTTCTGTGGAAAAACAGAGTAAAATCGTCGACCCAAGACGGCCACCCACCGTTTTCAACAACCTTGACTCGCTGAGTCCCATCCCGAGTCAAAAAGACATAAATATCAGTAGTTAGTATCTCAACTTCACCATCCCATCCTTTCTCTGCATAAGAAGCCACAGCTGTATAAACCCCAGATGGAGAAACTGCAGGACTAAAATCAGCAATTCCATACGGTGTGAGTCTCCTAGTCAACCCGGTTCTCAACTCGGTCGAGTAGACCGCAGCCCAACTCGTCCTGGGTTTACCGGTGTCTTCATGAGTCGACACGTAGATTAAATACTCACCACTCAAACTCGGCTTATCTTTCATCGAAATTGCACTTTTTCCCTGCTTAATTTCCAACAAAGGTACTTGCACACGAGTGGAGAATTCAACTTCAAGCTCAAGGGCAGTTCTCGATCGGGTGTTTGTCGGATTACTAAAAGAAACTGCATCGTAGTAAATGTTTGATGATCCGTTTCTTTCCGTGACGTAGATGAGCTGCAGAGGAGGTGATTCGTGCAAGCCGGGAGGTTGGATTAGGGCTTGATCACGGAGAAGGAAGGAGAGGAGAGAGGGAGAAACAGAAGGGAAGTGGCCGTTGAAATTCAGATACGTACCGTCGGTGATTTGAATCTCGTTGGTGACTGATGGCGTGTCCGAAGCCGGGAGGGTAAAGATGTCAAAAGCGTAATCTAATTTGCCAAGGGTAGTAAAGATAATACTGCTGCTGGCGGTGGAAGTTTCATGGTCGGCCGTAGCAGTAGCACAGAATAAGGTTAGGAGCAAAGAGAGAAGAGAAGTGAGAAATGTTGTGGATTTCATGGTTGGGTTCCGTTTGTGTGAGAGTTGAGTGAAGAGAGGAGACTGTCGATATTTAGATGAGTTTGAGGTTGTGGTGTCAGAGATGACGTGGTGGGAGAATTCGAGGGTACGTACGTGGCGAAGATATGAGTGATGAGATTGATGTGATTTTGGATGAGTGGTGAGTGGGGACATGGCAGTCAATTTTTATCCATAGAATGGGAGTGATTATTAATTTATTATTATTTTGATGTTTGGTAGTTTGTCTGTGTCTCTTTAACTTTTTTATATCCTGTCTTATTTATTAGATACGATACAAAAATATTACCAAATAAATAGAGATACCAAATTTCACTTTCTATTTTTAATTACAATCAGAAAAATATGGAGGAAATTAGCTAGTGGACAATAAAAAATAATTTTAATTATCTTTTTTTAAGGCATAAAATGATACTTTTGTTGTAATATTAATCGAATTGGAATTTGCTGACTGAAAGGCTTTTTTAACTTTGAAAACCCAGCCCAAATGGCCCTTGGCCTTGGGTCAGTTTCCCAAATAGAAGAAAAATGTATTTAAAAAATAAAAGCATATAAGCTTAATTCTTTAATTATCTAACTTATTTCCAATGTAATTAAATCAAGTACAAATTTGATTATTGTAACAATTTTATATATTAATTTTCTTATGTTATTTAAGAACATGTTTTTAAAAGTAAATTCTCGAGATATAGGAACTAAACTTTAGCACTCAAAATGTGTCATCATGAATTGTGTACTTATACATGGATAATGTATAATGCAATATGTATTGGTATATATCTATAAAGAAGAATTATCCTTTATATATACATAGGTATATTAGTTACAAATAGAAATATTTCATTAACATATAATTGTGTATTAAAATAATATCGTATACATAGTATATTTGGTAACGTTATACAACCTATAAACAAACGGATCATTGGTCGGGTAACACCATTAATTACAGTCCTGATGCAGTAACCTTCACCATAATAACTCAACTGACGGCCAAGCCCAAGTAATTGTGGGTCAGACGGAGACAAGACATTGTTCTTCAAAGTCGTTGCCTTGGTCGTTGGCTCGTTGCTTACTAAATTTCAACAATAACACTCTCTCTCTCTCTCTCTATGGAAACTTAATCCCCAAGACAAAGACCTCGTCAAATATAAATATATCCATTTCCACCTTCTCCCCTTCTCTTTTCTGAACTTTGAGTTTCAGACCCAACTCTTGAGCAACAACATCAACTTCATTCTTCTTCTTCTTCTTCTTCTTCTTCTTTCTTTGATACGATGAGTTTCTTGAGACCATCAGCATTGTACCAGTTCCTGTTGACCACCCTTTCACTTAGATGGATGCCTTGCCAAAGCTGGGTTTTTCTTCTTCGTTGGCCCGGCCTTGATGGCTTCTTTAAGATACTTGTTGGCATTCTTCTGTGGTCAACCTTTTCTGAGATTCGCTTCATACCTTCCTCTTCGATGTTCCCAACTCTTCGTATTGGTGATCGAATCTTGATTGAAAAGGTCAACTTTTTTTAACTTGTTTACTAGTGTTTTTTTTAAGTGAATTCTGACTGTAATTGGTGGGTGTGAAATTGTGATTTGACTAGACAGATCATTGCTTTATCAGCGGACTTTCATGTTTATTTTGTAATTCTGTATCCTTTCGAGTTGTGAAGGAGTGATCAAAGCTGCCTAACATGTTCCTTAAGTTTTGTGAACCTGTGATATTGATCATTCAACCAATTCTCTTTGTTTGGAATATAAAACTCACAACTTTTGATTGAATTCATTTGCTGGCCTAGCCGTTCTGAATTTTGTCATATGTAATGATGCTTCTTTCTCTAACATATTTTTATTTATATATTTTGTTTAGTGTATTTATATGGCATGTCACATTTTTTAACCCTATTTCATATATGCATCATTTCTAAAGTTAAGTCTCCAAATAATTGTTCTTAATTCTTGGGAGATACTTCTCAGCAGTATGTTCATATTAATCTCTTTCCTGGGATAGGTTATGTTGACAGTCCCTTTTTTTTATTGTATTTTCAAAAAATGTAAAATCCAGAGAGAGAAATGCTTTGAGTTGGACTTCTTTGTCTTATCAAGGTGCAAAGTTGTGGAATAATACTTTCTGTTAAAATCTGACTTCTTGGTTGCTGGCCTTAATCCACAATTATGATGAATTTTGTCATCAGGATTTTACTGAACTCAACCTTATCTATCATTTCAAAAGCTGAATGTATTATTTCAAATCTAATATCTTGACCAGAAATATTCTTCTTAAGTAGTGCTGCTTTTTTTTTTTTCCCCATTTTTGAAAGCAGAGGAATCATTGGCACATCATAATTGATGCCCATTTTGAACCCTGGAGTCCCACCTTTTCAGGGGGAATAAAATCCACTTGGCTGGAGGGACAAGTGCTAGCTTCGTCTGATAATTCGAATACGTCAAGAGCTTTTCCCAAACTTTTTAGCCTTTTATCTTTTTGTAGTTAGAAAGTAATTTATCTTGAACTTTGATGAGTTTTTCTCTTCTCATAGTAACTTTGACCTAATGAGTCAAATGGAAACCTTGTATCTGAAAATTCTTATATCTCCAAATACTTAGCTACTGATATCTGAAATGTCTGTAGTCCAGAAAAAGTGAAGGTTAGCCTCCCAAACTCTTTAGTTTAAGTTTTTGCTGTCCTGTTTCAAGAGAACTTTTAAGTTTTTATTCACAAAATTTCTCTTCAATTTTGTAGTAATAATCGTTTAGATAGCTAAATTGGAGGTCAGACCATGAAAGAGTGAATGGGGGAAGGGGATCTTGATTTGTCAAAACTCAAAATATGTCAACAAAGGGGTCTGTTGTTTGATTATCGTTAGAGATAGGTTAAATCAACCAAGCAGTCGGTGTAGTTCTTATGTGAAACCAAAATTTGGCTACTTTGAGCAAAGAAGGTGTTCATCCCCCTTGAAACCTTGAGAATATGTCAGATTCTTCTATCATTTAGTCACTGGCTAAGACTTGTGGTTTTTCCACTTGATGAGATATTGAAAGAAGTTACAATCTCCAGATTTTCATTTTAGTCTGCAGGATTTTCGGGTAAAGGTTTTGAAAATTTATCATCTAACCTCTAAGGAACAAAGGCCTATGAAGAGAGTGCATTATATGTTCTTGTGCTGTTCAAGACCGAGGATTGAGGAGCATTTTAATTATTATTTAACTGCATCTGTTTTGGGGTTCTTTTTTTCCTTTATGTAACTTAGCATTTTAGTCTTCAGTAAATAAAGATTTTCGTGGATACCTTTAGGTCCTCATTCATGATTATGGCTTTACTGGTAATGCAACTTTCAGTTTACAGTAAAATACGGTGTGATGTTATTGCATATGCATATTAGTATCCACAGGTGAAAATATAACCTGCACCAACTACTATTCTGTTGTAAGAACAGGGATTGCAAATCTGTCTTTGTATTGCTGATGCATGTCAGTAATTGAGAAGGAGCATACACGATGATTAACATTTAATTTGAGACCCACCAAATAACTGTTCTGGTATGATCTTCATAGAAAAGAATAATACTTGAGTGAAGAGATTTTGATTGAGCTTGTTTTACCTTCAAAAGATATAATAAGAAAAATAGACGATTATTACTCTTTTGTACGAACAATTTCTCAGCGACAATTCTGTGTAGGAACACTGTCATTGTTTCTGTTGCTGTCAATACTGCTTTTCACTTCAAATTGTGAGTAACATAGTTTTTATGACTTCTTCAGGCATCCTATTACTTCAGAAGTCCTGCTGTAAATGATGTCATAACATTTCAAGCTCCAATTCAGGTTTGCATATGCAATGTAGAATTAGCTTAAATTAACATACTTAATGGTTAATTTTTTTATCAAAGTTCACTGTATTGTAGGCTCATTTACAGCACCCTGGATTAGGGGAAGAAGATGTTTTCATTAAAAGAGTTGTTGCAAAAGCAGGAGACTTCGTTCAGGTATTTCTTTCACCCCTTGATGAATTTACCTCGGCATAAACTTTGGAATTTATCAGAGAAAAAGATCTTAGTTTCACTCTCTTTCAACCATTTTTGTTGTTTAAACTAGGTTATTTCCTTGTTTAGTACTTGATTTAGAAAACGAAGAAAGCCATTCTTTTCCTGTCACTTTCTTTTCTTGGCCTCATCAGATAGTTCTTTTGAGGTCTTTGTATCATCTGCTTAGATGAGTTGCTGCAATGTGTAAAGTCATTCTCTGCAACATCACTTGAAATTCTAGTCAAATATATCAAGATCTCCTCAGAATTTATCCTCTTTAATTAACAAAGTGAAAAATATTCCTGTTGAGTTTTATAATAAAGTGTTTTCTACTAACCTTGCAGGTTCGTAATGGTTTGCTCTTTATCAATGGGATTGCTCAGAATGAAGATTTCATAGCAGAGCAGCCAAGATACACATCAACCTTAACAGTGCGCCTCGCATCTGTTACTTTTTTGTCTTTGCATTTTACTTCACTACTCTTCAAAACTTTGCTATACTAGAACCTCTTCTTGAACAACAATATGGAGTAGTAACTGCTGCGGCAGATAACCACAAATAGTCAACAATGCTCCATGCTATATATTTGCTCCTTCTCACTACATGAGGTAGATAAATATGAGCATGATTCATGAAGAAGCCTTGTTGACTCCATGTTGTTGACATCTGAAGGTTACATGATTCCCAGACATTAGTAATTTTGGGTACATCATGGGCCTTGGATGATATAGCATATGCTTGGTCTGCCCCTTCTTTACTTTTCTTAGTCTTTATTGGGATATGATCGACATCTGTTTCATACTAATTTTTACCTTCTATTGCACCTGCAGTGTGTGCCAAAAGATCATGTTTATGTGTTGGGGGACAACCGCAACAACAGCTACGACTCCCATGTTTGGTAGTATTCTCAAGCATTCTAGTTACCATTTTTTTTATTTTTTCCTTTGTGGTATTTCCTTGGATTATTCTTAACACTGACATTTCTGATTTCATCCTTAAATATCTATATCAAACTAAAATTTTGAAAAATCTTGCTTTGTCTCCCACTTCTCTCGTTTTGCATATCCGAAAGTGCTTTGCACCATCAATATCTTCAATATATTTTCTTCCCTTTCATTAACAGTTTCTTTGTTTTTCAAATGTTCATTGATGATAGGGGACCCCTGCCTGTAAAACATATCCTTGGAAGATATGTCACATGCTGCTTCAGACCATCAAACAGCTGACGTGGAAACATTTCTCTGTAGCAGTTCACATACATGGTGTTGCCTCTTTGCTGTCTCTAACACATTGTTTTATGCAGGTTGATTGAATTGTAAGTTAATCGTATATATATGTACCTATGAAAAATCGCAGTCCTGGAAAAGAACGACATTACAATTGAATGTACTGCAAACAGAATACCATAAACATTGAGATTCTGTTTGCACATCTTCGCCATTTCTGACATAAGTTTTTCCAGGGTAAAACCTAATATGAAACCTTTCTGTGATCATTTTTTTGGCATGAAAGTTTATGCAAACTACTTTTAGTTAGCTTTAAGAATAGAACAAATGTTGAATTTCTACATAACTATATAAACTTTTCACCCAGAATTTCTGCACAGGATAGTCTTAATCCCACATAAATTGCACTTATGATTCTATGAAATGGGTGAGTGGAATGGGAATGTGGGTTGGCATGTTTGTGATAATGCATTTACCAAGTTAGATGGCTGATAAGCTTGACAACTGGACCGTTACTCAAATGTTCGAAATTGTGAGAGATTTTTATAGTGGTGTCAACTCAATAGTCGATCAAAATTTAGGTGCAAAATCTCTTTTTCTTTTCATCTTCAACTTTTTGAAAGGTAAACCTGCAATTGCTGGATCCTACTTAGATGGGAAACTCATAATATATCCTTCCAAATAAATTTACATCCTCTTTCAACTATGCCCACTTCCACTTCCACTTCCACTTCCACTTCCACTTCCACCTTCGTGGTCAAAATTGGCTTGCCTCAAACTCAATGGTACGAGGAGTGTGGAGTGCACATACTTGATACTTGCCCAATTAATCTAAATTTAAGGCTCTCTCATAAACTTCATAATTATTATGTTACAGAAAATGATAGTATTTAAATTATGTACAAGTGTTCATATATGCTTTTCCACTTAAATTGGTGTCTTTGTCTGTCTCAATATGGGTCCACCAGTATAAAGAATCAAATCCAACGGTGCCCATAACAATATCACCCACCAAACATGAAGCCCATAACATCAAATGGCTCTTATCAATTTCCCTTGATGATAATGAATCAAATGGTAGTGATACACATATCATTCATTAGGGTAAACGACATGTTCCCACTTCCCACCCAAAGAGTAGCCAAACCACAAGTTTCACCCCTACTTTCATTTAATCTAGATTTTTACCATTAAATTAACACTGTTAATGATTTTTAGATTTTGATACAGTATAAAGAATATTATTATCAAACTACCATTGACAAATAAATTAATAAATTACATTTTAACCCCAATATATCTTGATTTTTTCAGTGGCTGCAGGGAAGGGAAAATCGCTCAAATTCGACCAAAATGGAGGTAGATCAGGTTGGGGGATGGATGGGTTTTGTCGGGATGAGTGGCGGAAGCTAGTGGTGTTGGCAGTGATGTCCAACGACACCCAAATCCGGCTAGATCTGAATTTTTCCAGTGGCCACGAAGGAGGGAAAAATCATGGAGGAAAGGCTTAGATCCTACCAAAATAGAGGCGAACGAGGTTGGGGGATGGATGGGTTTTGTTTGCGATGAATGGGGGAAGCTAGTGGTGGTAGTAATGATGTCTAATGATGTTAGAATCCGGCTAGATCTAGATTTTTCTTGCAGCCGTGAGGGAGATCAAGTGTGCTTGTGAGAAATTTGAGATATAGAGGGCTATTTTAAAAAATTTATTATTATTTCATGTTTAATGCAATTTAAACAATCATTTTACCTTTTTACTGTTTCATTAAATGGTTTTATATTCATTTAAGTATGATAAGAATAAATGAAACAGGGGTGGAAACTTGGGATTTCGCTAATCTTTAGGCTGGGAACATGTAGTTTACTCTTTATACAAATAGATTAAACAAAAACTCAAAATAAACAACTAAATACAATTTAAACGTTATATTTATGGATTGAAATCAAATCATATCTCTTGAACCAACCCAGTTGAAATATGATAAAATATATTATCTTATAATCATGGTTATGTCAAAAATGGAGATAATAATGGAGCGTGTGTGTCACAAGTCATCAGGTTATCACTTCCATTCCACCTTCATTGAAATTCTGGCCTTTCAACCTCAAAACCTGAAACACATTCTACCTTATTAAGTTATTATACTGAATGTGTGCCACGACTCATTGACATGAAACCAAGTCTCCTCCACTCTCTCTATCACTGGAGCTTCCGCCCATAAACGACTCGCCGCATGGCCAGGTGGGTTAACCCAGAGTCACCTCTGGTCATCTTCCATGACCAAAACCCAAGAATTTCACTGAGTGAAGGTAGTCAACAACACACGCCCATTTTGTCAACATTCTCTTCACAACTCTTCGTATTCAAATTCAATTTACAAGTCGGCAGTTAGCAGCAGCTAGCATTCTCTTAAAACGACAGCGCACCCAATAATTTCAACTTTCCGCAGCTTGATGCCAATGAGTGAGAGGGAGAAAATATTCATTTAAAATTAATAAAGAAAACATGTGATGCGGAAAAAAAATCCCGATAATTTATTTTTGTAGGCGCCCAATGTTGACCGGCATATCAGAAATCTCCAAAGTCTTATTTTGGACCCACTCCATTAAACGTTGGTCGCCTATCCCTCCGTCCAATGCGGACCCCAATATTGTGCAGCTCTGATCAATTTGTAGGACTCCAATTTCACCAGCTGAGTCTAATTAGTAATTATCATAAAGCAATTGATAAATATTATTTTTATAATTATACAGCCAATCAAATATACGAAAACATTGCTAATACTAGATAATTAACCTTTTAAGATTCTTAACCAAGGCTTTTATGGATATAAATTCAATTTAAATATTGGTGACAGTGTCTGTAGTGTAACATTTGTCTAAATTTTTTTTTTTTTTTTTATCATCAAAGGTGTTCGGACCAGCGTATACACCTTAACTAATCATTCGGAACCCTGAACTACTGGTCGGGTAAGAGTTCTATTAGTTATCTCTATTAACAATTGAAAAGTGACTCAAACTGAGGACCTCTTGAGTAATACATTAAAAAGTCTTTATCGAACCACTCAGTTACTCAGAGATAATTTCGTCTAACTTCTTTACCAAATATATATTAATTGTGTATAATTATATATTATGGTACAACTAATACTGCATACTTTAATTGTCGATTTTGTTATAGGATTAATTTAAGGTGAAATTACGTAGTTGAATGACCTTAAGTTTTCTAGGATTTGAAAATTTGGGCATTAGGCATGCAGTTTAGCTTGTCGTGAAGGTATGTAATAGTACTATAATAATTTCTATTGACTATCAATTGTTGATTGGACGATATATTTCCAAAGTTTTTATTTGATAATAAGCTAATTAGTGACATTTAAAACCTTATTTTATTTATAATTTAATAAAGAAAGTTGTATGTACGAATATGATCCCAACTCCCAAGGAGTAGCTCGATTGTATGAATAGTCAACTTTTTAGAGTCAAGATGGTGTAAGAAAAGCACTTTCTAGGGCAGAAAGTCAAAATATTATACACACAATCTTAATTTTTCAACTAAAACTGTGAATGGACCCTTCTTCAAACTTCAAAGCACGTATTAAAAAAGATCGATGAAGGTGAAGATGATCTTGGTATATTATTATTCAGCGCGACCAAACAATAATGCATCACGAATCGCCACATTATTCTTTATAACAAGACAATATTGCATTATTTATGGCCATCAATATTAAATTATTAATTAATTAATTCTTCTTTGCCCTAATTTCGATCATCAATAGTATATTTATTTGTCACTAATAATGTAGAATTTACCCGATTAGAATTATATTTTACATAGTATATAATTCGTAAATTCACTTCTTCTTTCTTTCTTTCTTTCTTTTTTCTTTTTAAATTAGTTTTGGTGTTTCTTACTTTCCTATGCATGATGTTACCCTACCATGAAACATTATCAAATAAATTTTATTATATGATTGATTTATTTAAATTAGAAAAACTTTAATACTATATAGTTTATTCCATTCACATTTTGCAATGCTACAAAAATACTTTCACCTTGATCGAACAAAATTCAAAAGGAGTGGTTACACTTTACATCTTTTAATGATATTCGCTAAATTTAAGTCAAAGAAAACAACACACAGGATTGCTTCTTCTTCAATATCAACCAACATAAACGTACAAATCTCCAATTTCTCTTTACGGCCTTAATTTAAAGAGCTAGCTAGCACACCTCCATGGACAATGATTTCCATAAGAACTTCAAATTTTCATTACATCATGTGTGATGTCCTCTAAAAATAATACATAAAATCAATGGTTTGATAATTATTAATGGAGTGAAAGAATCGATAAAATTAGTTAGATGTGAAGGCAACTAGTGGGTGTGGGATGGGCGTTACACATTTTTTAGATAAAGGAGAATATAAATATATAAATATCCTCCATGTTTATCGATCCATGCATAGAATTGATGCTCGTGAGCTTAATTTCATCTACAATTCAATAAAGCTATACAAATATATATACACAATAGATAGATAGATAAATGTTCTCGATCTTTTTTAAATAATTCGACTAAATTTCATTCTGGGAAAGCTTTTTCCTCATATTTTTAGTGTTATTATTCATGCATGCATACAGATTTTCATTATCATTTTTTCACAATGCATAATTAATTTAATATTTTTCTATGCTTGAAGCTTCTGGGTAAGATTTTAATTAAGTATTTAATTTATTGACGTCACTTTAGGAGTCAACAAAGGAGAAGGAGGGTGGTGACCATCGGACACACCTTTGAAAAAACTTTCAAGAGAAAGACAGAAAAAAGATTCTAAGTATAAAAACTTTGAAGTAGCTATCAAAGAGGAGTAGTGCTTCTTGTTGCTACTTCTCACATTCTCCAGAGACTACCTTTATTTTTATTATGAACAATATTGAATTCCATTTGTAGGTGCTTAAAAGGCGCTTTTATGGATAATTGAGACAATCACTTTTATATTCCAATTTGTGCTTACAGGAAATTGATACGTAGTATTTAATTTAGAAAGCGAAGATGGATCGATGGAGCATTGGAATTCATGTATTTCATTCAAAGATTTCAACTAGCTGGAATTGCTTTCTGACTGATACTAGTAATAGTATTGGTTCTTTCAGATTTTTCTCAATCTCAGTTGCTGTTTTCTACTTTATTCTCTAAATTAACATCAGTCCAACTTGTTACAATGAAAAATATATATATTACCCACTTTTTGTACCTAATTATAAATTAATTACCTAAATAATTCGTGTATCAATCTTTTGTTGGAGTTGTCGACCACTTCAACGATAACGGACCACACAGACATATTTGGGAAGCCAATGAAAGATTTCTCTAAGTATGTAATTCCTAATTGGGTTTAAGCTTAGTAAAAAAATTATCTTTGTAATATTAGGTTTTACTCTTCAAACCTATTATATAAACTTCTTTTTCTCTTGTATATGAGTGATACCAAATTATAGGGCAAACTACTTTTACTGTAACAAAAGATGTGAGATAATATTTCAATAATATTGACTCTGTTGGACGCAATCTATTAATTGGTGAACCAATGTAAATCACGCGTATATTTCTTTTTCTTTTTTTATTGATATTTGTATATGTTTTCTGTCTTGATTTCGTAGTACTCTAGATTATTTCCCCTTCTATACTGATCCGAATATGTGTGTGTGTGTGTATGTGTGTTGTGAAGATTTATTCTATTAAATGTACTTAAGTAAAAACTTTACATTAGTGGAAGAGAATCCGATTTCAATGAACTACTTATTATTCATTTGAAAATCAAAGAAAAGTCGTATTTGTACTTTGTAGAACTACAAGTATCTTTCAATATTTATGTCCGTTGATGCGTGATTTTGACACCAATAATCTCGCACGTGCAAAATGCTAAGCAGATTTTAGAAATTACACATGATTAATTTTGAGAGTTGTGATGACATATGTTTGTAAAAATATAAATAAAAAATTGACAAACGAGATTTTTATAGTGATTTGGATGCTTAAAGCGAATCTTACGTCCACTGTTATTTTATTATTTTCTGACTATTTTTCTGATATTACCTGTAAGGTGTACAAAAATAGAGTAATGCTTATTTTACAGAAAAAAATAATGGTTGCTAATTTATACACCTTTAAGCTCAATGTAATGAGTGCTTTTGCAAGTTGTCTTGACAAATTGAGAGCTCTCATTCATCTTGATCATTTATTTTGGTAAAGGTGGGACAAGTGTTATATAATATTTCTTTGAGGCGGTTTGAGTTTTGATAGCTAATATCACCTTGCCTTTAAGTATTTGTTGAGTTCTGATTGATGTTGTTAACATCAATGTGTATTTTTAGCATAACATTTACAACAATGTTCGAATATAATGAAGTATTGTATAAAGTATAAACAATTTCCTCACACGTATAAGCTAAGTTTGGCGTAACCACCGTGCTGATTCCATGCATGGTATGTTAGGTCTGCATCACAAGCTTCTTTAGTTCTTTTAATTCTATTTCCAAGATATAACAGAATGTGTTCGATCTTATTGCATTATTAAATAAATAAATAATTCAGAGATGAGTAGAAGCGTGAGACAACTAAACAGCTTACAATCAACATTTGTTGTGTAGTGATTTGTATATATTAAAATATAATTTTTGTTGAAGGTTCTATGAGTTCTTGAGTTTGAGTTTTTCTAAGTATTAATATAGGTAGTTATTAAAGTTCTTATCCAACAGATAATTTTAAAGCTCTACAATTAGTTGAGATACATACAAATTGATTTGGACAAATAAATAAATAAAATATATATATAGCTTTTGTCTTTTGTCGTTTGTCTTTTGTATTTGTGAAGCAAAGAATAATAGTATGTCATCTTCAATCATTGTTGCTAAACAAATCTCCTCACCAATCAATAATTTTTTTTCCATTATTTTTGGCGTTCGGTGGAAATTATTGACTAATAATTTTATAATTTAATCAAAGAATATAGAAAATAATAAAATAGTGTTTTGTGTTTTGCAAGAATTATTATCCAGCAGATTAGGGAACCCCATTTTGTGAATGACCCAAGATAAGTAAGGGAACCCCATTTTTGTGAATGGCTTTCATTTCACCACTCCAGTCTTCATCACCTTTTTCGTGCATCCCTTAATTAGTGAAGTGGTCATATACAGAACAGAACATAACTTTTTATTGCAATTTCTTCTATTATTATTCGTTGTCCATAAAAATGCGTACACATTTCAATCCAAGTAGTTAGCAAATTGGAGAATTTTGATTAAATTAATCGTAAATTTAAGTAACAATTAATGTCCCATTCTGTGTGTTGCTTATATTGCCACGTGTAGAGGACAAAATGAATCTGCCTCCACTTGATTATTTTATATCAAGTTAATCTTTGTTTGGTCTAATTAATCTACTAACACTCTTCGTGGGGAGAAATATATTTTATTTAATTCTTTATAATTTGTATAATATTTTTTAGGGAGAACAACTTATACATACCCAATGTTTGTTGAAACGATAGTTGATACCTAAAAGGTTTTAAAACGACAAATAGGTACCTTCTGTCATGTTCTGTTAGTAATTTTTGTTAGATAATAGTGAAAAGACTAAAATGCCCTTGAAAGTTTAATTTTTAGTTTTTTATAAATTTAAAAATTTCTAAAAAACCTCATAGGTTTGCTAATTTGACTAAATACCCCAATATATAAAAACTTGATAAAATAACAAATACACCCCCACCGGAATCTGGCCGGAAAATTGTGTTACGACACAGACCCGTCGGATCTGTGTCGTAACACACCGATCTGGCCGGAAAAGGCCAGATCTATGTCTGGCCTTTTTCGGCCTCGACGGCCAGATCTGGCCAAAAAATGCCGGATCGACGTGTTACGACACAGATCCGATGGGTCTGTGTCGTAACACAATTTTCCGGGAAGTTTTCGATCTCGACGGCCAGATCTGGCCGTAGATCTGGCCTTTTTCGGTCAGATCAGCCACGGATCTTGCCGGAAAATGAAAGATCTACGCGTTACGACACAGATCTGATGGGTCTGTGTCGTAAAGCAATTTTTCGGCCAGATTCCGGTGGTGGTGGCCGAAATTTGGCACTGCGGGTGACGGGGGTGTTTTTGTTATTTTATAAAAATTTTATATATTAGAGTGTTTAGTCAAATTAGCAAACCTAAGGGGTTTTTTAGAAATTTTTAAATTTATAAAAAACTAAAAATTAAACTTTCAAGGGCATTTTAGTCTTTTCACTATTATCTAACGAAAATTACTAACAGAACATGATAGAAGGTACCTATTTATCATTTCAAAACCTTTTAGATATCAACTTATCATTTCGACAAACCTTGGGTATGTATAAGTCGTTTGGCCTATTTTTTATAAACATCCTTTAAAGTTAATAATATTTGTCTGATTCGCCCGAGTGAGCAAACACATGGTGATGATGAAGATTTCTGTAAAGTTAGACCATGGAATTTTTCGATATCGCCAAAAAATGAACTCTTTCTACAAACATGCACTGTATAATTTAGAATCTTTCGATTGTATTTTCGATAAAGATCAAAATTAAAGTTCACATATTTATTTATATTAACACAACTATACAAAAAAAACCAAATGCACATGCACATATAAATTAAATTAGAGTTGTTCATGTACCATATATAAAATAATATATTTAAATTAATATATGATTCATTCTAACCCAAACCAAAATGAGATTTTAAATGGGAAACAGGTTGCCACCAAATATTAATTACTAATTGAACAAAAGATTAATTAAGGGCATCTTAGTGAACACCAGAAGAGAGGTGCAGAAAAAACGAAGAAAATTAAATTAAAACAAGCGCACATCCAATTCGTTCCTTTATTAAACATGGATGGAATTTGGAAGATCACCTTTCATTCCTCAGTTATTGGGAACCAAACAATAGAATTAGATACTGCATGTCCACCTATCAATGGCAATAATCATCAAGAACGACTGAGTGGTGACACCATTTTTTGTTCACTGAAAAAAAAAAAAAAAAAAAAAAAGATTATTAAACATTTGACTGGTAAAATAAACAATTTATTAATTAATTAATAATATATGTCCTCTCTTCATTGCTCATTCACTTCTTTCTTGTTTATGGGAATGAATGATGAAAAGGAACATATTCGCTTTCAATAACGATGGATGGGAAGCCATACACGTGAGAATTTTGATTCACAAGTGGTTCTTTTCTACAGATAAACATAATAATACTAATTTCTTCATCACTTCTCCAACTACTATATAAGCAATGGAGCTCGATCCAAGATATGCACTTACTTCAATTCCCTTCTTCATTTAGAGGAGTTGTTGTTATTGTACCCTCCTTTCAAGAAAGGAGAGTTTCTGAAAGCTCCAGAGGGCTAGCCATTCTACACGAAGAAGAAGGGGTGACCATGAAGGTATGAATCTACAGAAATGTTTTGTGTTTAAATTACATTTCATGGCATTCATTAGCATCCCGTTCAGCATTAGCTTCATGCGTAGTTAGCTCAGGAAAAAGCGAACTTTTGAAACTATCATATCTTCGAAAAATATACAACTCCAAGCTTGCTTTTTGCAGATTAGTGTTTATTCTAATATAGATTACCAACTTCTACCCAACCACCAATAACTTGTAAAACAATACCAAAACTTATTAATTGCTTGCTGGTATTGATGTTTCATTAGTATAGAGAAAGCAAGATAGCTACGCAAATGAACTGAAGTGTAAGATCCATTCTCACAACTTTTTGGACCGCTACTTGTTTGAGAAGATATAATAGAAATAAAAAAATATAAGTGGGCTAAAAAACAGAAGTGTTTTGTTGGGGATATTGACTGCAGAAACAATTTCAGTTATTGTTACTGTAGAAAAATGAAAAACAGAGCAGTGAGAAACAGGGTCGTCTCAAAAACATTTGGGACCCTAGGCAAGAATTACTTTAGGGGCCTTCTAGTAATATAAGCATCTATTAAAAAATTATTTCAAATTTATTTTTCTTGTCTTTTGAGATGCAAAATCACAAATTAAATTTTTATATTCAAGTTTAGAAACCAAATCTTTTTCAATTGATAACATAGCCAAATTACCTAACCTTTCTTGTGACATAGTTGAAAGCAAATAAGATTTTATTAACTTTAATTTTGAAAAACTTCTTTTTGTTGAAGCTACAATATATAACAGGAATAGTTAACAGTATTCTATAAGCTGTCCATGCATTTGGAAAAGAATTCACTCTTTTTATAAAATCTAGTATCTCAAGTGGTGTTGTAATTTCCATGTTTATAATTTCTTTTAAAACTTTTAATTCTGAATATAAATCTAAACCATCAATATCAGAGAGCATGTCATGTTTTAAAATGTTTTCAAGATTTAAACAATGTTTCTGCAAACTATCATCATCAAGCAATTTTAACTTTTCTATATTATAAATGAAACCAAAATTACCACTATATATTTCAAATTGTTCAAACCTACTTTGAAGTGAGGAAATTGCATGATCAACTAAATATGTGAAATAATTTATTCTAAAAGATTCTTCAGCAGACCATTTCATCTCTTCGTTTTCATTCTCATCAAATTGTTTTTTTCTCTTTATTATACGTTTTTCATGAAATTTTGGTTCTATATTCATTTGCTCTGCGATCTCTTTAGTAGAAATCATAGAAGATGTAAACCCATTTTCTGTATATTTTTCAAAAAATGAAACAAGACCTTTCAACTGATCTATTGCAACAACAATGTCCATATTTTTAGATTGTAAATATTTACTAACCGTATTAACAGCAAATAACATTTCATACCAAATATTCATGCCTAATAGAAATTCAAAATTTTCAATCTCATATGTTACTAAAGAAATAGCTTCACTTTTTATTTTAGGATATTCACTAGTTTATGCTAATTGATATAAAGCATCTCTTATTTGTGGAGCTTGAAATTTTATTTCTTTAACACTTTCAACACGACTTTCCCAACGTGTTTGTGATAGCGGCTTAAGTGTCAAATTAGAAACATGATCTTGCAAAATTTTCCATCGTTTTGCAGAAGAAGAAAATAATGAGTATACACGTTGTGTCACTCCAAAAAATGTAATAGCATTAGCTAGGGGTGTTCAAAAGAACTAGTTGGAACCGGAACCGGAGGGTACCCTGGGTTTGGTTCCGGTTCCTACCCAGAACCAGTTGTCAATGTGTAGGTTCCGGTTCCAAATTTTTGGAACCGTTACTGTGCGGTTCCGGTTCCTAACTACGGTTTCGGTTCCTATAGTTAAGAACCGGAACCATAGTTAGGGGAACCAAAACTAGAACCGGAACCAGAATCGGAACCAGGAACCAGGAACCAGGAACTGAGACTAATATAAAATAAAATTAAAGATTAGGGGGGTTAATAAAAACTTTTTGTAGAAAAAGTAATATGAATACATTTATATTTATATTTCATAACATTTAAAGTAAGTTGGTTTGACTTTTGAGAATCTACCTTTACAAAGTAATGGAGATTGTAATTTATAATTTGTAATTTTATTTTTGTTAACAAGTGCCAGGTGTGAGGGTATTTGTAAGTTTTTAAGGGTTTTTTTACCAATTTTTAAAAAATTTAGGGGGTCATGTAATTTTACAGGGTATCCAGAACCAGAACCGGAACCGTTGTTACAGGTTCTGGTTCTGGGTACTTAGGAACTGGAACCGACTGGTTCCAAATTTCAAGGAACCTTCGGGTTCGGTTCCTTCAAAAAGTGTAGGGTACCTGGAACCGAACACCCCTAGCATTAGCACATGAATTAGCTATATCACAAAGAACTAAATTAAGACTGTGACAACCACATGGTGTATAAAATGCTCTAGAATTTATATCTAATAATCTTTTTTGCACACCTTGATGTTTACCTTTCATATTAGACCCATTATCATATCCTTGTCCTCTCACATTATTTACATCAAGTTCAAGATTTTTTAATATACTTGTGAGAACATTAAAAAGGCCTTGACCAGAAGTATCATCCACTTTTATAAAATCTATAAAGTACTCTTCTATTTTTATTGGACTTATTGAAATATCTACACATCTTAATATAAGTGACATTTGTTCTTGATGACTTGTATCTGGGGTACAATCAAGTATAACTGAAAAATATTTTGATTCTTTGATTTTTTTAATAATGGTATTTCTTATTTCTAATGCTAAAATATTTATCAACTCATTTTGTATATTATGACCAAGATAATGAGTATGAATTTCTCCATTTTGAATACGTCTAAGGTGTTCTTGCATTATTGGATCAAACTCAGCAATCATTTCAATTAAACTCAAAAAATTTCCATTATTTTCTTGATAAATCTTCTCATTTGTACCACGAAATGCCAAATTATTTTTTGAAAGATTTTTTACAACCGCTATAATTCTTAATAGTACATTCTTCCAATGCTCTTTCTCTTTATTTATTTTCTCTTGTAAATATTTATCAATTGTTTTGTTTTTAAGCAATCTGATCTCAGCATCAATCCAAATGTTCATATTTATAATGTTCATTGCTTGTTTCGTGACTATTAAGCTTGGCACTAAGATTTTTCCAATCTCCACACCCTTCATTTGCTAATTGAATTGTATTTGCTTTTAAACTAAATAATTTACAACAAAAACAAAATACTTTATTTAATTCTTTTGAATATATTAGCCATTTTCTATTATGTTTTTCTCCATTTGGTAATTTTCGAATGTAATGAATTGTAGAAAAATGTCTAGAATTTTCCTCTCTTGGAAAATCTAAAACTTGTCTAATTGGACCTTTCTCAACTAATAAATCACATAAGTTTGTGTCTAAATTATTCCAGTGTACCGGACCATAAATATTTTTAATAGTTGTTTCATCTTTATCATTAATATTTTCATTTTTATTGAATGAAATTTCTTCTTCTAAATTCTCATGAGACTCTTCATTAGTATTTGATGAATTTGAATTGTTATCTTTAAAAATTTCTTCACAATTTTCAATTGATTTTTCATTTAAATCTTCATTTAGTTTTTCTAGCATTTGGTGTTTTGTATTAATAAAAAATTTATCAAGTGCATCTTTTTGGGATTGAATTAGTTCTTCTATTCTTTTTTTTTTTTCCTTACGTTTTTCAAATCCAGATTCATACCTCCTAGTGGACATCTATATTTAAAGAATAAATAATATAGAGCTCTTAATATTATTTTGTTAAAATAAAAATAATTATAAAAATTAAGAAAGAACTTTAGCACCTGATTTATACTCCCGATTTTGCTTTTTGCTGTGCTGATACTCAAAAATCTTATATTATTACCCTGCATAAAAATAATAATATAAATTAATTATTCATTTGATCAAATATAAAGTAAAATCAGTTGAGAATGCTAAGAGTAAAATGATTTAAAGCTCTTAATATTACCTTGCATAAAAATAATAATAATGTAAATCACATTCACTTGATAAATTTACGTAATAAAGATGAAAAATGAGAGACAAGATATGAGAAAGGAGAGTCAAGAGAGTAAACTGAGTAGAGAATAATGAGAGTAAAAGATGAGAAAACTTTAAGTGAAATGAGGTTTATATAAGAGATTTGGGGGAGAGAGGAGATGTGATTTGACATTTGAGAGTTGGAGAGTTGCGTGAAAGTGTTTCAATTTTTAACGGAAAAATGAGCCTTCATTTGTGTTTTAAGTTTAGAGATAGGCATGGTTGATTGGACATATGGTGGGATTGATGGGAATTGAGAAATTATGAATATATTAAAAAACTCTAAAAAAAAAAAATATTGGGTAGAGATAGGCATAGGCGAGTCCATGGTGGGGTTGATGAGAATTATAAAATTATAAATATTTAAAAAAATAATTTTAGGCCCTCTTTTTTATCCCTTTTTTTGGGGGCCCTAGGCAGGGGCCTCACCTACCTAAGGGTTAAGCTGGGCCTGGTGAGAAAGTGATCGTGCGGGGTAGAGCCAAACGGTGTGAAATATTTGCAAAACCTTTTATTATAGAGAGAAACAGCCTGCAGATACTCCTCTTGAGCAGAATTTCTCTGGTTTAATGCAATGCCTTCAAAAGATCTGGCCACTTGTATGCCAAGAAAATATCTAAGGTGACCAAGATCTTTTATTTTGAAATTGTTTTGAAGAATTCCCTTTAACTGATCTATCATTTCCAAGCTACTGCCAGTGATCAAAATGTCATCTACATAGACAAGTAAGATGACAATGTTGCTGCCTTCTCGTTTGGTGAATAAGGAGTAATCATGTTTACTCTGTGAATAACCACTTTTGATCAAGGCATCAGTGAGTTTGAGGTTCCATTGTCTGCTGGCCTGCTTTAATCCATATAAGGATTTAAGCAATCGACAGACCATGTGATTCTCCCCTTGATTGTCAAATCCTAGAGGCATAAACATGTAGACCTCCTCATATAAATCTCCCTATAAAAAGGCATTAAACACATCCATTTGAAAGAGAGGCCAATCATGAATGGAAGCCAAAGCTAAAACTGATCTTACAGTGGCAACTGGGGAAAAAGGTTTATGTGTAATCAATGCCAGCTTGCTGGTTATAACCTTTAGCCACAAGCCTGGCTTTATACCTCTCTAGACTGCCATCTGAGTTATACTTGACTTTGTAAACCCATTTGCAGCCTATAGGTTGTTTGCTAGGTGGAAGGGACACTAGAGTCCAAGTTTGGTTGGCCTCCAAAGCTTCTATTTCTGTTTTCATAGCAACAACCCAATTGGGGTCTTGAGAAGCTTCATGAAAGGATGTTAGTTCTTGAATTTGAGACAAGAAGCATTGATAGGGAGGTGAAAGATGTGAATAGCAAACATACTTGGAGATAGAATAATGTGCAGAAGGAGTGATATAATCTTGAAGCCAAATAGGAGGCTTATGATGTCTCTGAGACCTTCTAACATCAACAGAAATAGGAACTAAAAAAGGAGCAGATGAGGTTGAAGGAGAAGTATAAATATTAGAAGAAGGTGGAGGTAAAGTGTCTGGTGATGCAGGAGTTGATTGAAAGGACCGAGGCAGAATATCAAGGGAAGTAGTGATGAACGGATCAGCTAGAAAAACAGGAACATGTGAAGCATTCTTTTGTTGAAAAGGAAAGAAATCCTCAATGAACTGAACATCTCGATTGACAAAGAAGCTAAAGGTTTCCAAATTAAGTAATTTGTATCCCTTGTGAACAGAAGAGTACCCCATGAAAACTGCATGCACAACTTTGAATCCAAATTTATCTCTAGAAGCCACATTAGAAGCATAGACAAGACAGCGAAAAACTCTTAGATGTCCACTAGGTGGAGGAGAACCATACAAGATCTCATAAGGTGATCTGCCATGAAGAATATCAGTAGGAAATCTGTTGATCAGATAGCAGGCAGTAAGTATGCAATCCCCCCAGTATTGAATGGGAATGGAGGCCTGAAATCTCAAAACTCTGGCTATTATGAGAAGATGCATGTGCTTCCTTTCCACTACTCCATTCTGTTGTGGAGTGTGGACACAGGTTCTTTGATGTAAAATGCCAAGAGAGGTGAATAAAGCTGCACACTGGGAGTTGAGAAACTGAAGGCCATTATCAATTCGAATGTGTTTAATACAAGTTGAGAACTAATTTCTGATGAGAGTAATAAAATTCTTAATATGTATAGTGACCTCATGTTTGTGTTTCATTAGATAAACCCAAGTGATTTGAGAATGATCATCAACTATGATAAGGAAGAATTTATGCTGATCATGTGTGGGGGTGTGATAAGGGCCCCAAACATCCATATGTAATAGATGAAAACAAGCAGATGATCTGCTTGTGTTGAGAGGAAAGGGGTGTCTAAAATGTTTTGCAAGTGGACAAATATCACAATGCATATTGTCACCAGAAACAATGGACTTTATTCCAGGAAAATATTTCAGTTTGACATGAGGTACATGTCCAAGGCGCTTATGCCAAAGATTTACAGAAACTGAACAAGAAGTACCCAATGATTTATACAAAACAGAATGATGAGCTATTGGAACATGACAAGGCGTGAAGAAGTAAAGTCCTTTAGCTTCTCTACCAATCCCCAGCACTTTGCCATTGGAGAGGTCCTGAAATATGAAAAATTCAGGATAAAAGGAAACAAAACACTTTAAGTCTCTAGTAAGCTTTGCTATAGAGATCAAGTTGAATTTGAAATCAAGCACAAATAAGACATTAGTTAGCCTTTGATTAGGACCAATCACATAAGAACCGATATGAGAAACTGTTGAGTGATGTCTATTAGGTAGCCTGGCTGAAGAAGGAGAAGTAGACACCATCAAATCTGTTAGCTTGTCCAAAGATGCTGTCATATGGTGACTAGCACCTGTATCAAGGATCCAGTAATTTCCATGATGCAGTGATGAAAAGTAAGAGTGGATACCTGCCATGTTGACATTGGCATCAGTTGATGGTGTCATGGAAGGTTCCTTTTGAAACAACTTCAATATCTCAGCATACTACTCTTTGGAGAAGATTGGAGCAGTTTGATTTTCAATGGAAGAGGAAATAGTATCTGGCTGTGTAATAGAAGTGACATTGTTGGCAGAAGACTGATTAAAATTTTTCTTCTTTGTAAATTTAAAATCAGCAGGATAACCAATTAGTCTGTAGCAATTGTCTTTCTTATGACCTCTCATATTGCAATGTTCACAAATTATATTCCAATTTTTCTTTGATTTTGATGATTGTTGACTGGAATTCGAAGATGGGTAGAGGACAGTTGGCTCAAGTGAAGATGATTCAGTTGGGGTAGCACTTGTAAGGCTCCTTTGGCTTTCTTCAGTAACAAGTATGGAATAAGCTTGATTCACAGATGGCAGAGGACTCATCATCAGTATTTGACTTCTAGCATGTAAATAGTTTTCATTGAATCCTATTAAAAATTGAAGGAGTTTTTTTATTCTGCATGTGGTCAACATATGTTTTTGACATGGAACATTCACATGTTGGAAGTTGAACTATGGATGAATACTCATCCCATAGCAGTTTCAGTTTGGAAAAATATGTGGAAATCGAATAAGTCCCTTGCACTAGAGTGACTATCTCCCTATGTAATTGAAAAATTATGGAGCCATTTACTTTATCAAATCTTTGTTGTAAATCCTTCCATACTAGATGTGCACTTGAAGCATAGACAATTCCATTTAAGAGTTCTTTTGTTACTGAATTCATGAGCCATGAGAGGACTATGGCATTACATTTAGCCCATTGATTATGCAAGCTAGCAGAAACTGTGTTCTTTGTGCAAGTGCCATCAATCAATCCAATCTTATTCTTTGCTAATAAAGCAATTTTCATGGACCTACTCCATGAAGAATAATTGTCAATTCCACTCAATTGAAAAGAAACGAGTACTGCACTTGGTGTATCCGAAGGATACAGGTAGAAAGGATGGTTCAAATCAATAGCTAGAGGTTGCTGAGTGGTTGTGCGTATTGAAGAAGATCTGTTATTGCCATCAGCTGCCATCTTCAATTAATCTAGGTGCAAAATTTTGATTCTCCAATTGAATTTAAGAATGAGCAAAAAGCTGCCTCTGGAAAGCTGCCTCTGATTTGATTAAAAGAAAAGAGCTGATGAATAATCTTAGAAATGATCGAAGAAGAAGTGTCGAAGGAATTGAGCACTGATTGATTCGAATTTTCTAGCGATTTTCTCAGAGAACTTCTAGCCCCAATTATGCTCTGATACCATGTTAATTTGGGGAAAATGAATTGAAGAGAGAAAGATGAGAGGAGAGGAAAATTCGTGAAGATGAATTTTGGAAAATGAATATTGAATTCAACTTAACTTTCTCTACTCAGTTACAAGGCTTTATATACATTCTGTTATAAACTAACTACTAACTAACTTTTATATAAAACAACTAACTAACTTCCAGTGCGCTAACTGAATATAACAAAGTTTACCACCTCATATTGCCAGCTTGATTCTCAACACCATGCCTCGTTTTGTACACAGAATTCGATTCATTTCTTTTTCTCCCGCAGAAAAATAACATTAATTGTTTGGTTTCGTTTCTCTTTCAAGCTATAGCTAGCTAGCTAGCCTACTCATCTTGAGTAAGAGCTCTGAATCCTTTTGGGTTTCTATGACTCCTGAAAGGTGTGGAGATGAAAATCTGTGTCACTTGAATCAAGTCATAACTAGACTTAGATCCATCAAAGAAACAAGACTAATATCTCTTCTTTTCAACTTTTCTTAGAAGCTTGCCTTTGTTGATTTTCATTTACAGTGCAAGAACATTGAGTTACTTAATAATTTTTAAGTAGAGTTGCTTAAAGAAAGGCTAATTTTTCCTGCTCTCTGTGATAACAAAGATGTGTGAGAATACTGGCAATAAGAACTACCTTCATCAGAACCAAGTTTTTGATCTTTCCCTTGACGTGCATGCTCAAGGCGGCTCCAAGCGCTTCTATGATGGCCGCCTCAAGTGAACTGGTAATTTACTTTTCTTAAAACAAAAAGTAAACATGTTGTGCTTTTAGTAAGTAGAAATAGTACTTCTGTTAATGTGTTTATTAATTATTCTTCTTTTTATGTTTTGTTTTTGAACTAGGGACTGTTTGGACTGCAAGTGTTCACCTAATAATAGCTGGGTCGGTAGTTTTGTCCCTGCCTTGGGCCACAGCTCAACTGGGATGGATTGTGGGGCCAACTGCCATACTCTTGTTCTCTTTTGTCACTTACTACACTTCTACTTTTCTGGCTACTTGCTACCGTTAAGGGGATCCTGTCAATGGCAGGAGAAACTATAGTTACATGGACGTTGTTCGATCCAACCTTGGTAAATTTCACCACTGTCAAAACATCTAACAATTAAGCAACTGGCTTTCACTCAAATATCTAAATTACTTTTTCCTCTTTTTTTTTTCCACAGGTGGAGTCAAATGTAATATATGCGAGCTTGTTCAATACCTGAATCTTTTTTATGGTGCAATTAGCTTCAATATTGCCTCTTATATAAGCATGATGTAAGTTTTTTTTTTTTTTTTGTCTCTATTTATTTTTTCAACTAAGCATTCTAAATAGAATTTGATGTTTGTTGTTTTAGCGGCTTAATGAATCTTTTGGTTTTTGGTCAATCAGGGCTATCGAGAGGTCAAACTGTTTCCACAGTAGCGGTGGCAATAATCCATGCCATATCAATAGCAATCCATATATGATTGGTTTTGGCATGGCACACATTATTCTCTCTCAAATTCCTGACTTTGATCAGTTATGGTGGCTCTCCATTGTTGCTGCAGTCATGTCCTTCACTTACTCAATAATTGGTCTCGGTCTTGGCATTGCTCAAGTTGCAAGTAACTATAGCTATCTGCATCTGTAGTTGCAAATTTAATACTATGCTTGGATTAAATTTGCAGGAAGTTGTTGGTTATAGAAAAGCTAACTTAAGATTTTTTGTTTACTTTATTTCCAGAAAGTGGAACTTTCAAGGGAAGTTTAACTGGTATAAGCATTGGAGCTGTCACTAAAACCCAAAAGATATGGAGGACCTTCCAAGCACTTGGAGGCATAGCTTTTACCTATTCTTACTCCATCCTCCTCATTGAAATTCAGGTGTGTGTGTATATATATATATATTGCTAATAAATACCAAAACCGAAAGTGTTTGATATATATATATATATATATATATATTCATATATTTTTTTTTTTTTTTTTTTCTTTTGGGATAATTTAGTTGCTGATATAAACTAATGTATAATTGGTATGTAACAGGACATAGTAAAATCCCCACCATCAGAAGCAAAGACAATGAAAAAGGTATTACTAGTTAGTGTTGGAGTAAATTATATTCTACGTGCTCTGTGGCTGCTCAGGCTGTGCCGCCTTTGGAGACGTATCACCTAGAAATCTCCTCACTAGTTTCAGTTTCTATAGCCCTTACTGGCTTCCTGACATAATCAATGCAGCCATTGTTATCCACCTTGTTGGTGCATACCAAGTGTACTGCCGGCCGCTCTTTGCATTCATTGAGAAGCAAGCTATTGCAAGATTCCCAGACAGCTACCTTATCACCAAAGAAACTAAAATCCCAATTCCAGGATTTAGACCCTTCAGTCTCAACTTCTTTCATTTGGTTTGGAGGACAATTTTCGTGATCCTAACCACTGTGATTTCGATGCTTCTTCCATTCTTTAACGACGTAGTTGGTCTCCTTGGAGCTCTAGGATTTTGGCCACTCACAATCTACTTTCCTGTTGAGATTTACATAGCACAAAAGAAGATACCAAAGTGGAGCACAGAATGGCTTTGCCTCCAAATCCTAATTTTTGCTTGCCTTGTTATCACCATAGCTATCGCTGCCAGGTCTATTGCAGGAGTTACTCTTACCCTTAAGTCTCCTAAGCCCTTCTCGATCGGCTACTAGTTCTGTTGAATCGAAATGGTAGTCGCCATTCATCAACATTTTCCAAGACAAGGAAGATATACAAGAAGTTAAGCCAATTAATGCTAGTATGTCTCTGTCTCCGTTCATTTATTGTACATCTATTAACTTCTCATGACACAACTGGCCACCAACAAATCAGCCATCAAATTAATACCATCCAAACAATTGGCGTGATAATGTTCATCCATCTTTCGTTTCGGCTGTTGGAATCAATAAATAGCAGCTTGTAATTGAACTGTCCTTTTTCTATTTTGTCCGTGCGGAAGGATTGTGATCAGTCAAACCGAGTCGAGTTTTTGGCTAATCGAGTTCAACTCGATTACAAACTGTTCAAGCTTGAGTTCAGGTTGAGCCTGTCAAGCCTTGAATTTTACGGCTCAGCTCGAACTCGTGATATGTGGGAAGGCCTAGACGAGCTCAAATTCGAGCCTGCTCGGTCAAAGCTTGTTTGACCAAATCATTTCTGCACCTGCAGTACGTTTAGGTGCCCAGCTTCCCATTTCCTAGTATTACTCGCACTGTATAAATGCTATGCTCAAGTTTAGAATTTTATTTTCTCAAGTGTAAGAACTTTGAAAGCCTCCAGCTACGAACATGTAATATTAGGGAAAGATAATGACAATAGACATTGCATAAAACAACTCTGAGAAGATATTTTAATCGGCATTTCCTTTTAGTTGTTTCCTCTACTTTCTCCGTTGATCAGGAAACTGGAAGGGGAAAAACAAAAGAAGTTAGCTCTCTCCATAAAAGGAAATAGGAGAGAAAAAATTGATTGAAAAGGATACAAGTAGGATGGATAGAGAAGGGGAAAAGGTTAAAAAAAAAAAAAAAAAGGGAATGATGAATACGTTTCTTCTCCTCTTTTCTTTTTCTCCTCAAGTTCTCCAGATTTCTCCTCTTTTCTGCCACTCTTTTTACATCCATCCACACCTGGTGTTGAGGGGAGAAAGAGAATGTTTAGTGGGAAAACTTCAAGACAAGAAAAAAGATTACAAACTGAAATGTTTAGGGATTCAAGATTTAGGGATGAACGGCGTTTAACTCTACTTTGAATTAGGGAATTTGATTTCAGGGATTTACTTTGTGGAATAATACTACATATACAACATTTTCATATAACATTTCTCATATAACATGATACGAAAAAAGAAGATTAAATGAAAGTTTATTTTTAATTTAAAATTAGCCAGTCATCTTTTACTACTCATACAATGAATATTGTATAAAAATGTTATATGTGTAGTATTATACTTATTTCGTGTTTTACCAATTGTTTCATTGGGGGATGAATTGTCATATTTACAAAGGTTTAGGATTTAATAATATTTTAGCCTCCCATACTTTCTAAAAGTAACTAAAATGACCTTACATCTACCAGCCAGTTCAGGCTCGGGAGCCTATCGAGCCGAGCCACATGCTGATTAAACTTAGCTCGATTTTTATAACGAGTTCAAGCTGAGTGTTTCTCAAGCCTACACGAGCCCAGCCGAGCCAGCTCGACTAACAGGCCAGCTTTGTTTGGAGCTACTGTTAGGGAGAGGTACTGCTAGGAATTCCACAGATTGAACGAATGCTAGAGATAGATTATTGCGATCTGTGAGGCTCTGGTAAATTCCATAAAACCGAGTGATCTCTTAACTTCTAAATCTATTTTAGAGATATTTTGGGTTGTTGATTAAGGGTTAATTTGGTAATTGTTCGAGAGAAAATTAGCAAAATATTTGGGAATTTGACCTTTAGAATAAGTTTAATGAGGTTAGCAATAATTATCAATGCATAAGATTAAATTGGTGTGAAATATGTGCCCTAAGTTTAGTCATATTGATTTTTAACCAAAGTTTGATAATAATTCTGTTGCTATTTACTTCTTAATTTATTTTGCTTTTGATACTTCTTTTTTAAGGAATATTGATAGTTCTCTTAGGATTTGACATTCGTTACTCGAACTTTATTATTAGCACGATTTCATACACTTGCAAATAGTCTGTCATGACACAAATTATTCTCTCTCAAATTCCTGATTTTGATCAGTTATGGACTTATGGTGACTCCATTGTTGCTGCAGTCATGTCCTTCACTTACTCAATGATTGGTCTCGGTCTTGGCATTGCTCAAGTTGCAAGTAACTATAGATATTTGCATCTGTAGTTGCAAATTTTATACGATGCTTGGATTAAATTTGCAGGAAGCTGTTGGTTATAGAAAAGCTAACTTAAGATTTTTTGTTTACTTTATTTCCAGAAAGTCAAACTTTCAAGGGAAGTTTAAATGGTATAAGCATTGGAACTGTTACTGAAACCCAAAAGATATGGAGGAGCTTCCAAACACTTGGAGGCATAGCTTGAACAAAATAAGATTTTATTCATGTAAATTGACAGCACAAAAAAAAAAAAACAAAAAACAAAAACATAGTTCTTTATCTAATAACCACTATACACAAACCCCTTCATAACATTCACGTATAAGACAGAACAAGGAAGAAAATGTTTGTAATCTACACATAAAGAATATCATTTAGAATGAGTAAGTATTACTCATCAAACAGTAGTTACAAAAACACACATAAATAATCACATTCGAAACCCTAAAATCATAAAAAATAAATGGCTAAACCTGTTGCTCTTCCTAACGTTCAACTAACATAAAAGTATAACAAGTGTTAAAAGATTACCACATACCACCAACAATACACAAACAAGTTTCAAGAACCAGTGTTTCAGTAAATATTCATGCATAAAACGTAATTCACCAAGAAGTTGATTGAACATTCCTCAAATCGGTCATTCGGTTGTTGTACGAGGTGAGCTCAGGAACTTTTGGTTCATCATTGTTCAACCGGAAAGAGATTGTTGCTCTTCTTTGGTTACGAGGTTCTTACAGTACTGAGGTTAGATGCTTTTGCACTAGGGGATTATGCTTGTCTTCTTCATTTGTCAATATCTAAGTCATAAGTAAAGGATTTGTCCTTCTCCCGCTAAAAATATGTGCTGGGGGTGTGCCTTATTTTCTGAAATTAATTTTTTTTATTTGATTTTGGCTTTACGTGATAAGAATATCCAAATAGAAGATTTACACATGTTCCAATGCATTTTTTCGAAATGAATTTCTAGTCAATATACATTTTTACCCTTAGCACAGTTAGTTTTAACGACAGAAATTGACAGTAAGGGAGGTTATTGTGTAATATGCCANGGTTTGGATCTTCCACCACATCTGCACATGATCTCTAGTTTATTCAATTCAGAGTGCATAAGAAACCTTACATCAATGGAGGATATCTGTCCGCTCAATTCTGAGACCATATCTCTGAACACTAGTGGAAGTTATTCGGTTTACATAATGGTTCTAGAGTTTTACGTAAGATGAACTAGATGATTATAGGTTTTCTGTCCTCTAAGGCCTATCTGCCATAAAATTTCATGACTAAAGATGCTTCTTCAGCTTGGTTTGAAGATGTTTTGTACCTCTGTTAGTCTAGTTTTCAGCAAGGCCATGCATTCTCAAACTAGGCGTATTTATTCTGTTTGATTCAATCTCGGGATATGTAAAATTACTCGATGCTTGAACATGTTATGTCAATGTTGTATATTATAAGTTCATCTTATTTTTCATTGTTATTATCATCAGGGTTGAAGCGACCCGTCCATGTTCCACAAAAAAAATTCAAATTCATATAATAATATTTTTTCACCCCTTAAAATTTATATTTTGATATTTATTTATTAAAATTTGGAGGGGTTAATTTGTAGTTTAACCCCTCCAAATTTAACCTACCACTGATTATTATTATTATCATCGGTAATTAAAAGTTATAATTATAATGAAACAAAGAAACTTGTAGCATTTAACAATATCATACATTTACTTTTCCCCTCTGATAAAAAATACCGAAATCAGGTCCAAAGATGGAAATAAAGTTGGCCCAAATTTAGTTCTAAGCGAAAGGAAATAGCAGTAAGCACACAGAAGCTCAAGTGAAAGAACTTGAAGGAAAAGATGTAACGTAATGGGCAATCTTCAAGGTCTTTTTTCTGTAGTTAAAGACAAAGACCTTGACTAAACTCTCAATTACGTATGTGATCAGAATTCCATTCTTTAACATAACATTATATTTTCTTAGTGTCCACATGATGAAGGTGCTGCCAAAGTTACAGAAAATTCATGTGTGAAATCTCAGCAAAACAACAGACATGGAATAAACGAAGCTGAAGACTTTTCAAGCACCAATATCTTGTAAGTTTCACATGTATCTTGTAAGGTCTTTTTTCAGTAGTTAAAGACAAAGACATTGACTAGAGTGTCAACTACGTTCTTTAACATAACATGATATTTTCTTAGTGTCCACATGATGAAGGGGCCGGCCAAGTTGCAGAAAATAATGTGTGAAATCTCAACAAAACAACAGACATAGAATAACAACAGGAAATTCTTGCAAATTACAGTATGTGAACAATTAGAGCTGCTAGATCTTTATTAAGTTTGAAGTGGTCCACCTCTGTGTTTTAAAATTAAAGTTTTTTTTTTAAGCACGGCCATGCATGGACGTATGCAGACATATTACTTTTAGATATGAATGCAAGACGGACGCTTTTATGTCAACTCTAACACGTGTGAGCATACATGCATCTGTCAATGCTAGAGGACAAGCAACGATAGTATCAACATCAAGAGGTTTAACAAATTTTTATTTTCTGAGCGTGAAAAGAGTGGGGAGACTTTTCAAGCCTTAAGGTGTGTATCATGAGTTGTCCATATATGTCAGAGTTTTTCCGAATTACGATGTGCATTACATAATATCACAAGCAATGGGGTTGTCAACAATCTTTAAGAGAGTATTTGCACTTGTTTCCCTGGTCTCTTTACGTATTTATGTCTAGTACTTGTGAGCTGTTGGATTTCGTTCCACATCTTAATTAGGGGACAAGTTAAGTGTCATTTAATTTCAAACTTAATTTAAGTAGTCTTACTCCTAGTGGGGGAAATTAATTAATAGTCTTAACTAATAACTAACATATCATTAATCACTATCAACTTATTGATCTGAAGCCAATAACACGAACCTTTTATTTTGTTTTCAGGACACTATGCTAAAATTTTATCATTTACAAATTGTTTTCAACTTTTAAATAATAAAGAAATATAAGATCCAAATGAGAGAAAATTGTTAATATGTTATTGAGGAGATATAGATTAGAGAATATAATTAACCAAGTAATCTCATATGTTTATGTCATGAATTGTTTGTGTTTTGATTGCTTTGCTTGCACGGATTAATAGATTTTAGTCTTAATACATATGATATTATATATGCCGAAAGATAGCTAATATTGGTGGGACTATGTGAGTGCTATCATACATATTATTTATCTCTATACAATTATACAATTTGATTTCCTTTTTTCTAAATATTCATGTAATAACTTTTTTTTTTTTTTTTTTTTTTGGATTTATTAATGATTTAAAGCAAAAATCAATATTTTAGTTAGGTTTAGATCAATCTCTTTCAGTCTGATCTATCCCTAAAAAATTTGGGAAATCACAACCTGCATGTACTGTAAGCATAAAACTTTTGATCCTTTAGATCAGGTACATTCATTGCTTTTTATATATTCTGTTTCTAACTTGTATCGTTTACTGATAGAGAAATTTAAGGACCGTGCAGAGTCACATTAAATCTAGGAGAACATAGACTAACCAAAGATACTTGAAATTTCATGGTAATGAATAACCCCATGATTGTCACATGTTTCGCTTTAATACAGGAGATAGAAACTTTCATGTTACCAAAAATTAATGATAAGTTTGTATGGTAGTTGACTGCTGGTTTCTACATTTTAGATTAACCATAAGGATGACCCATACGAAAGAAAGTTTTTTATATGCGATGGTTTTTGCATTCTAAAAGGGACACAAAGTTACTTGGCATGGAAATTCTCTGTCTAAAGATGTCCATGCATTGTTTTTGAGTATTTGCCACATCATTGTTGGCTTTATGTAGATGTGGAATAACCATGATCATAAATTGTAAAGAAAGCAATATGGTTGTTGCTGATGCAAGGATGGTCATTTGCATATTTGCACATGGAGGCGCAAATGAAGAAGCTGAAATGTTAACTTAAGACCGATTTAGTGATGGTAACAGAAGAGATATGGTTTGGTGTCATATCATCCTTATTGTTGAGATATGGTTGTATGCATATCATCCTTATTGAGTTTTAATGTGATTTTCAAGTTTGATTTCTTTGCTAAGAGTTTATAGGACTAACCAGGGAGAGTGTTTCCTGTAACTCTAGGATTTGAGTATGTATTTATGTCCATATGCTTTTCTGTACTATGTTCTGCTTTTTGCACTTAAAGTTTGTACTATTCTAGGATCTTAATGATGTAAGTTTTCTTTGACAACATATTTTGACTATATTTTCATTTCCTACTATTTTTATACAGTGATTTGACTTTAACAAGTTGAGGAGAAATCAGTAGCACAGAAGTAAACCCAGATTTCATTTAAGCAATGACATGTTAAAGTCTTGTATTTTCAAATGGCTTGTTGAATTTTTATCATGAAGTATTATCTTATATTAAATTTTAATGTGGCTTTGTATTAGCTTCCGGGTTCACCAACTAACAAGTAAAGATCAACCTCGTCTTTAGTTTTCTTTTCTCACCTGGTTAAAAATTCTCTAATTAGTTCAAACGTGCTATTTTGAATATATGTGGAAGTAATACACTTATATATATCTCACTCTTAAGGTATTTTGTTCTATTGATACCACTAGTTTACTTAGATTGTTTAATTCAGAAACTCTATGTTGGATTTCATTACTAACCCTGGTTAGTCAGTTTTAAGCTATTTAATCACTAACTCAACATTAGTGTAAGACTGGATATGAATGTGTACAATAATAATTACTCAATGCAAGGCCAATTATCAGATGGTACTGTTGTTGCTGCTGGAAGTAGCTTTCTTCAAATCAAGGCAAGGAAATTGAGTTTGTGAATAGATAGGCATGATTTCTGGTTTGCAACAGCCAAATCTTGTCAAGCCTCTTGGATATTGTGTTGAGGAATTAGTTATTGTTGGTTATGAGTACATAGAAAATAACTGTCTTGCATGCATTTGTTGGTAGCACGGGGATGTTTATTTTGATTTTTGAATTGCTTTGCTAAAGGAAGTTCTATTGATTGGTTAATTGGATTGTTAGTAGGTTCAGGGGCAAGTACCTTGAAATTGGACTGGGCAACATACCTTGAAATACTACTTGACTGGGAATTAAATGCTAAGATATCAGATGTTTATTTTGATTTTTGAATTGCTTTTGCATAAGGAATAATTTCTATTGATTGGTTTGGATTGTTAATAGGTTCAGTGTGGGAGAAGCATGCAATTTACGGGGCACAAAATGTATGTGTTTGCCTTCTGGATGGGTAAATTTCGTGTGATATTTGATTGTTGCAATCCATGGTTTTAAAATATATATATATTGTTGTTGTATTTTTGGCTTGATGCTTGCAGACTTTAATTTCAACAGAAATGAAACTGATGGAGATTATGGATCTAAAGTTGGAGTATAAGTTTGACAAGGAAGAGGCTGAAAGAAAGGTAAAGTGGGCTGTTATGTTTAATGCATCTCCGACATTGAGGCCACACTATGTCAGAGGTGGTTAGCATGCTTGAATCACAACCATCATTCAAGAATTGATCTCAGATCCTAGCATCTATGGCAGGGATTTCCAATTAGAACAACTTGGATCAGAATTCAAGAGGAAGCTCAGCCCCAAACTTTCCTTAGATAAAACGTGGTTTTGACCTCATCACCACCCATCGCTTCTTCGGCATCTGCTTTCCAAAATTCCCACCAACCTAACCCCATTAGCCCATCGGTCACCATCCCCCTCTCTTTAGGGTTTTAGATTTTTTTATAAAAATTGAAGAATAGGGTGTTATTGAAAAATATTTGAAAGTAAGATGATTTTTCTAAATCTAATTTGGAGATTAAAAATTAATTTATTAATTTATTTGTTAACAACAGTATAGTAATAGCACTTTATATAGTGTTAGAATATAAAATCGATGAAACCATGGGTGGGAACTTGTAGAATCGCCAAACCTTGGGTGGGTAGACTTGTTCACTCAAAAAGAAAAAAGAAAAAAAGGGTAAGGTTTTGAAACATTTTGTATTCGAAGAGTGATTAGCGGCAACGACTCATATGTAGTGGTTGTGCTACAAATAGCTGCGAAAATGAGCGCCAGACTCATGATTACCATTGAGGATCCTTGCCAATCACTGAAGCTCCCTTTAGCCACTCCCCTGTCAACTAATCTGCAGATCAACTTGATCGCTTGTAATCGCATTATTGGCAACTTCTCTCACATCACAATCATGTAAGCGCCTTTTCAATTAATTGGTTTCGTGTTAGATAAATTTTAATTGATTCAATTCAGTTTATTTATCTTCACGAACAATAATCAAATAATTGAACCGCTTCAATTATTCTACTCTATACAAATGTTAAGAGAATTTACATTCAAAACTGACTATTTTTGTTTAATGGAAATTACTTCTACGGTCCAAAGTGATTTCAAGCTTTGTAATTGTAATGGAATTGTATTCTAATTTATTCCTTTTAATTGCAGATGATTCAAATATTTGAGTCTTCCAGGCACGATTCGAACAGAACTGATCCATCGTCTATTTCTCGAAGAAATGTAAGAACTATTTTCATGTTTAGTTCACTTCGGCACTAATATCATCTCGCTAATTTGAAGGGCTAGCCCTTATTATTTAGGATTTGTTTTGTTTTCTGATTTGATATCAATATTTATTTTATTTTCATAAGCAACTTTCTGTTTCTTTAAAATTGATTATAATACTCAAAAGATGGTTGCACAATTTTAACCATGAAACTGTATATTTGTTGAAAACAACAAAACACTGATTTGTGTTCTTTTTCTTTAAAATTTGGATATAGGTAATGCGTTTACTGGAGTATATTTACTGGAATTTGGACTAAGTGAAAGCACATGGCATGCGGTTTTGTGAATATTTGTCTGATTGGTACTTTAATTATTCATCTCCTTCTTCTTAATAGTGATCTTTCCTGCAATTACCTTAATGGCACACTTCCAAGGCAATGGGCTTCATGCAGCATTTGAATAAAATGTAAGTACACTTATCTCTGTTGTTCTTCTTTGAAACTTATAATTAAGGATCACTTGTTTATCATGAACAAACATTCTTATGCAGCGGCCGTTTAACGAGGGAAATTCCCACTGAGTGGGGATCATTTAACAATCTCATCAGTGGCTTGTATGCTTCAATCCTTAAAATCTCAATGCTTCTGTTTTTCTAGTCAATGCTATTCTTGTTTATTTCTCATCATTTTTTTTATCGTAAAAACAAAATTAGGTGCCTTGATGACGACCAATTGAATGGAACCATCCCTCCAGAGCTTGGCTATTTGGTCCAATTAATTACTTTGTATGATATCATAATTCTTAATATTGAAAGTATAATATGTGTCCAATATAATAGAATTTTAAAAACAAACATATGTTTACTGTGGTTTGGTGCCCGATTTATAGTTTCAGGATACTTTCTGCCAATTGATTTTCTGGAGACTTTCCTAGGTCACTAGGAAACCTAAAGAACTTGACAGATTTGTAAGTACTCTTGTTTCGTTTCTCCTCTCATCTAGATGGTTAAATATTAACAATATACCTTTCACTTTGTTGTCTGCTTTAGAATAAGTGATCATAACTTTACTGGCACTATACCAGAATTTATTGGGGGATGGACTAGTCTCCAAAGGCTGTAAGGACTTCATCTTTTACATATTATTCTGTTACAGAATTTATCTGTATGGTGGATCCTGATTTACAGATTTATTGCCCTCCCTTTTGTTTTGTTGAAATATTAAAGAGAAATGCATTCATGTGGACTGGAAGGACCTATCCCGTACTCCATTTTTGGTCTGGGAAATTTGAGTGACCTGTGAGTAGAAGGATCTTCTTCAACTCTTTGCCATTTGTCTCTCATCTAATTGATTGTTAGGAGTTGAATGTTCCATTATAGTTAATGTTATCTTCTCTGTAAACAGGAGAATCAGTGATATAAACGGGCCAAAGTTCAAATTTCCAAATTTGAGCAACAAGAACATTAAATACGTGTATGCTTACTGTTTCTAATTAGTTATATGTTTCCAGAATTATTAATATTTTTACTCTTAGTAGTAAAGCATATGCAATTAGAGCCATTAAATAATATCAAATGTTTCTTTAGGGTTTTGAGATGCTTGAATATGTCTGGATCTATCCCTAAAAAAATTTGGGAAATCAGCAACCTGCATGTACTGTAAGCATAAACTTTATTGATCTCTTTAGATCAGGTACATTCATTGCTTTTTATATATTCTGTTTCTAACTTTGTATCGTTTACTGATTAGAGAAATTTAAGGACCGTGCAGAGTCACATTAAATCTAGGAGAACATAGACTAACCAAAGAATACTTGAAATTTCCATGGTAATGAATAACCCCATGATTGTCACATGTTTCGCTTTAATACAGGAGATAGAAAACTTTCATGTTAGCCAAAAATAGTATGATAAGTTGTATGGTAGTTGACTGCTGGTTTCTACATTTTAGATATAACCATAAGGGATGACCCATACGAAAGAAAGTTTTTTATATGCAGATGGTTTTTGCATTCTAAAAGGGACACAAAGTTACTTGGGCATGGAAATTCTCTGTCTAAAAGTATGTCCATGCATTGTTTTTGAGTATTTGCCACATCATTGTTGGCTTTATGTAGATGTGGAATAACCATGATCAATAAATTGTAAAGAAAGCAATATGGTTGTTGCTGATGCAAGGAATGGTCATTTGCATATTTGCACATGGAGGCGCAAATGAAGAAGCTGAAATGTTAACTTAAGAACCGATTTAGTGATGGTAACTAGAAGAGATATGGTTTGGATGCATATCATCCTTATGAGTGAGATATGGTTTGGATGCATATCATCCTTATTGAGTTTTAATGGTATTTTGCAAGTTTGATTTCTTTAGCTAAGAGTTTATAGGACTACCAGGGAGAGTGTTTCCTGTAACTCTAGGATTTGAGTATGTATTTATGTCCATATGCTTTTCTGTACTATGTTCTGCTTTTTGCACTTAAAGTTTGCTACTATTTCTAGGATGCTTAATGATGTAAGGTTTCTTTTGACAACATATTTTGACTATATGTTCATTTTCCTACTATTTTTATACAGTGATTTGACCTTTAACAAGTTGGAAGGAGAAATCAGTAGCACAGAAGTACACCCAGATTTCATTTAGCAATGGAGTTAAAGTCTGTATTTTCAAATGGCTTGTTGAATTTTTATCATGAAGTATTATCTTATATTAAATTTTATCATGTGGCTTTGTATTAGCTTCCGGGTTCAACAAAACAAGTAAAAGACAACCTCGTCTTAGTTTCTTTCTCAACCTGGTTAAAAAATTCTCTAATTAGTTCAAACGTGCTATTTTGAATATATGTGGAAGTAATACACTTATTATATATCTTCACTCTTAAGGTATTTTGGTTCATTTGATACCACTAGTTTATCTTAGTTGTTTAATTCAGAAACTCTAGTTGGATTTCATTACTACCTTGGTTAGTCAGTTTTAGCATTTAATCACTAACTCAACATTAGTGTAAGACTGGATATGAATGTGTACATATAATAATTACTCAATGCAAGGCCCATTATCAGTGGTCTCGTTGTTGCTGTGAAGTAGCTTTCTTCCCATCAAGGCAAGGAAATTGAGTTTGTGAATGAGATAGGCATGATTTTGGTTTGCAACAGCCAAATCTTGTCAAGCTCTTTGGATATTGTGTTGAAGGAAATTAGTTATTGTTGGTTTATGAGTACATAGAAAATAACTGTCTTGCACATGCTTGTTGGTAAGCACGGTGATGTTTATTTGATTTTGAATGCTTTGCATAAAGGAATAGTTTCTATTGATTGGTTAATTGGATTGTTAGTAGGTTCAGGGGCAAGTACCTTGAAATTGGACTGGGCAACAAGTACCTTGAAAATAATACTTGACTGGGAATTAAATGCTAAGATATCAGATGTTTATTTTGATTTTTGAATTGCTTTTGCATAAAGGAATAATTTCTATGATTGGTTAATTGGATTGTTAATGGTTCAGGTGTGGGAGAAGCAATGCAATTACGGGGCACAAAATGTATGTGTTTGCCTTTTGAGTGGGTAAATTCGTGTGATTAGTGATTGTTGCAATCCATGGTTTTAAAATATATATATATATATGTTGTTGTATTTTGGCTTGGATGCTTGCAGCGTTAATTTGCAACAGAAATGAAACTTGATGGAGATATTGGATCTAAGTTGGAGTATAAGTTTGACAAAGGAAGGCTGAAAGAAAGGTACAAGTGGTGTTATGTGTAATGCATCTCGACATTGAGGCCTACTATGTCAGAGGTGGTTAGCATGCTTGAATCACAAACCATCATTCAAGAAGTGATCTCAGATCCTAGATCTAGGCAGCGATTTCCAATTAGAACAACTTGGATCAGAATTCAAGAGGAAGCTCAGCCCCAAACTTTCCCAGATAAAAAGTGGTTTGGATCTTCCACCCATCTGCACATGATCTCTAGTTTATTCAATTCAGAGTGCATAAGAAAACTTACATCAATGGAGGATATCTGTCCGCTCAATTCTGAGACCATATCTCTGACACTAGTGGAAGGTATTCGGTTTACATAATGGTTCTAGAGTTTTACGTAAGATGAACTAGATGATTATAGGTTTTCTGTCCTCTAAGGCATCTGCCATAAAATTTCATGACTAAAGATGCTTTCTTCAGCTGGGTTTTTAAGATGTTTGTACCTCTGTTAGTCTAGTTTCAGCAAGGCCATGCATTCTCAAACTAGGCGTATTTATTCTGTTTGATTCAATCTGGGATATTGTAAATACCGATGCTTGAACATGTATGTCAATGTTGTATATTATAAGTTCATCTTATTTTCATTGTTATTATCATCAGGGTTGAAGCGACCCGTCCCTGTTCCACAAAAAAAATTCAAATTCATATAATAATATTTTTCACCCTTAAAATTATATTTTGATATTATTTATTAAAATTTGGAGGGGTTAATTTGTGTTTAACCCTCAAATTAACCTACCACTGATTATTATTATTATCATCGGAATTAAAGTTTTAATTATAATGAAACAAAGAACATTGTAGCATTTAACAATATCATACATTTACTTTTCCCTGATAAAAAATACCGAAATCAGGTCCAAAGATGGAAATAAGGTGGCCCAAATTTAGTTCTAAGCGAAAGGAATAGCAGTAAGCACACAGAAGCAAGTGAAAGAACTTGAAGGAAAAGATGTAAAGTAATGGGCAATCTTCAAGGTCTTTTTTCGTGGTAAAGACAAAGACCTTGACTAAACTCTCAATTACGTATGTGATCAGAATTCCATTCTTTAACATAACATTATATTTTCTTAGTGTCACATCATGATGAAGGTGCTGCCAAAGTTACAGAAAATTCATGTGTGAAAATCTCAGCAAAACACCGACATGGAATAAACGAAGCTGAAGACTTCAAGCACCAATTCTTGTAAGTTTCAATGTATCTGTTAAGGTCTTTTTCAGTAGTTAAAGACAAAGACATTGACTAGAGTGTCAACTACGTTCTAAATAACATGATATTTCTTAGTGTCCACATGATGAAGGGGCCGGCAAGTTGCAGAAAATAATGTGTGAAATCTCAACAAAACAACAGACATAGAATAAAACAAAGGAAATTCTTGCAAATACAGTATGTGAACAATAGAGCTGCTAGATCTTATTAAGTTGAAGTGGTCCACTCGTGTTTTAAAATTAAAGTTTTTTTTAAGCACGGCATGCATGGACGTTGCAGACTATTACTTTTAGATATGAATGCAAGACGACGCTTTTATGTCAACCTAACACGGTGAGCATACATGCATCTGTCAATGCTAGAGGACAAGCAACGATAGTATCAACATCAAGAGGTTTAACAAATTTTATTTTCTGAGCGTGAAAAGAGTGGGAGACTTTTCAAGCCTTAAGGTGTGTATCATGAGTTGTCCATATATGTCAGAGTTTTTCGAATTACGATGTGCATTACATAATATCACAAGCAATGGGGTTGTCAACAATCTTTAAGAGGTATTTGCACTGTTTCCCTGGTCTCTTACGTATTTATGTCTAGTACTGTGAGCTGTTGGATTTCGTTCCACATCTAATTAGGGGACAAGTAAGTGTCATTTAATTTCAAACTTAATTAAGTAGTCTTACTCTAGTGGGGGAAATTAATTAATAGTCTTAAATAATAACTAAATATCATTAATCACTATAATATGATCTGAAGCCAATAACACGAACCTATTTTTTTTCAGGACACTATGCTAAAATTTTATCATTTACAAATTGTTTTCAACTTTTAAATAATAAGAAATAAGATCCATAAATGGGAGAAAATTGTTAATATGTTATTGAGGAGAATAGTTAGAGAATATAATTAACCAAGTAATACTCATGTTTATGCATGAATTGTTTGTGTTTTGATTGCTTTGCTTGCACGGATTAATAGATTTTAGTTCAAACATATGATATATATGCCGAAAGATAGCTATATGGTGGGGACTATGGGAGGGCTATCATACATATATTTATCTCTATACAATTAACAATTGATTTCCTTTTTTCTAAATATTAGTAATAACTTTTTTTTTGGATTTATTAATGATTTAAAGCAAAAATCAATATTTTAGTTAGGTTTAGATCAATCTCTTTCATCCAAACACATTTTATACTTAATTGACAAAACTCAAATATATATAATTAGGTAATGTTCCAAACATTTAAATTAATTGATTAAACCTAATAAATTAAGTCTAACTTTATTTTCTTATTTATTTTTGAGTTCACTAAGTTACGAAGATGAGATTAGATCAAATATTTAAAGAACTAGTTTGATAGATTGGATTAAATTAAACTTTTCAGAAATCAATTCAATTGATTTAACTGGTTTATGGTTTTTCTAGTAAAAAATATATCAATAATCAAATCAATGCTTAAATTTAATTGCACTTATCCATGTCGTGTAGAATTAAACAATTAATTCATATAAATTATATGCTAGTTTAGTATATAGGTGTAGATTGAAATATAATCTACTTGAAAATATATTGCATTGAATTTCAACATCACATTATCCTCTTGCAAGTTGTCAGATTTCAATATTATTTTCAAATTGCCACTGTATTTCCAGAAACTTAAAAAAAGAAAGAAGTTAACGAGGTTGGCAAAGCTAGGTGACCATAGATCCTCTATTTATAACTGGGTAAAATTATTTCATAGGATGCTAATTTTAAATCAGAAACGTGTATTGGAATTCAACACTATCTTAGTTCTTGTTAGATATAGAAAAAAATAAAATAAAAATTGAGATAAAAAACTTGACTAGAGTGTGAACCAGGTCATCAACTTTTACTTAAAAGCACTTTTTCCTAGTGAAAGAATATATGGTGTCCACATCATGGGGTAGAATTTCTCAACAAAATTGGGATACACGTCGGCAGTGCTTTTCAAGTTTGTCATTTTGTTGAGAAATTCTACACAAATTTTCTGCAATCTACCCAATGATGGGACACCTTATTCTTCCACTAAGAAAAAGCGATGTAATTATGCTAAAGAAGAAATTAATGGATCTGGTAGATAAGTTGAAGAGATCCACCTCTATCCTTTGAAATGAATACAAGACAAAGATGTCTTACTTAAGGCCAATGAGTCTTAGCATACAAGCATTAGTCAATGAGAGAGGACAAACAATATTACTATCCACATCAAGAAGTTATAGAAATCTTTACTTACTGAGCGTGAAAATAGAGGGGGAGACTATTCAAGGACTTAAGTAATGTACCATGAGTTGCCTATATATATATCATGTGTTTCCGAGTTATGCATTACACAATTAAAGAAACAATGAAACTTGTAGCATTTAACAATATCATACATTTACTTTTCCCCTCTAATAAAAAATACCGAAATCAGGTCCAAAGATGAGGAAATAAAGTTGGCCCAAATTTAGTTCTAAGTAAAAGGAAATAGCAGTAAGCACACAGAAGCTCAAGTCAAAGAACTTGAAGGAAAAGATGTAACGTAATGGGCAATCTTCAAGGTCTTTTTTCAGTAGTTAAAGACAAAGAACTTGACTAAAGTGTCAATTACGTCCGTTATCAGAATTTCATTCTTTAACATAACATCATATTTTCTTAGTGTCCACATGATGAAAGTGCCGGGAAGTTACAAAAAATTCATGTGTGAAATCTCAGCAAAACAACAGACATGGAATAAACGAAGCTGGAAACTTTTCAAGCACCAATATCTTGTAAGTTTCACAAGTATCTTGTGAGGTCTTTTTTCAGTAGTTAAAGACAATGACCTTGACTAGAGTGTCAACTACGTTCTTTAACATAACATGATATTTTCTTAGTGTCCACATGATGAAGGGGCCGGCCAAGTTGCAGAAAAATAATGCGTGAAATCTCAACAAAACAACAGACATGGAATAACAACAGGAAATTCTTGTAAATTACAGTATGTGAACAATTAGAGCTGCTAGATCTTTATTAAGTTTGAAGTGGACCACCTCTGTCTCTTAAAATTAAAGTTTTTTTAATAAGCACGGCCATGCCCATGCATAGACGTATGCATACAGATTACTTTTAGATATGAATGCAAGTCAGACGCTTTTATGTCAACTCTAACACGTGTGAGCAGACATGCATCTGTCAATGCTAGAGGACAAGCAACGGTAGAATCAACATCAAGAGGTGTAATAAATTTTTATTTTCTTAGCGTGAAAAGAGTGGGGGAGACTTTTCAAGCCATAAGGTGTGTATCATGAGTTGTCCATATATATCAGAGTTTTTCCGAATTATGATATGCATTACATAATATCACAAACAATGGGGTTGTCAACAACCTTCAAGAGTGTATTTTCACTTGCTTCCCTTGTCTCTTTACGCATTTATGTTTAGTACTTGTGAGCTGGATTTCATTCCACATCTTAATTAGGGGACAACTGGACAAGTTAAGTGTCATTTAATTTCAAATTTAATTTAAGTAGACTCAATTCTAGTGGGGGAAATTAATTAATATTCTTAATTAATAACTAATCATTAATCAATATTCTTAATTAATAACTAAAGCCAATAATATAGATTTTCTACTTTGTTTTCAGGACGTTATGCTGAAATTCTATCATTTACATATTGTTTTCAACTTTTAAATAATAAATAAATATAAGATGGAAATGAGAGAAAATTGTTAATTTGTTATTGAGGAGATATAGATTAGAGAAAAAGAAGTTAACCAGGTTGGCAAAGCTATGTGACCATATGTGCTCTATTTATAATTGGGTAAAATAATTTCATAGGATGCTAATTTTAAAACAGAAACTTGTATTTGAATTCAACACTATCTCAATTCTTGTTAGATAAAATAAAAAAAATTAAAAAAAAAAAAACTATTGAGACAAAGACCTTGACTAGAGTGTGAACCAGATCATCAGCATTTACTCAAAAATACTTTTTCTTAGTGAAAGAATATATGATGTCCACATCCTGGGGTGGAATTTCTCAACATAATTGGGATACGCGTAGATGGTGCTTTCCAAGTTTGTCGTTTTGTTGAGAAATTCTACACAAATTTTCTGCACTCTACCCCACTGTGTGGACACCCTGTTCTTCCACCAACAATACTACAGACACCGGTGTTTTTATATCAAAATTTTGTACTGGCTTACGTGTCTGCTGACTCAGATCATTCAACGCGTTTTATCTTAATAATTTTTTTCTAATGAACGACCATCCATAACATATAGACGGTCGTTTATTAACATGGACTCTAGTCCATATTATATGGACGGGAGTCCATTTACCACGGAAGAGCGTCCTCATTTAAAGGACGCCCGTCCATTGGTAAATAAAATAAAAAATATTAAAAAAATTAGGGACGACCGTTCATAAGTTATGAACGGCCGTCTATGCATATTGGACGGGCGTTCATATGTTAATGGACGCCCGTCCCTTAATTTTGGACGGGCGTCCACAAATAAGGGACGCTTGTCCGTATAGAATGGACCCCCGTCCATAATTTGGTTTAAAAATAAAAGCAAAAAATATATGGACGGGCGTACCTTAAGTATGGACGGCCGTCCATACATCCCGGACGGTCGTTCATAGTATTATGGACGACTGTCCATATAAATATAGACGTCCGTCCATAAAGATGGACGCCAGTCCATCATAGTTTGGACGATCGTCCATCATATAACATTGATATTTTTTTTTTTTATAAATTTTTACAAATTGATGTATGACAAAGTGAATATATGAATTTGTATATAAAATTAATTCAATAAATACTAATTTAAAAAAAAATAATGTGATGATAAAATAGTCCATTTATGTCAGTATTCAATCATCCAATGTGGCTGTCTCCATGTGTTTTGGTGTAATTTTTCGGTGCAACTTTTCCGTAGATATAGCATTTTTTATTCTTCCACTAAGAAAAAGTGATGTAATTATGTGAAAGAAAGAAATTAATTAGATCCGGTGATAAGGTGAAGAGGTCCACCTTTGTTCTTTTGAAATGAATAGAAGACAGAGACGTCTTACTTGCGCTAAGTTTAACAAGTCTTAGTATTAGTCAATGAGAGTAGACAAACAATATTAGTATTTAGGGGTTCAAAAAAAGAGTAATGCTACCATTATCGAGAATAATGTATTGAATAATGTGATAAAATCTTAATGGTCGATTAATATTAAGTTATAATTAATCAACAGTCAGGATTTTGTTACGTCATTCAGTACATAAATTTGGTGCATTACTCCCGATGTCTCTATTATTTTCCTCAAAAAAATGCTGAACCCGAACCAAACCAAAAATCAAACTGATTTTTTAGTTATCTAGAAAACCGATTCGGTTTCAGTTCAAAGAAATACAAAAATCAATTCAGTTATCTGTTTACAGGATTATGAGAACTGGTTAACTAAAACTGGTTTTAAAAACCAGTTTATTATAAAAATAATAAAATATAAAATCAAAATATATAAACCAATTTATTATAAAAATAATAAAATATAAAATAGATTTAAATTAGGAAAAAATCAAAATAAAAAATAAGTTAAAAGATGTTAATTTTAAATCTGAAACGTGTATTTGAATTTAACACTATCTTGGTTCTTGTTAGATATAGAAAAAATAAAACAAAAATTGGGACAAATACCTTGACTAGAGTGTGAACCGAATTATCAGCTTTTTGTTAAAAGTACTTTTTCTAAGTGAAAGAATATAAATAAGGTGTCCACATCATGGGATCATTTGCAGAAAATTTACGTANCAACATACCCACTTGTAGATCTCCTGTCATTAACATCAGTAGCCCAATCTGCATCTGCATAAGCTTCCAGTAGAAAATGTTCCTTTTTAGTAAACAATAACCCATGATTCAGTGTTCCCTTCACGTATCTAAGAACCCTTTTACATGCTGTCCAATGATTGATAGTGGGCTGCTGCTGAAATTGACTTAACTTGTTCACAGCAAATGCAAGATCATGTCTGGACAATGTCAGATACTGCAGCCCTCCAACAATGCTTCTGTACAGTGAAGGTTGATCAAACTGATCACTATCTTCTTTCCCCAGTCTAGTACCAGTGGCCATGGGAGTAATGCAGGATTTAAATTCATTCATACCAACCCTTAGCAGCAAATCTTGAGCATACTTACTTTGTGTGAGCAACAACTCTTTATCATTTCTCTTAACTTCAAATCCAAGAAAATAACTCACAGGACCACGAACGTTTAAAGCAAACTGGGTATTCAAATCTGCCACTATCTGATCAACCAGTTGAGAGTTGTTTCCAGTAACTAATATGTCATCTACATACACCAGGAGATAAACTATAGCAGATTCCTTTTTATAGAAAAACAGACTAACATCAGAAATACAATTCTGAAATTGCCAACTTAATAGAGCCTATTTCAACTTTTCAAACCAAGCTCTTAGAGCTTGTTTGAGTCCATATAGTTCTTTTTGCAACTAACAGACCTGCCTTGTTTGAGAAAAATCAGAGAAGCCTTTTGGTTGCATCATAAAAACTTGTTCAGTCAATTCTCCATTGAGAAATGCATTATTTACATCTAGTTGCTACACTTCCCACTAATTATACACTGCTAAGGATAAAATAATTCTAATAGTTGCTGCCTTAACTATTGGAGAAAATGTCTCAAAATAATCAAGTCCAGGGGTTTGTTGAAACGTCTTAGCTACTAACCTAGCTTTATACTTTGAAAGAGAGCCATCTGAGTTTAACTTGGTTTTAAACACCCACTTGCAGCTACTATGTTCATACCATCTACATAGGGAACTAATTTCCAAGTCTGATTGTTCAGCAATGCTTGATATTCAGCCTCCATAGCAGTTTTCCATTCTGGAGTTTTTAAAGCTTCAGTAACTGAGGTAGGTTCAGGGAGTATTGTATGTGTAGATAGAAGAGCCTGTGGTATATTAGTTGAAACACAGCCCTTGGATCGGGTAACCATTGGATGTACATTTACATTTTTGCTATTAGCTAGGATGGGAAGAACAACCTCTAGCTGAATTCCAAGATTGGTTTGTGTTGAAGTGGATGTTGTAGGCATATTCTCAGGAGAGGATAAGGTATCAGCTTGGGGAGATAACATTCTGCAGTTTTGAATGGACTCTTTTGAAGCACTCTCTTGATTAATGTCTATAGAAATAGCAGGTTTAGAATCTGAAGGTTTGGATGAGGATGAAGGTGATGGCAAGATCCAGGACTTGGTAACCTCACAAAATTCAGGTGAAATAGGAGAAGACACATTAGGTTGAAAGCCAGACTTGAATGGGAAATCAGTCTCATTAAAACGAACTTGTTTAACCACATAACATCTGCCATTGGAATTCATACATCTAAACCCTTTATGAACAAGGCTATAACCCAAGAACACACATTTTTCAGTGTGAAAAGACAGTTTGTGCCTTTGATAAGGTCTAAAAAATGGATAACAGCAGCAACCAAACACTTCAGATCAGTATAATTTGGTACTTGTTGGAATAAGGCTTCAACAAGGGATACAAAATCAATAGCTGTTGAGGGAAGTCGGTTGAGTAGATACACTGCTGTACTAAAGGCTAACCACCAGAATTTCAGAGGCATGGTTGCATAAGCTAGAAAGGATAGCCCATACTTAGTAATAATCCTATGTTTTTGTTCTACTCTACCATTTTGCTGATGAAGATATGGACGAGGGTGCCTAAACAAGATGCTATGTTTCTCTAAATAACTAGTAAAGGGTCAAAATTCCCCTCCCCAATCTGTTTGTAAGCATTTTAGTTTTGCATCTAATTACTTCTCCACAAAACAATGGAACTGAGTAAACACATTAAAGACTTCAGACTTTAGTTTCAGTGGGTAGATCCATGTGTATCTACTAAAATCATCCACAAATATAGCATAATACCTATACCCTTAAGTAGAGAGATTAGGGGCAGGACCCCACAAGTCAGAGTACACTATCTCTAAAGGTTTCTTAGCCTTGGAAGCAAACTTAGGAAATGTACACTGCTGTAATTTTCCAAATTGACATGCTTCACAAAAAAATTGTTTATTTTCAGAACTTGATTTTCTTACATTCAACTTTCCAAGTACATTATTTAGAATCTCACTACTAGGATGACCTAATCTGGCATGTCATAGTAAAACACTACTAGATGGCTCATTAAGTAAGATCTTATTTGCAGAATTACAGGCAGGAGCAGAATCTAAAATAGTACCCAAAGAATACTCTTTATTGGGTTTGAATGAACTAACTGCATGGGTATTGAAGGCGGAAACAGAGCTAGAATCACAAAGTGTAGGTCTTAGTGTAGAATCAGCTGAAAGAGCAGCAATGGTGGGCAAGGTAAGCTGATAGAGACCATCCTTTACTGTCCTTTGAAGAAGAATAGCCTTTCTTTGCTTATCCTTTATCAAACAGTGGTCAGCATGAAACTCAACTATCACATGATTATCTTTAGTGATTTGAGATATGCTTAGTAGGTTCTTAGCAATACTAGGAACACACAAGATGTTATGAAGTTGTAAAATTCTATTTGAATCAGCAGAGGGTAACAGTAATGTACCTGTATGGGTAATGGGAATGGACTGACCATTACCAACTTGTACTTGGGACCCTCCCTGGTAGTTAGACTTCATCAGCATGTTATTTGCATCGGCAGTCATATGATTTGAGGCTCCAGAGTCCATGTACCAGGACTGATCTGTGAGTGTTTGTGGAGTAGCAGTAGCTGGAGCATTAACATGAGAGAACGGTGTCAAAGAGGTAGTGTTTGAGAAAGTGTTTGTATTCTGGTCTGGTGAGTAATTTTGAGGTGTGTGTGGTTGAAATTATGGAGTGTTGTAAATTGGTTGAAAACTTCTAGGCATTCTAGCAGCAGAAAAATCATGAAAACCTTTATAAGAGTTTGAAGAAGATTTGGGTGTTATAGTATTTGCTGCAAAGAGAGCTTGAGCAGGAGCATTAGGTTCATGTGAGTTTCCTGAGTATGATTGAGTATTACTGACTGGAGAAGTAGTTATCTGGGCTGAAGAAGGACTGTAGTTACCATGATTTGTGTTCATAAACCCCTGGTACTCATAGTCAAAGCGGTGATAACATTGCAAGGCCGAGTGACCATTTTTCCCACATACTTGACAAATTAAATGAGGCCTAAAGTACCCTCTGCCTGTCATCCCATTGTTGTTAAACTGACCAGCACCAGGAGCAGGATATTGAGTAGGAACAGGATGAGGAAATGTGGTAGAATACACGGCTACATTAGGGGGTTGTTGTTAGGGATAAATTCCATGGTGTTGTTGTTGGGGATAAATTCCATGGTGTTGATAATTCAACATTCCTTGTGAAGACATAGGTGAAAGGTTAGAGTTCTGCCATGTAGTTGGTTGAATAGTAGAGGGAGAACCAAAATTCTGAGCAGTAATTCTTCCAGCCCCGGTATTTTGGAATTATGGTACAAAAGAAATTTGGAACTGTGACACACCTCCAACATCACTTGAAGCTTGTTTTGTGGCTAGTAGTGCAGATGATATACCATGAAAGTTAGATAGTATACTATTCTGCTTCTCAATTCTCATCTCATGTTTNAAGATTGGGCATAAATCAATTGAGTGGCTCTATTCCTCCTTCCATCAGAAATTTGAGCAACTTAAATGTTTTATACCTCCACACAAACCACCTTTCTGGTGCCATCCAAAAGGAGATAGGCAACTTGAAGTCTTTTTCGGTTCTACAGTTGAGCACAAATCAATTGAGTGGCTCTATTCCTCATTCCATCGAAAATTTGAGCAACTTAAAAGTTTTAAGCCTCCACACAAACAACCTTTCTGGCGCCATTCCAAAGGAGGCAACTTGAAGTCTCTTTCGGATATAGGATTGGGCATAAATCAATTGAGTGGCTCTATTCCTCCTTCCATCAGAAATTTGACCAAATTAATAAGGTTCAGCCTCTACACCAACAATCTTTCTGGTTCTCTTCCACATAATATTTGTCGAAGTGGATCACTTATGTACCTTGGCGTTAGTGAGAACAATTTTGGTGGCCGCATCCCTAAAGATTTAAGAGACTGTACAAGCTTAATCAGAGTTTGCCTTCAAAAAAACCAGTTCATTGGAAATATTTCTGAAGATTTCGGCATCTATCCAAATCTGAATTTCATAGATCTTAGCCGCAACAAATTTCATGGTGAAATCTCATCTACTTGGGGAAAGTGCTCACAGTTAGGCACTATAAATATATCAGGGAATAACATTTCTGGGAGCATCCTGCCTGAGATTCAGAACTCAATCGAACTACATGTACTTGACTTTTCTTCAAATCATTTAATTGGAGAGATTTCAATGCAACTTGGAAAGTTGACTTCTCTTAACAAGATTATTTTAACTAGGAATCAACTTGCTGGAGGCATACCTCGTGAAGTTGGCTTACTCAAAGAACTTGAGTACCTTGACTTGTCCAAAAATAGATTAAGCAAGTCAATCCTAGGAGATTTAGGGTACTTGTCAAAATTGCACTACTTGAATTTGCGAAACAATCAATTTAACCTCAAAATTCCGTTCCAATTGGGGAATTTGTTTCAATTGTCAGAACTTGATTTGAGTCATAACTTGCTCAAAGGAGAGATACCATCACAAATATGTAATTTGGAGAGCTTGGAATATCTAAATCTTTCCTACAATAAACTTTCTGGCCTAATTCCAACTTGTTTTGAAGATATGCATGGCTTGTCAAGTATTGACATATCTTATAATGAGTTACAAGGTCCAATTCCCAACAACAGAGCATTCCGAGATGCTCCCATTGAAGCATTACAAGGGAATAAAGGATTGTGTTGTAATGCTAGTGGATTGACACCTTGTAAGGTTCTCATATCACACAAAAACGTTGTAGAAAAGAGGTTGGTAATCTCCTTTCTTGTTTCAGGAGCACTTGTTCTTTTAATTGTGTTGACTTTTATGTCCTTTTGTTTCCAAAGAAAAAAACAAGAGTTAACAAAACAATGTAGAAGCGTGAACAAGGATGAATTTCTTTCAATATTAACTTTTGATGGAAAAATAATGTACGAAGAAATCGCAAGTGCAACAGAGAATTTTGATGCCAAGCATTGCATTGGTAGGGGTGGATTTGGAAGTGTTTACAGAGCACAGCTTAAGTCAGGGACTATTTTGGCGATAAAGAAATTTCACTCCCTTCAGCTTGATGAGATAGAAGACCAAAAAGAGTTTTTAAATGAAATAAGGGCATTAACAGAGGTACGACATCGAAACATTGTGAATTTTTTTGGTCTTTGTGTACATTCTCGAGACTCTTTTTTAGTTTATGAGTATCTTGAAAGAGGTAGCTTGGCCACATTCTTGAGTAATGAAGCCACAGCAAGAGAATTGGAATGGGGTAAGAGAGTAAATATTTTGAAAGGGGTGTGTAATGCCTTGTCCTACATAGACCACGATTGCTTCCCACCAATAGTCCATCGAGACATATCAAGCAAAAATGTGTTGTTGGATTCAAAATATGAACCTCATGTTTCAGACTTTGGAATTGCCAAATTTCTTAACCCAGACTCATCCAATTGGACACATGCAGGACATACGGATAATTGCAACAGGATATATAATTCATTTGTAATTGACTTGATTGTTTTGTTACTTACATAAAAAATAATAATAGTATGAAGTATGGTCTCATCATTTATCTTTCACTTTGCAGAACTTGCTTACACAATGAAGGTAACTGAAAAATGTGATGTATTAGTTTTGGAGTGTTAGCATTGGAATTGATCAATGGAAAGCATCCGGGTGATATCATCTACCTATCAACACACTTTTCACTTGGGAGAACTGTGTTGTGAACAATGTTTTGGACGAACGCCTTCCACTTCCTCCACCTGCTATTCAAGATCAACTGATGCAATATAAAGCTAGCATTGATTGTTTGGATTCTAATCCAAAATCTAGGCCACCATGAACATGGTTTCTCATATGTTTTCAGCCACACGGATCTTCCCTAGATGCCTTCAAACAATCAAATTAGGACAATTGATTGTGAGTGATGTCTCAAGCTTGTAAAAGAATAAAATATTGGTGTTGTTTCTCTTTTGGTTATTGTATGCATTTAGTTTCTAGGCATGCATTTTGTTTTTGTTTTAACTTTATGTATTAGCATGCTTTCAAGAGGTGGCTCAACGTCCCTCTTTAGGTGTATTTGATTTCTTTTTGTTCAATAAAATTCCCTCATTCCGTGAGGTTTTATCAAAAACAAAATTTTCCAAGAAGAAATACAGTTTTAACTGCTTGAAAAAACTGTTAAAAAAAATATTAAAATATGTTTAATATATCATATATCATACTGTTAGAGTCATGAAAGTGACTCCACTTTAGTGACAAAAAGACCCTATGTGTATTGAATTGAAGTTATATTGAGACAATTAAGAGAAATTATGAATTTTTGTTTAAAAATCATATTTGAGTTTTTCTACTAATTTGGCATGTTTGGATTGAAATTTGAGATTGTGTAAGTTGATATAGGATGTGATTTATTTTCTAGGGTTGATGTTGTCTCATTTATGCCATTCAGGGGTCAAATTTTCATAATTTTGGGGTTGATTTGTCATTTTTAATATGCAGGGACCAAATGGATATTTGCCGAATGGGTTATAAACTTCCAGGGACCATCGTGAAAAGGGAGACGCGCGCGCAAACCAATCCAAAACCCTAGCCTTCCACTGAATCTGGTCGCCGGCCGGTGACGTTTCATCTTCCAGGCCGGCGACCCTTCATCTTCCGCCGGCGTGCCTCCACCACAAGCCACCACCGTGAAACACGCGCTGCCGCGACGCTTCGCCTTCCCACCACCGCGTCGTTTCGTCTTCCCGACTAGTTTTGGTCGTTTTTCGACGACGTTCCAGCTCCCCAACGGTAGATCTTCATTCTCCACGGCCGGATCTACACTTCCCTAGCTTTAGCCGTCGCGAAAACTGTCGGAATCCGTAATTTAGCCGCCGCGACTCTTCATCTTCCAGGCCAGATCCTGCTCATTTCTGGTGACTTCTCACCTCCCCAGGACCTAATCTGAACTCCCCATCACCAAAGCTTTCCATCGGTACCTTCAGATCCCATTTCCGCCACCGTTTTCCGGAGACCCGCCGGAAAATTAACGTTTTCCGGCGAACTGCGGCTGTTAGTATTCCGGGCTGTCCGTGGGTCGTTTTCACCCCTTCTTCACATCATATCGCTGTCGGTTACCTCCTCTTCGCCATGATCAACTCCGTTTCCACTGTTTCAGCCTCCGTCATCACCACCATGAGCGGCTGAGTTCCCGATTGTCTATTACGGCATAGGCGAGATCGGGATTGACTCCACTGATCTCCTCATCAGCTCTTGACTAGTTGGATGAGCCCGAATGTTGGATATTTGGTTAAGTTTCTTGTATTCAGATTATATTTGTTTTCGTTTCAGTTTATTTGCGATACTTTAATATTATTCTGATACTCGACGTGTTGAATTGATAATGTCCATTGAAAACGTTTATTGATATATAACTTTTCGCATAATTGAATGTCGGTTTGAGATTATTGAATGTTGATTATGACTTTAAATTGCTTCGGTACTGATTGAAATCAAGTTGTAGTAGCGTTTAATATCATTTCTACTAAGAATGCATTTATTGTGTAATTAGTTGATTGGATGATACAGGTTGATAGATTGTACTTGTTAACATTGTACCAACTAGTGGTGTTTAAGGGTTTAGCATTTTTCGGTTAGTCGATGATAGTCTTTAACCAATCGATCCGTAACTAAGACGACGGGGAGACAGGATAGATTATACCTAGATTGCAGGAAGCCATTTCATTGATTTGCCTAGCCTTGTAGGTTTAGGAAATTGAAGAGCGAGAGGAGAGGAATTGTGAGAGTTGGTCTTGAGTCAAACCGAACCCGTAGCGACAACGCTTTTAATATTGTGTTTTAGTTAGTAATTTATTTAATGATTTTAATTTCCTGCTAGTAATTAGTTTCCTTAGTTTTAATAAATCATTTTGCTAATTTCTCTTTCGTTAACTCAAATATACATTAGGTCGTTAGTCTTGCTCTCTGTGGATTCGACCCTGCTTACCGCTAACTACGGTACTTAGGTTTAATTTTGTGACCGTGACGACCGGTCTAACCAAAGAATTTAATGTATCTGATTTACTATCTAAGTTTAAGGAAAAATATATGTACAAGCACCTGATGGATTATAATGTCTACCTTGTTTACACCGTGGAGTCTCATTTCTACCTTCAAATCTAATCATTGTATTATATAAACTTAAATTAGTCTTTAAAATTGTTATGCCTGAAAAAATAGGGTTGACGCAAGATCCAGTCAGCATAAAAAATCAGAACATGGGAAGACCCGCAGCCAGCCAGAGGCGGCCACATCATACAATGGCAGAGACGGCATGCTCCAGTCAGGGCAGTGGGTGGGCGTCAGTCCAGCCAAGAGCTGTATTGACTCCACGTGTCTAATCCCTGCACCAAATCGCGTAAATCACTCTGGAAGGTGGGCAATGGGACATAAAGAGTGATTTGTACGGATAATCTCACCAACTCACAGATTTAGTAATCATAACCTTAATCCATCCCACTATAAATTGGGGGTTTCTCTCTCATTTGGGGGATTAGCTAATCTCTCTATAGAAAAATAGCATTTACTTTTCTTGTAATCATTTGTAGGTCAGTCCGCTGAATGCGACCTGACCGCTGTTATTAATACAAAATTAGTGGACGTAGGACTTGCTTCTTTAAGCATCCGAACCACTTTAAACACCATTCCCCATTATCTTTACTCTCATTTTCCCCTTTCATGTGTGTCTCCTAGGCCAGCTCAACATTTCACACGTGCGTTTGATTGGTGTCAAAATCACGCATCAACAAAAATGAAGATAAAAACTTTAAACCATTTTCCAATTGCAAACAAATAACAACGAAAGCAATAAGTTTAGATTAAATTATTTAAAGTTAAGTTAAACACTGAAAAAAACAATAATTCCGTTCAATTTTTACATTTCTGTTATTAGATTTCAGATTTGATTTCTACATCTAACATATTACAATACCTTTGGAATTATATATTTTTTTATAAATCTTAATCTCCTTTTCCTTTTATGCAAAAGTTTTTATTATAAAAGACTTTTCATTGTAATTATGTTTCTCTATGAACGAAAAAATAATAACTAATTTTCCATCATAATTTATAGAATCTTTCTAAGAGAGAAAGCAAAAGAACAAGAAAATTCAATTCCTAAAAAACTAATAAAATTTAATAATTATCCATTAATTTAATTTCTTCTTAATTTAGAGAGAAACAATTTATGAAAAAGAAAAGATTAATAACTTCTTTCTTTCATACATTATATATTATGCATATTAAATAAATTAAAATTAATGTTATATATTATAATATTTATCTAATGATACATTCTTAGATATTATACATATTTACAAATGATAATAGCATAAAAAAAAATTGGTTTTAATATTTTCAATTTATAGTTTTAATCTAATTAATTTTATGAAAAATTAATGTTTTAATAATTAATATATCTCTTATTCATATTTATTACCAATTAAGGGAGATTATCAATCAAGGTAAAATGATAAAAAAAATGTCACAAGTTTATAAAGTTTAGATAGATTTTAATGATTTATAAAGTTGATCTGTTAGATTTTCAAATTTTGACATATAATATTTTTTTTAAATAGATATAAACTTTTCTTAAGCAAAGCACTTAATTTTATTTAACTTAATAAGAAAATGTTACGTTCTTATATTAACTTTTATTATTATTATTATTATTATTATTATTATTATTATTATTATTATTATTATTGCTGTTGTTGTTATTGCCATTATTATTGTATAATTTTGTATTTGATGTGATTTAGACGCTAAAATCTACAATTGCGGAAAGAAATTGTGAGGGTGAGGCCACTGACAATCCACTGCACCTACACACACAAAGAAACCAATGTGAAGCAAACGGAAAAAATCGGGATGGTGTTTGCCGTAGGCACTTCGATGCTTAAGTCAGTAAGGCTGATAAAGGCTTTTTAGTGAAGGCTAAGGGAAAGGAAGGTTACCTATGGACTTTAGTCAAAGACTAAAACTATGGTGAAGGTGTACGTTTTTAGATCGAAGAACTTTAAGAGCTGGTAGGTGGTATAAAGATTCGATGCCTAAATAGAGGTGTGTCCCTTGTTTATATAGTAGTCGCAGGATCTTATATCCTAGGGGGACTTTGAGTCCATAACGGTAGAGGTTTAGTGAATAGTAAAAATCTTGATTTACTTGTCTCAATAGGATTTAGAGTCTAATTCACATAAGATACGGAATCTTGGATGAACTAGGATTGAACCCAAATAGGAAGAGTCCTAATTATTATGGACCAATGGGCCTAGCCTTAGGTGGGCTAATAGTGATGCCCAATTTGGAGAGAGGCTAGGTTTAGGCCATGTGTTTGGCCTATGACATGAATTATAACGTAGACCCAACCAGAATTGGACCACAGCCTTAGGCCTACATAGTAGAAAATACCTGCTTGGGTCTGATACAGCCTAAGATGATTTTTTGCCCATACATGTGATGAAACCAAAGTCATGTGTGGTCGTTGTGAGGCAAAACTGATGACAATCCCATAAATGTTTTTCCACATCTTAATTAGGGGACAATTGAAGGATCATTTTCAAACTTAATTTAAGTAGTCTCAATCCTACTGGGGGAAATTAATGTATAGTCTTAATTAATAATTAAAAGCTCAATCATATTATAAAAACTGAACATTATTAACTCCTTCTCAAGCTGAAATATTATTATGTCATCAGTTACAGATTGTTTCTTGTTCTATTTTGTTTTGTGAACATATTATCTTTGCTTTCGGCCTCTAAAATGTGCTCAGCTTCCACTGCAATTATACATAGTAAATGAAAAATATATTACACAATTAGAAATATTTAAATGTCATTATGAATTAAAATTAAAATTTATTTTGTAATGTTATTTTAATTTCAATAATGATTATCTTGAAATAACTATTTTAATAACCATGATATTTTTACTATAACGAGCCAGAATACATTGACTTAATTTTAAGAAATTATTTATATTTGATTCAACAGTGATGAGAGATTTTGAGCTGGTATTAAATTTAAGTACCTTAAACCTTTATATTATCATCATTGGATCAAAAAAGATTAACAACTCACAAGAAGTGTCAAAAATTAAATCACATTATCTCAACCCTCATATAAATAACTAATTGAAATAAACCTGAAGAAGAAAAATATTAATTATTAACACACGAATTTTAGTTAGCGTTAATGATAAAAATAAGATTAGTTTGATATTGTTGTAACTTTAAACTTAATAAATTTTCAATCAACTTTGAAAATAATCAATTTCCCAAAGAAGTTAGAATGTGTATGATATATACAGCTTTCATGAAAAACCCTATGAGGCGTTTGGTTGGAGATTATCTCTCATTATTGCGGTAATGTCATCTTATATTATTTAAGATCATGTTTGGTTGTTAGGTAATATAAAATTCTGACAATCTTTTAAAACCAATAGTAATTACTGTTAGTTATATATGTGGTAATCTAAATACCTCCATTTTCTTAGGTATTTTAAGATTACTTAGTAATATCAATTTTGTTACAATTTTATCCTTAATTATTCAAATTTTCGGACAATAATACTCTTATTTTGAAATTAATTTACATGAATTTACCATTACAGTTTTACCTCAACTAATTAAGTTTTTGGACAGTAATGCCCTTGTATTTAAAGCAAATTGCAGGTCACCCAAGACCACCGTTGACCGCTAGCCATCATCGCCGACTGATGTCGCTAGAACGACGCACAATTGGCCAGATCTGGCGGATCGTGCGCTAGGGATGATGATTTTGTTAAAAATTAAACTTTTACGTGGCTGGGGTGTTTTAGCAAAATCTCAAATGTATGGGGTTAAAAGAATGATTAAAAAAATAATATCATATTAATATTTAAAAATGAGGGTAATTTAGTAATTTAAATAACATACCTATCAATTTATTCTTTCCAACCAAACATATCAATATAACATATCCATCAATTTATTTCAACCTAATTAAACACATTTTCAATAATTTTCAAGGTAATATATTTTTTCATTAATATAACATTCCTAATAATACAACATTCTCTCACCAAATGCATCTTATGATTATGTGTTTAGTAAATTATATTTTTAAATTATTGTTGTATGTATAATGATAAACTGAGAATATTTTATTTATTAAAATATTTTTATAGTTATAGAACTGTCTTTTGATAAGTATTTGATACATATTAAACAAAAAGTTGTATTGGAATAATTTATATCTAATATATTATTAATTAATTAATAATTTTTTAAAAAGAGAGGAAATTCAATGTGTAATTTGATCTTGCTGATGGAGGTCAACCTTCGATCAACTGTTGTCAATGATGATCAACTCCAACTAATCGGTAGTCAATGATGGTATATTGGGACAAGCGATTTTATTGGGAACAGGAAAAAGCAGGCAGCGAAAGATTGGCCGCTCATGCGGCAAAACAGAGAGTCAAAATCCTACGATTCCACCAAATTCCAATAGATCACCTCATGCTGGTCTCGATCGGATTAGTTGTGTTGTGAATGCACCACTTTTGACTAACGGTTGACCACAACTTGTTACGCCGATAACTATTGCTCTTTCAATATTTTAAAATTTTAAAATAATATATTAAATTATTTATTTAAGTTTATTGTGTAATTTGAAGAAATATATAAAGATCTGTTTGTTATTCTACACATACAAAATTCATCTTTTTGAAAATAATTTAATTTTTAAAAACTACCTGAAATAAACTTTTAGTACGTTGAGATTTATAAGAAAAAACAGAAAAAAAAAAAAAAAAAAACTTGGGATTTATAAGCAAACTTTTTTTTAACGAAGAAAGTTTCTGATGTGTTCAAATATAGCGCCGATTATATGCAGTCATCGTTCTTAAACAAATGGCTGCAACAATGGGCTTCACACACTTGAATTCAGCAGAGGATCCTTGCCAATCATATATGCTCCCCAATACCCCTTACCACCAGAGCAAGTAATGCCACAACCCACACCCACATAATCCTTTTGGATTACTCTCACTCACCAACATGTAAGTCCTCTCTTCTTCTTTCACTTTCTCTTTGTTTGCATTTTAAATTCATTTTGATGAATTTCTCGTAATTGTAATGGGGCTTCCTGAACAACTGATATATATCATTAGAAACTTAAATTTCAAATGAAGATTTGTCGACGATATACCCAAACCATGTTGGAGTGCACTTGTGCTCATTTGAGACTTTTGTCGACATTTTGTGTACAACACAAAGATGCCTTCTTACCTTTTTAAATGAATTTAACGAACCAAATGATACAAATGACTTAAGATTACACATAACAAGCAAATGAACAACCACAACACAACACACAAAAGTTTTACGTGGTTCACCGAAAATGGTTACGTTCATGAATTAGACTTTACAACAAAATACAATTTAGTTTCTCACCTCTAGATTTTAATCCTCAACTTCACAATTTTAAATTTTGAAATATTGTAATCCGAAGTTAATAAACCTTAACGTATTTCTCTCACTAGTTAATTTAGCAAAGTTAAGTCTCCAACTTACTCTCCATCTAACTTAGCCACTTAAGTAGTTATGTGAACTTATAACAAACATAAGATTATAATATACTCCACACTTGAATCACGAAATTACAAATAACCAAGTTTTATGACTTATTCTCTAACAATTTTTTATCACAATTTGTAAACAAGATTCAATTATAAACATAAAATAAATTCTTTGAACAAGAAATAATCAAAAGGGTTTTATGATTTAATAGATGTTAAATTTCATATTTTTCAGGTTTTAGATAAAATTTGAGTCTTCTAGGCACGATTCCAACAGAACTGGTCCATTTTCCATTTCTCGAAGAATGAAGAACAACTTTTATGTTTAGTTCACTTGGCACTAATATCATCTTGCTAATTAAAGGTCTAGACCATATTATTAAGATTTGTTTAGTTTTCTGATTTAATTTCATTATTTGTTTTTTTTAGAACAACTTTCTGTTTCTTTAAAATTGATTTTTATACTCAAAGATGGTTGCACAATTTTAACTATGAAACTGTATATTTTGTTGAAGCCAACAAACACTGATTTGTGTTCTTTTTCTTTAAAATATGTTTACAAGAGTAGTGCTGTAAATAGAAGATCAACCATACCCCAAATCACCCTCAAGGTGTATATACCTTTATTTACTGGAATTTGGACTAAGGAAAGCACATGGCATGCGTTTTTGTGAATGTTTTCTGATTGGTATTAATTATTCATCTCCTTCTTCTTAATAGTGATCTTTCCTGCAATTACCTTAATGGGACACTTCCGAAGCAATGGCTCCATGCAGCATTTGAATAAAATGTAAGTACACTTATCTTGTTGGTCTTCTTCGAAATAAATCAAGGATCACTTGTTTATCATCAACAAACATTCTTATGCACTGGTCTTACTTCCAACCGCTTAAGAGGGAAATCCCCATTGAGTAGGGATCATTTAATATCTCAGTGGCTTGTACGGTTCAATCTTTAAAATCTCAATGCTTCTCCTTTCTTAATTGAAATGCTATTCTTGTTTATGCTAATATTTTTTCTTTCATAAAAAACAAAATTAGGTGCCTTGTGTGAGAACGGTTTTAGGGACTATCCCTAAGGAGCTTGCTATTTGGTCCAATTAACTACTTTGTATGATATCATGATTCTTAATATTGAAATTATAATATGTGTCCAATATAATAGAATTTTAAGAAGAGAAATATGTTTACTGTGGTTGGTGCCCGATTTATAATTTCAGGATACTTTCTGCAATTGTTTTTCTGGAAACTTTGCTAGGTAACTAGGAAACTTGAAAGATTGTAAGTACTCTCGTATGGTTTCTCTTTCTCATCTATGGTTTAATATTAACAATATACCTTTCACTTTGTTGTCGGCATTAGAATAAGTGATAATACTTTGCTGGCACTATACCATAATTTTGGGGGATGGACTTGTCTCCATAGGCTGTAAGGACATTATCTTTACATGTTATCTGTTACAGAATTTATCTTTATGGGGATCCTGACTTACAGCTTTGTTGCCCTCCCTTTTGTTTTTTTGAAATATTGAAGAGAATGCATTCAAGTGGACTGGAAGAACCTATTCCTCATTCCCTTTTTGGTTTAGGAAATTTGAGTGACCTGTGAGTAGAAGGATCTTCTTCACTCTTTGCCTTTGTCTCTCATCTATTTGATTGTTAGGATTTGAATGTTCCATTGTATTATGTTATCTTCTCTTAAACTGGAGAAGCAGTGATATGAACGGGCCAAAGTTCAAATTTCCAAATTTGAGCAACAAGAACTTAATACATGTATGTTTTATATTTTTCTAATTAGTTATCTGTTTCCAGAATTATTATATTTTACCTTAATACAAAAGCATGTGCAATTAGAGCCATTAAATTATTCAAATGTATCGTTAGGGTTTTGAGAAACTTGAATATGTCTGGATCTATCCCTACAGAAATTTGGGAAATGATCAACCTGCATGTACGTTCAGCCTAAACTATATTACTCTTTACATCTGTTACATTCATTGCTTATATATATTATGTTTTTAACTTTGCATGGTATATTGATTAGAGAAATATAAGGACCGTGTACGGTCACATTAGATCTAGGAGAACATAACTAACCAAAGAAGACTTGAATTTTACATGTAATGAATAACCCCATGATTGTGCATGTTTCGCTTAAATATGGGATGAAAAACTTTCATTTAGCCCCAAATAATAGTAAGTTGCATGGTGGTTGACTGTGGTTTCTACATTTTAGATACAAACATAGGGCTGATCCATATGAAAGAAAGTCTATATATGCAGATGTTTCTTGCATTCTAAAAGGACAGAAAGTTACTTGGGCTTGGAATTCTCTATCTAAAAGTATGTCCATGCATTGTGTTTGGTATTTGCCACATCATTGTTGGCTTTATAGATGTGGAATAACCATGATCAATAAATTGAAACGAAAGCAATATGATTGTTGCTGATGCAAGGGATGGTCATTCTTTCAGCATATTTGCACATGGAGCGCAAATGAAGATGCTGAAATGTTAACTTAAGAATCATTAAATGATGGTAACTAGAAGAGATAAGGTTTGGATGCATATCATCCTTATTGAGTTTTAATGGTATTCTGCAAGTTTGATTTCCTTTCCCAAAGTTTATAGGCTAACATGGAGAGTGTTTCTTGTAACTCTGGATTTGAGGTATTTTATGTCCATGCTTTTCTGCACTATGTTTTGCTTTTTGCATTTGAAGTTTGCTACTATTTCTAGGATACTTTGATTAATGATGTAGTTTTCTTTTGCCAACATATTTTGACTATATGTTCTCTTCCTAATTTCATAGAGTGATTTGACCTTTAACAAGTTGGAAGGAGAAACAGTAGCACAGAAACAGATTACACCCAAATTTCAGTAAGATATGATATATTAAAGTCTGTATTTTCAAATGGACTTGTTGCATTTTTACCATCTTATATTAAATTGTATCATGTGGCTTCTTATCAGCTTCCTGAGTGACAACATTTGACTGAAAACATACCAGATTCATTCCTGACCAGCACAGAGAACTATATGTATGTTCCTAAACTTAGAGCTTAGATTCCATATTTGGATGCTGTTTTCTAATTGTCATACAAATTTTGTTTTTAGTTCAAACTATTTTTGTCAGTTTTCAATTCAGACGTTCAAATAATTAATAGTAAATCTCGGATTATCTTTGCCATATCGTCATTGGCTTTGTGTTTTTGTGTGTTGGTGTGTATGTAGAGATTGTAACAATATGAACAACTATCATTCATTGAAAAATCAATCACAGAAAGAGTGAACAAGCTGTCCACAACATAGTTGTCTGCTTACTCAAATAACCAACGTAGCGAATCTGTAGAATTAATTCTACAATAGTTTGGCCTAGTTTTTGTGCATTGGATCAAGCTTTATGGTTGGTGTCTCATGACTGAATACAATACCTTGGCTTAGGGGTGTTTGTCTAGCTTAGAAATTAGCTTATAAGCAACAATGCTTATAAGCTAATTTTAGCTTATAAACTTTGAATTTTAAGCATTACTGTTTAGTTAAATACTTTTAAGTGACTGTAAGTAGTTGATGTGTTTGTAAAATGTGGCTTATAGTATTTTTTTATATAATGACTAAAAAGTGTACTACATTAAATAAGGGTATACTATGAATTTTAAAATTAATAGAGAATTGGGTATATACTTGGTCAAACTACTTAATAAGCAGAGTGCTATAAGCAAAAAAAAAAAAAAAAAAAAGTCCTCCCCCCAACTTAATTTTTTTGGCTTATAACTCAACTTATAAGCTAAAAACATTTATCAAACATCCATGTCATTCTTAATTTTAGAGTTATAAGCTATTTGACCATCTTAAGTTAGACAAACCACCTCCATGATTTGCCCTTAGCCTCCTATATAAAGCCCTGTCCCAATTCAAAAATACGAAAATAATAGTCATGTGCAACATAACCCCAAAAATTAATCATAATCAATATCAGCAAACACTTACATATAACCGTTCGGCTATTTAGTCACTCTTTCATATTAGAATTCAACTTTAAATGCTTTCCTCATCATCGTTTTAAGTCCATCGTTTATAAATTACTCTTGTCTCTTCAGTTGTCATTTTTCCCCTTCCGTTATTCATTGCTGCGAGCCCATGTCTTTTCAAAGCATCTTCCACTTCATGATCTTCAAAGCACCTTCATACACCATTAACAAATTCAAATTCTAATGTATGTAAAGATCTACCTCACTCTCATTGCTCTGAATTCTCTACTGAAAGTTTTGTCTCCATTCTTTCAAGCACCATCATTACACCATTGAACTAGTTAGAATTCAAAGTAAAAGGAAAAAAGGAAAAAACTCTATCAGCATCTAATTCATAACCCATCAATATTCAGCCAATGACCATAACAAATCTGCAACAAGGTACCAGTATACTAATTCTGATTCTGCAATACCAAAAGAGAGAGCACAAGCTCTCGGCAGTATTTCAAATACAAATCAGATACACCCTTCAATACCATTAAACTATTCTAACTCAAATCAGTATCCAGCCAAATCACATAACAAATACCAAGCATACAGTACCAGTACTATAATTTCATAATTCAGAATCAATATACACCCTTCAATAAATCAATATCTAGCCAAATCACCACAACTAATCCTCAGTACCAGTACTATAAGTTCAGAATTCAGAATCAGTTATACAACCCTTCAATCATACTCAAGTACAGTACTACCAAAAAGAGAGAGCACAAGCTTTCGGGTCATTTTCGATACATCAGAATCACTATCATCACACTCATCTTTCATCAAAAAAACCAACAACCAAACATACACAAAAAAAAAAAACCGGCAGGTATTTCAGAATACAAATCAGTATACCCTTCAACCATTAAACTAATTCATAACTCAAATAAAGTATCCAGCCAAATCACCATACCAAAATACCAAAGCACACAGTACCAGTACTATAATTCATAATTCAGAACAGTATACACCCTTCAATACACATTAACTAATTCATAACTCAAATAAAGTATCCCCAATCACCATACCAACACTCAGTACCAGTACTATAAGTTCAGAATTCAGAATCAGTATACCCTTCAATTCATAACTCAAATCAAGTATCAACCAAACACCATACCAAAATACCAAAGCACTCAGTACCTAAGTTCAGAATTCAGAATCATATACACCACTTATCAGAATTCAAATTCAATACAAATACTATAAGCATCTAATTCATAACTCAATCAAGTACACAGCCAATCACAACCAAAATCTGATTCTGTATTCTGAAATACCTGCCGGCTAGTCTCTCTTTTTGGTAGTACTGGTACCTTTGAGTTATGAATTGAAGGGTATACTGATTCTGAATTCTGAACTGATAATACTGGTACTGAGTGTTTGGTGTGGTGATTTGGCTGATACTTGATTTATTGAAGGTTGTAACTGATTCTGAATTATGAAATTATATTATGGTACTGTGTGCTTTGGTATTTTGGTATGGTGATTGCTGGATACTTGATTTGAGTTATAATAGTTTAATGGTTGAAGGGTGTATACTATTCTGTATTTGAAACCTGCGAGAGCTGGTGCTCTTTTTTTTGGTATTGCAGAATCATATAGTACTGGTACCTTGTTGCACATTTGTTATGGTATTGCTGAATCTGATTTGGGTTATGAATTAGATGCTGATAGATTTTTTTCCTTTTTCCTTTTACATTTGAATTCTTAACTAGTTCAATGGTGTATTGATGTGCTTGAAAAGAATGAGACAAAACTTTCAGTAGAAGAATTCAGAGCAATGAGAGTGAGGTATGATCTTACATACATTTGAATTCTAATTTGTTTAATGGTGTATTGAAGGTGCTTGAATCAAATAAGATGCTTTGAAGATGCTCTCGACAAAGGTGAATATTCTACCGAAGGACAGCATTTATGTACAAACAGATGGGAACTTGTTCGGGTATGAAAGCTATACCTTTGTACTGAAGAGGATTTTGAAAGAATTCTTATATGAAAGAGTTGACAGCATCAGCCGTAACCGTTTATATAAGTGAGTGTTTTGCTATATATTGATTATGATTTAATTTTCTTTGGGTGTTATGTTCACATGACTATTATTTTCGTATTTTTGAATTGGGCTTTATATGAGAGGCTGAAGGGCATCATGGTAATAACAAACAGGCTTTTTGAATTGCTCTTTTTCTCTACTGAATCATTGCCCAGTCATTTGCTTTTTGGCTCTGTTTTTATCATGACTCTTCCTCTATTCGTTTCTCCCTTCTATTCTAATGCATGGCCTATAAAATGATCAGCGTATTTAGTATATCATGCCTTTTTTATTTTCTCTTTTTAAGTTTTGGGCATTCACTTATCAGTTGGTGGCTTTTTGACTTTATACTCTAAGAGTTTTATCTCTTAAGAGCTTGTTTGTCTTCTATACACAATTGCAGTTATTCTATTTAATGCATTAGGTCACATTAATGCTCAATGAGGATAAAAGACCAAGTAGTAGGCTGGGAGAAATGGACACTGAGTCTCTGCCTATCCATAATTGGTACATTTATATGTGTCTTATGCCATGATTTTTGCGAAATGGTTGAAAACTTAATGGGTCTCCCTCATTAGTTAAATGTTTTGTGAACTCTTGAGAACTTTTACTGTTTCCTTTCCAACTTACGCTTCAACATATACATGTGCTAAACCCCAAGTATTGTAAGATAATATACTATAATGGAAGAATTACATTAAGTTCTGGATCACGTGCTTTTGTTTGAGTCTTCTTGTATACAGAATGTTTTAACTATCTTCTAAATTTATGGCCAAATTGCTGGTAAGCTGTCTTGGCAAGTTTGTTTTAGCATAAGTACTTTGAAGTGATTCTTATGGCCCCATGTTGACCTAGGATGACATCTGACGCTGCAAGACCATCATTTGAGAGCTCCAGGATGGTATTTTCATTATAACCAACATGATTCTATTATTCTATGACAAATAGACCTTATTAGGTTTATCCCCGATGGTTGGATATTATCTGTTTCTAATTGGATCCATATTTGTTCTCTAGTAAACAAGATACCCTTATTCATTCTCTAGAACTTACCGGAAAAATAGTATGAAGTCATGTCAATGTGATGGACCATCAATGACTAATCGTAGCATTAAGATCATTCTCAATTAGTATTTTTGTTTTTTGAAATAACACTGATGAGTAATAATGGAGGAATTAAAGTAAGACTGTCAAACTATGGATTACATTGTGTTGTCATCTTTACTGTTTTCAATATACATACAACCCAAAATTATAAATGAGAGTTAAGAGTAATAGAAATGCTGCGTATATCGCACATTTGTTGAGTTGTTTTTATAAGGAATCAGTCAACTTTTATACTTTTATTGTACTGTTGATATATCATTAATAGTAATTTATATGAATTACTCGGTTGAAAAAAGTCCAATACCAGTTTTAATTAGCAAAGTCATCTATTTTATGGGGAAAAAAAAAATGTTTTCAGGTGGATGAGAATATAGAGACCAACAAATCCAAACTCTATCCAATATAAGTGAAACAAATTAAAACAAAAAAACCAAATTATTCTGATTCAAATGTCAAAGTAAAAATTAAGTACCAACAATTATTAACTGGGCTTCATATCTGAAAAATCATAGTAATCATATAAGTGTGACGAGAAACAAGAGTCATTTCACTTGTGGGAGTTTCTTTTAGGTAGAAGCTGTGAAGGTTGTAGAAGAAGATGGTAGAGGAAGATAGAGAATGAGGTGGAAGCCATTGGATTTCTGTCACCTTCTTGTGTGTTTCTTAGTGTTCCCTCAGGATTATGTTTCCTTACTTATTCCTTCGGTTTTTTATTTGATTTATTATATATAGAGAGAATTAGAAATGGCACTATTGTAAGAATTTAGAGTAATTTCCTGGGATGGTTGGGAAGATAATATGTATTTCAGAAATTAGAATATGTAGTTGTAATTGAAGTAAAAAATAGTGAGGCATGTATTATCGTTCACTCAAAAAATGAAAAAGCTTTGCATATAACTGCTTGGATATTGTGACTTGCTTTCCTATTTGTTCCCATGTAAAATCGTATGCCTTTAGAAAAACTATTTAATAAAGAATACAATTGTAAATAAGAATATAATTTATGAGTCTTATTAGTAATTGGAATATAAATCCTATTAGGAAAATAATATGTCATATACTACCTATAAATATAGGGGGTGAGAACCAATTTAAAGTTATGAGAGAATGTGAGAACATAAGGTATTTGATGTAAGAGTTATTAAACACCATGTGGAGAGTGTCTTAGAAACTGAGATTGTTTCCGCTCCAGGTACTGGGTTGAGCGTGCTTAGAAACTAGGATTGTTTCTACTCTGTTTTATTTACCAAATTTATGGTGTTGTGTATTCTTGTATATCGTGTTCATGGAACTATAATAGATTTCTCTCATCCATGGATATAAGCGGGTTATGCCGAATCACATAAATATCGTTTCTTTTTATGTAATGTGATTGTATTCCTATGTTATTTATCTCGAAAGTATGTTTTTCGCTGCATGATCTCCTGACAAGTGGTATCAAATCTTCAAGTTGTGACCTAGGAGATGAATTCTTTTGAGATGGTAGATGTACATAAGAGACAGACTATAACAGGTTTAAGTTGTAGGTGGAGTGGTTCTAAAATCTTGGCGGCAACATTTGGCATGGTTACGGTGCGACTTGAATGCTCGTAGAACTTGACATGGTTACTTTGTGACTTGGATGCCGTGATGGTGGAGCGCTATCTTCGTCGTGTTCATCACTATGATGGAAAACTCTCACGTTCATCGCTGTGATGGAAAACTCGCCAAGGTGGAGATTGTTGGGATATTATGGCTCGCTTTCCTATTTGTTACCATGTGAAATTGTATGTCTTTAGGAAAACTATTTTATAAAGAATACAATTGTAAATATGAATATAATTTAAGAGTCCTATTAGGAATTGAAATATGAATCTTATTAGAAAAAGAATATCCCATATTCAACNATGTTTAGTTCACTTGGGCACTAATATCATCTTGCTAATTTAAAGGTCTAGACCATATTATTAAGGATTTGTTTAGTTTTCTGATTTAATTTCATTATTTGTTTTATTATTAGAAACAACTTTCTGTTTCTTTAAAATTGATTTTTATACTCAAAAGATGGTTGCACAATTTTAACTATGAAACTGTATATTTGTTGAAAGCAACAAAACACTGATTTGTGTTCTTTTTCTTTAAAATATGTTTACAAGAGTAGTGCTGTAAATAGAAGAGTCAACCATACCCCAAATCACCCTCAATGGTATATACCTTTATTTACTGGAATTTGGACTAAGGGAAAGCACATGGCATGCGGTTTTGTGAATGTTTTTCTGATTGGTATTTTAATTATTCATCTCCTTCTTCTTAATTGTGATCTTTCCTGCAATTACCTTAATGGGACACTTCCGAAGCAATGGGCTTCCATGCAGCATTTGAATAAAATGTAAGTACACTTATCTCTGTTGGTCTTCTTCGAAACTTATAATCAAGGATCACTTGTTTATCATCAACAAACATTCTTATGCACTGGTCTTACTTCCAACCGCTTAAGAGTGGAAATTCCCATTGAGTAGGGATCATTTAATAATCTCAGTGGCTTGTACGGTTCAATCTTTAAAATCTCAATGCTTCTCCTTTTCTAGTAATTGAAATGCTATTCTTGTTTATGCTAATCATTTTTTCTTTCATAAAAACAAAATTAGGTGCCTTGATGAGAACCGGTTTTATGGGACTATCCCTAAGGAGCTTGGCTATTTGGTCCAATTAACTACTTTGTATGATATCATGATTCTTAATATTGAAAGTATAATATGTGTCCAATATAATAGAATTTTAAGAAGAGACATATGTTTACTGTGGTTTGGTGCCCGATTTATAATTTCAGGTACTGTTGCCAATTGTTTTTCTGGAAACTTGCTAGGTAACTAGGAAAACTTGAAAGATTTGTAAGTACTCTCGTATGGTTTTCATCTAGATGGTTTAATATAAAATATACTTCACTTGTTGTCGGGGCAGTAGAATAAGTGATAAACTTTGCTGGCACTATACCATAATTTATTGGGGATGGACTTGTCTCCATAGGCTGTAAGGACATTATCGTTACATGTATCTGTTACAGAATTATCTTATGCGGGATCCTGACTACAGCTTGTTGCCCCCTCCTTTGTTTTTTTGAAATATTGAAGAGAAATGCATTCAAGTGGACTGGAAGGAATATTCCTATTCTTTTGGTTAGGAAATGAGTGACCTGTGAGTAGAAGGATCTAACTCTTTGCCATTTGTCTCTCATCTATTTGATTGTTAGGTTTGAATGTTCCATTGTAGTTAATGTTATCTTCTCTATAACTGGGAAGCAGTGATATGAACGGGAAAGTTCAAATTTCCAAATGAGCAACAAGAACATTAATACTGTGTTATAGTTTCTAATAGTTATCTGTTTCCAGAATTATTAATATTTTTACTTAATACAAAAGCATGTGCAATTAGAGCATTAAATATATCAAATGTATCGTTGGGTTTTGAGAAACTTGAAATGTCTGGAATCTACAGAATTTGGGAAATGATCAACCTGCATGTACTGCAGCCTAAACTATATGATCTCTTACATCTGTTACATTCATTGCTTATATATAGTTTTTAACTTTGCTGGTATATTGATTAGAGAATATATAGGACCGTGTACGGTCACATTAGATCTAGGAGAACATAGACTAACCAAAAAGACTTGAATTACATGGTAATGAATAACCCCATGATTGTTGCATGTTTCGCTTAAAAATGGGATAAAGAAAAACTTCATTTAGCCCAAATAATATGATAAGTTGCATGGTGGTTGACTGTGGTTTCTACATTTGATACAAACATAAGGGCGATCCATATGAAAGAAAGTCTTATATAGCAGATGTTTGTGCATTCTAAGGACAGAAAGTTACTTGGGCTGGAATTCTCTATCTAAAAGTATGTCCATGCATTGTGTTGGGTATTTGCCACATCATTGTTGGCTTTATGAGAGTGGGAATAACCATGATCAATAAATGGAACGAAGCAATATGATTGTTGCTGATGCAAGGGATGGTCATTCTTCAGCATATTTGCACATGGAGGCGCAAGGAAGATGCTGAAATGTTAACTTAAGAATCAATTAAATGATGGTAACTAGAAGAGATAAGGTTGGATGCATCATCCTTATTGAGTTTAATGGTATTCTGCAAGTTTGATTTCCTTCCCAAGGAGTTAGGACTAACATGGAGAGTGTTCTTGTAACTCTGGATTTGAGATGTTTATATGTCCACATGTTTCTGCACTATGTTTTGTTTTGCATTTGAAGTTTGCTACTATTCTAGGATAATAATGATTAATGATGTAAGGTTTCTTTTGCCAACATATTTTGACTATATGTTCCTTTTTCTCGATTTATAGAGTGATTGACCTAACAAGTTGGAAGGAGAAATCAGTAGCACAGAAACAGAAGTACACCCAAATTTCATGTAGAGATGATATTAAAGTCTTGTATTTTCAAATGGACTTGTTGCATTTACCCTATATACTTATATTAATTGTATCATGGGCTCTATCAGCTTCCTGAGGACAACATGTTGAATGGAAAACATACCAGATCATTCCGACCAGCAAGAAACTATATGTATGTTCCAAACTTAGAGCTTGATTCCATATTTGGATGCTGATTTTAATTGTCATACAAAAATTTTGTTTTTAGTTCAAACTATTTTGTCAGGTTTTCAATTCAGAGTTCAAATAATTAATAGTAAATCTCGGATTTCTTTGCACATATCGTCATTTGCTTTGTTGTGTGTGTGTGTGTGTGTGTGTGTGTGTGTGTATAGAAAGAAATTGTAAAAATATCATTCATTGAAAAATCAATCACAGAAGAAGTGAACAAGCTGTCCACAACATAGTTGCCTTACTCAAATAACAACGTAGCGAATCTGTAGAATTAATCTACAATAGTTTGGCCTAGTTTTGTGATTGGACAAGCTTTAGGTTGTGTCCATGACTGGAAATACTCATACCTTGGCTTAGGGGTGTTTGTCTGAGCTTATGAAATTAGCTTATAAGCAACAATGCTTATAATTAAAATTAGCTTATAAATCATTGAAATTTAAGCATTTAGTGTTTAGTTAAAATACTTAGTGACTGTATAAGTAGTGATGTGTTTGGTAAAATGTGGCTTATAGTTATATTTATTATAAAATGACTAAACGTGTATACATAAATAAGGGTATCTATAGAATTTTAAAAAATTAAGGATAATCGTGGTTATACTTGGTCAAATCTAACTTAAGGAGTGCTATAAGCAAAAAAAAAAAAAGTTCCTCCAACTTATTTTTGTTGGCTATAAGCTCAACTTATAAGCTAAAACAGTTATAAACCACATGTCAGCTTATTAGACATTATAAGCTGTTTGACAGCTTATAAGCTTAGACAAACACACCATGATTGCCCTTTAGCATCACATATAAAGCCTGTCCCAATTCAAAAATACGCAAAATTAGTCATGTGCAACATAACACCCAAAAAATAATAATATATCAATAATATAGCAAACAACTCATATTAATAAACGTTACGGCTGATGTTGTCAACTCTTTCATATTAAGAATTCTTTCAAATCCTCTTTCAGTACCAAGGTATAGCTTCTATACCGAACAAGTTCCCATCTGTTTGACATAATTGCTTGCCTTCGGGTGAATATTAACCTTTGTCGAGAGCATCTCAAAGCATCTCTATTTGATTCAAGCACTTCAATCACCATTAAACAAAGTCAGAATTCAACTGTATGTAAAGATCATGACCTCACTCTCATTGCTCTGAATTCTCTACTGAAAGTTTTGTCTCCATTTTTCAAGCACCATCAATACACCATTGAACTAGTTAGAATTCATAAGTAAAAGGAAAAAGGAAAAAACTCTATCAGCATCTAATTCATACCCAAATCAAGATTCAGCCAATGACCATAACAAAATGCTGAACAAGGTACCAGTACTATATGATTCTGCAATACCAAAAAAGAGAGAGACCAAGCTCTCGGCAGGTATTCAGATAAAAATCAGTATACAATTCAACCATAACTATTATAACTCAAATCACGTATCAGCACATCATATAACAAATACCAAGCACACAGTACCAGTACTATAATTTCATACTTCAGAATCAGTATACACCTCAATAAAGAGTAAGCATGTATACAATCCATAACCTTATAATCTTGGAAAATATAATGGCATAGTACGGGTACCATACGCATGTACCTATACTATGTGTGTATATTATCAGAATAGTAAGATGGTTAGAAGATTTGGGTAAGCTAGTTTATTGTTCAATAAAATTAGTATCAGCCAAAATCACCACACCAACACTCAGTACCAGTACTATAAGTTAGAGATTTAGAATCAGATACATACTTCAATTCATAACTCAAGAATCAGTACTACCAAAAAAGAGAGAGCACCAAGCGTTCGGCAGGTATTCAGATCTACGAATCATATACACCTTCAATCATAACTAACAAAGGTACCAGTACTACCAAAAAAAAGAGACCACCACAGCTTTTGCAGGTATTTCGAATACAGAATCAGTATACACCCTTAAACCATAAAAAATTCATAACTCAAAAATAAGTATCAGCAAACACCATACCAAAAATACCGAAGCACACTTGTACCAGTACTATAATTTCTAATTCAGAATCAGTCTCACCTTCAAACACCATAAACTAATTCATACTCAAATAAGTATCCAGCCAAATCACCATACCAAAAACTCAGTACCAGTACTAAGTCAGAATTCAGAATCAGTATATACCCTTCAATTCAAACTCAAATCAAGTATTAGCCAAATCACCATACCAAAATACCAAAGCACTCAGTACCATAAGCAGAATTCAGAATCAGTATACACCACATTACTGAATTCAAATCAATACAATAATAAGCATCTAATTCATAAACAAATCAAGTACACAGCCAAGACCATCCAAAATACTGATTCTGTATTGCAATACCTGCCGTGCTCTTTTTTTTGGTAGTACTGGTACCTTTGAGTATGAATTGAAGGGGTTATACTGATTCTGAATTCTGAACTATAGTACTGGTATGAGTGTGTGGTGTGGTGATTTTGGTGATACTTTTTATTGAAGGGTGTATACTGATTCTGAATTAATGAAATTATATTGGTACTGGTGCTTTGGTATTTTGTATGGTGATTGGCGGATACTTGATTTGAGTATGAACTAGTTTAATGGTTGAAGGGTGTATACTGATTCTGTATTCTGAATACCTGCCGAGAGCTGGTGCTCTTTTTTTTTGGTATTGCAGAATCATATAGTACTGGTACCTTGTGCCGCATTTTGTTATGGTATTGGCTGAACTGATTTGGGTTATGAATTAGATGCTGATAGACTTTTTTCCTTTTTCCTTTACATTTGAATTCTTAACGAGTTCAATGGTGTAGTGTGGTGCTTGAAAAGAATGGAGACAAAACTTTCAGTGAGGAATTCAGAGCATGAGAGTGAGGTATGATCTTTACATACATTTGAATTCTGAATTTGTTTTTAATGGTGTATTGAAGGTGCTTGAATCAAAAGAGATGCTTTGAAGATGCCCGACAAAGGTGAAATTCATCCGAAGGGCAAGATTTTATGTACAAACAGATGGGAACTTGTTCGGGTATGAAGCTATACCTGTAATGAAAGAGGATTTTGAAAGAATCTTAATATGAAAGAGTTGACAGCATCAGCCGTAAACGTTTATATAATGTGAGTTGTTTGCATATTATTGATATGATTTAATTTTCTTTGGGGGTTTGTGCACATGATATATTTTTCGATTTTTGAATTGGGAGCTTTATATGAGAGGTGAAGGGCAATCATGGTAATAAACAAACAGGCTTTTTGATTGCTCTTTGTCTCTCTGAAGTAATTGCCCAGTCATCTGCTTTTTGGCTCTGTTTTTATCATGACCTTCTCTATTCGTTTCTCCCTTCTATTCATAATGCAGGCCTATAAATGATCAGCGTATTAAGTTTCAGCCTTTTTTATTTTCTCTTTACTTAAGTTTGGGATTCATTATCAGTTGGATGGCTTTTTGACTTTATACTCTGAGAGTGTATCTCTTAAGAGCTTGTTTGTCTTCTATACACAATGCAGTTATTCTATTTAATGCATTAGGTACATTAATGCTCAATGAGGATAAAAGACCAAAGTATAGGGCTGAGGAATAAATGGACACTGAGTCTCTGCCTATCCAAATGGTACATTTATATGTGTCTTATGCCATGATTTTTGCGAAATGGTTGAAAACTTAATGGGTCTCCTCATTAGTTTAATGTTTTGTGACTCTTGAGAACTTTTTACTGTTTCCTTTCCAACTTACGCTTCAACATTATACATGTGCTCAAACCACCAGTATTGAAGATGATATACATATAATGGAAGGAATTAAATTAAGTTCATAGGATCATGTGCTTTTGTTTGAGTCTTTGTAACAGAATGTTTAATCTATCCTAAATTTATGGCCAAATGCTGGTAAGCTGTCTTGGCAGTTTGTTTTAGCATAAGATACTTTGAAGTGATCTTATGGCCATGTTGACCTAGGATGACATCTGACGCTGCAAGACCATCATTTGAGAGCCAGGATTGTATTTTATTATAACCAACAATGATCTATTATTCTATGACAAATAGACTTTGGTTTATCCACCGATGGTTGGATATTATCTGTTCTAATTGGATCCATATTGTTCTTCGTAAAACAAGATACCCTTAGTCATTCTTAGAGACTTACCGGAAAAATGAGTATGAAGTCAGTTGTCAATGGGATGGACCATCAATGACTTAATGCGGTAGCATTAAGATCATTCTCAATTAGTATTTTTGTTTTTTGAATAACACTGATGTGGAATAATGGAGGAATTAAGTAAGACTGTCAAACTATGGATTACATGAGGTCATCTTTACGGTTTCATTACTCATTACAACCCCAAAATTATAAATGAGAGTTAAGAGTAATGAAATGCGTACCGTAATTCGACATTTTGAGTTGTTTTTTAGGAAGAACAGTCAACTTTTATACTTTTATTGTACTGTGATAATACATTAATAGTTATTTATTATGAATTACTCGGTTGAAAAAAGTCCAAGACCAGTTTTATATTAGCAAATGTCATATTTTATGGGGAAAAAAAAAATGTTTTCAGGTGGATGAGAATATTAGAGACCAACAAATCCAAACTATCCAATATTGTGAAACAAATAAAACACAAAACCAAATTATTCTGATTCAAATGTCAAAGAAATTAAGTACCAACAATTATTAACTGGGCTTCATATCTGAAAAATCATAGTATCATATATAATGTGACGAGAAACAAGAGTCATTTCACTTGTGGGAGTTTCTTTAGGTAGAAGCTGTGAGGTTGTAGAAGAAGATGGATAGGAAGAAGAGAATGAGGTGGAAGCCATTGTATTTCTGTACCTTCTTTGGGTGCATAGTGTTCCCTCAGGATTATGTTTCCTTTACTTATTCCTTGTTTTATTTTTTATTATATATAGAGAGAATGAAATGAACATTGTAAGAATTTAGAGTAATTTTCTAGGATTGTTGGAGATAATTGTATTCACGAATATGAAAGTAGTTGTAATTGAGAATAAAAAATAGTGAGGCATGTATTATCGTTCACTCAAAAAATGAAAAAAGCTGCATATAACTGCTGAGATATTGTGGCGTTTCCTATTTGTTCATGTAAAATCGTATGTCTTTGAAAAAACTATTTAATAAAGATACAATTGTAAATAAGAAATAATTTATGAGTCTTATAGTAATTGGAATATGAATCCTATTAGGAAAATAATAGTCATATACTACCTATAAATATAGGGGGTGAAAAACCAATTTAATAGTATGAGGGAATGGGAGAACATAAGGTATTTGATATAGAGTTATAAACACCAGGGGAGGAGAGTGTCTTAGAAAATGAGATTGTTTCCGCTCCAGGTACTGGTTGAGCGTGCTTAGAAATAGGATGTTTCTACTCGTTTTATTACCAAAATTATGGTGTGTGGTATTCTTGTTATCGTGTTAGGAACTATAATAGCTTCCTATTATGGATTAGCAGGTTAGCGATCACAAGATATGTTGTCTTTTTGTAATGTGATGTATCTATGTTATTTATCTAGAAGTATGTTTTCGCTGCAGACTGACAAGTGGTATCAAATCTTCAAGTTGTGACTAGGAGATGATTCTTTTGAGAGGTGAAGTACATAAGAGACAGACTATCACAGGTTTAAGTTGTAGGGGAGTGGTTCAAAATCTGGCGGCAAAAATTTGGCATGGTAGGTGCGCTGAATGCTGCAGAACTTGAAAGGTTACTTGTGACTTGATGCCCGTGATGGTGGAGCGCTATCTCGTCGGTTCATCAATATGAGAAAAACTCTCACGTTCATCGCTGTGGATGGAAAACTCGCCAAGGTGGAGATTGTTGGGAGATATACTCGCTTTCCTATTTGTTACCATGTGAAATTGTAGTCTTTAGGAAAACTATTTATAAAGAATACAATTGTAAATAGAATATAATTTAGGAGTCCTTGGAATTGAAATAGAATTTTATAGAAAAGAATCTCATATTTAACTATAAATATAAAGGTGGGAACCAACTTAAGATTCTAAGAGAAGGGGAAAAACACATGGCATTTGATGTAAGGGGTATAAACACCTCGAGGAGGGTCTTAAAAAAATGGTTATGTTCCTCTTAGGTATGGTTGAGTGTGGTTAGAAACTAGGATTTTTTCTTGCCCTATTATATGCACCAAGTTATAGTATGTGTTTACTGGTTCAGAAACACAGAATCTTTCATCGTGGAGTAGGCGGTTAGCCGAACCTACGTAAATATTGGTCTTTGTGTGATGTGATTTTATTATATTATTATCTCGAAAGTATGTTTTCCGCTGCGCGATCTCCTGACAATAATCATTGTGTTGACATCAATGCTGTTTGTTTTGTTTTGTTTTGTTTTTCAGTGTTTAAAGCTTACAAATGTGGCAGAAAGCTAATTTACACTTACCTTTCATATTGTGCTCTGATGCCAGAACCTGTTATAACTCTTCTAGTTATTATCTGTATAATCTATTTTACTAGGAAATCCAGTTCTATAGTTTTGAATCTGAAGCTCACTAATCAACCACATCTTCTTAAAAATTTCTGATGATGATTTGATATTCAAGTTTTCTGCCTTTTTTTCTGGTAAATTTCACATTTATACCCGGATGTACTTTTTCTTCTTTGTTTCTACGGTGTAGAAGGCCCTTCTATATTTCTTCTTGTCCATCCACTGCAAGATCATAACTCTGGGCCTTTTAAAGTTTCTCCTCAAGTGAATGCACTATTTGTATTTTTTCTTTCTTATTTGTAATTATATCCTCTTTATACGCTTATAATTTGCTAATAATTGAGACTAATAGGGATTTCCTTCTTGGTCCATTGTTGCAGTGATCTTCTACAATAACTACACCAAACATGTGTACAGAAGCGGTAAAAAAAAATAATAAAAAACTGATCAAATTTTGGTTTGATTCCTTAAACACCCTTAAATTTTAACCTTTAAACAGTAAATTAAACTTATACCGAAACTTTTCATGGAAGAACCACACAGTAAGAGTATTCTCTCCTCCATTTATGGTCAACCATTAGTTTTAAGTATTTACTGGACTGGGGTATATTAAATATACTATATATACATGCCTCTTTGCCTGTGCACTAACATTTTTAGATGCTCATGTTAACTAGAAGTGGACTTTCATGCTCCGATGAAATTGCAGCTTAAAAATGAGTGGTAAAATTTCGGATAAAAATTCTGCAATTACTTAAATTTTTTGATTATAATACTAATTGGAATATATTTTCCGAATCTTCTAGGACTTATATATTTTTGTAAAGTCTTATTGTCGATTATGAACTTTGTGTGCTTATTTGTCCTTAGGCAATGTGGATTCTATGTTAGTTTGCACATGTGATAATATCCTGTGAATGTGTCACAAATATCTATGTCTATGATGTGAATGAACAGATTATGTGGACACATTTCTCTGATGTGCAAACATTCCGTTTCCCAGAATAGGTGACTTTCTTTATGATTTTAATGTTTCTTTAGCATGATATTTGCATTGCCTCATCTCTTACCAATGTCACTCTTCAAAAGGTGACCAAGGTCTTATGACAAGGCGTTGCGGTGGAGATGATTTTGGGCAAGGCTTTATAAAGACATCTTTTTCCTTGCCGTTTCTTTAGACCTGATTTGCTAAACTTCCATTGATGCTTTGAAATTTTCTGAGTACAATTTATTCAGGTTCTCTTTGTTTGTGATTTATCTTTATCAATCACTTTGTTGATCTTTGAGTGTAGGTACTTGGTTCCTCATATTGTTTGTGAGCTTAAAGAGAGTTAAGCTAAGGAGTTGAAGGGAAGCTTCAACCATTGAAGCTTGAGGGGAGTTCAAGCTGTCCATGAGGATTTTTGGAGGAAGCTGATCGTGACAGGACCTTAAAGAAATCAGAGAGTGAAGTTTAATGTATCGTAGAATAGGGAGTTTAACTTTGTTGTATCTAAATTCAACTCTAGATTGTCTTGCAACGGTTTGTGTTATAGTGGATTAACTTCGATCTGGACCAAGTCCCATAGATGTAGGCTAAAAGTGGTTTTAGCCGAACCATATATCTTCTTGTATGCTTTACTTTCATGTTCATGGTTGATTGATATTTTGGTTGTTTAATGATCATCAAGAAAATTAGTGTAACACCCATCCATAACCATTCCTCTGTGTTTGAAAAAGAGTTGACAAACTCTTTCAATTGATATCAAAGCAGGATCTGATAATTTTCTTCAGATCGATTGCCTGGTGTTTGATTCTTTGTTTGATCTACTTTTTATGTGTTACACTTGCTCGGATGAGCTCACATTTTGTGTTCTGTTTTTCGGTTAAACTGACTTTTCTTCCTTGATTACTCAAATTGGAAACCTAGGATGAGAGCAATTTTTAAATCTTTAGATGAGAGAGTTTGGACTGCTGTTGTTCATTGTTTTAAAAACCAGACTGACGAGCAACCTGCTCTGATGGCCGGGTCATGGTTCAACCAGTTCAACCGGTTGGATCGATGATGTCATCACACATTATGATGACGTCAGCATATTTTTAAAAATAGAAGCATATCAATATAGTTATACTGAAATAGGCTTGATAAAAGTAATATGGACAAGAAAGGGTAAGCAATAAACACTATCCAGCTGTATTGTCACACTTGATATTGATCAACACAAATCTTCTGCAAATATTTTTCTATTTTTCCTCAACTTTTTAATTTATTAGTAGTGAAACCACTCTTAAGTTTAATGTCAGAATAAGTAACTCAATATATAATTATTTCCTCTGAAATAAGTATAATCCAGAAATGACATTTCAATATGCAATATCAATCTTGCTAGAGTTCAAACAATTGATTGGCCATCTAAAACTTGATATGCATGCGGCAATCTATTATTATTACTACTATGTTTTGATACAATTCAGATCAAGATAAAGCTAAGTTGATGACAAATCCTAAGGGTGAAAATGACAAACAAGAATCTAAATTAATAATATAGAATACTACAACTTGTTAATGGACTAAAATTGTGGGACAGATGGAATAATAGTTATTGGTCATAAAAACATGTTCATATATAATTTCTAATAACCAAGTCTATGTAACAACTACTGAAAACTAGTACCATGCATGCATAATAACAATATAAAATTGGGCCCCAAAAATTTCTTTTCATTAGAAATCATATGTCTTTTATACACAAAGATTACTGTTTACAAAAATGCATTTTAAAAGACAAAACAGGGGAAAACAGTGTAGCTATTCCTCTTCGCTTGCCGACGCCCCTCCGACTGCGTCATCACCTAGAACCTGCATCCACAAAGGAAAATAACGGGGTGAGCACNTGATAATCTTTACGATGCTATTAAGGTTCTTAATATGATGGTTAGAAAGGGTGTAGCCCCAATCCATCTACTTTCAATACCATATTCAGATGAATTGCAAAGGTACTGGATATGAATCCGACATATGCTTAAGATGAAGGGAGTTGAAATGTGAGCCAAATTCTGTGACTCATAATACTTTGATGCAAATAATTGCTACCTCAAAATCAATTGACATGTTTATCAAACTGGAAAAAGGAAAGGGGATGAGTATGACATTGAGCATAATGTGATATGGGGCATCGGGTAAAATGAAGCGTGGTGGTGTTAATGCATTCGCTTCTTTTTACTACATACGATCTGTTAGCTAATAGCTCTCAATTAGGAGGAGCAGTAATCTCCACTACTTCAATTCATTTCTCCTGATATTCTTCTCACACTTTAATCAGATTAATATGAATTATATAATGCCTCACGTAAGAGTATTCTCTCTTTCTATTTATGGTCAACCATTAGTTTTAAGTATTTACTGGACTGAGGTAATATTAAAATAAAATATGTTACTATATATATATGTACCTCTTTGCTTGTTGTACTAACATGTTTAGATGCTCATGTTAAATAGAAGTGGACTTTCATGCTCCGATGAATATTCCAGCTGTCAAAAATGTGAGTAAGATTTCCTGGGATAAAAATTCTGCAATTACTTAAATTTTTGCTGATTTATAATCTAAATTTGGAATATATTTTCCAGAATCTTCTAGAACCTCATATATTTTAAGAACACTCACCATATTCTGTCAACAGAAAACTACTTGTTGCATCTGTATTGGAATTTATTAAGATAGTCAAGCTGAACAAAATAGTTCTATCATTCACTATTTCCCAGACCCACGTGGTATTGATCCTCTTGCTTGCAAAATGATAATGATCTTATTCATATTAACTCTTTAAATTTTAATGATCCTTGTGGCAGATTATCAATCACTTCATATTAACTGTGGAGGACAGGATGTAACCATCAAGAATATTTAGTATGAAGGTGATCTATTTGCCGGAAATGGAGCTACTTTTAAATTATCATAGTGGAACTGATTGGGGATTCATCAGTACTGGAGACTTCATGGGGGATAATGGACGGAATGACAATGGTTATACTTTCCTGAGTTGTACTCTACAGCACGTGCATCTCCTCTTGTTCTCACCTATAATGGATATTGTTTGGAAAATGGAAAGTACACGGTAAATCTCCACTTTGCGGAAATATCATTCAATGATGAAGAACTATATAATAGAGTTGGAAGACGTATATTTGATATTTATGTTCAGGTAATCTATTACATTTTGGGAAGAGATCATTGCTGCTAGTGTTTTTTAGAAACTTCTGATTTGATAACTCTGTTCCAGGGAAGGTTAGAGCAGAAAGATTTTAATATCAAGGAAGAAGCAAATGGAACTGGTAAAGTGATCATAAAACGATTTGACGCCACAGTGGCAAACAATACCCTAGAAATCCGCTTGTATTGGGCTGGGAAAGGGACTGTATATATTCCAAACTCTGGGAATTATGGTCCCCTCATATCTGTTATTTCTGTATGTCGTGGTAAGTCATGCTTTTTTTAATCAGTCTTCATTCAAAGAGAGCTGCTAGTGCTACAACTTTTGGTCCTTCAGTTGAAAAAAAAAAAAAAAAAAAAAATTCAGGTCATATTCATTTGTCCTCTGTCTACTGGTTACATACTATGGAAGGAGAGACAATTTAAACCCACTTTGTTCTATTATATGACTTCATCTAATCTTGTTGAAAGACATACGAGTATATGAGATGAAAATTGGAGTTATATATTGTTCATCACCCCCGAGTAGCAAATATCATTAGTGAGTGTAATTTGCTGTTCACAAACCATAGAAGGGTGATACTGCCTTCAATAAAAAATGTGACCATTTTTTTATTTTTTATTTTTGTTGTCACAATAAGACGCAGATAAAGACAAAAAAATAAATCAATCTAAATAAGGCATCCAACTCTAAAGCCAAAAACCAACATAGTCATGGCTTTTACTCACAAGAAAAGATAGTTTCCGCTCTCCTGAGTGGTTTTTCTACTTGATGTAAAAGACATCTCCCAAATCAAGTGCTAACCCTCTGACATGTTTCATGCTAGTTGATATCCTGCAGACTTGTTTCATATATATAATTATATACTATAATACTTTGAACTTTGGTTTGATGAATATCTTTTCCTTTACCACCTTAATTTGTTCTCTGATAAGCATAAGCTTTTGGTGTTAATTTCAGGTTTCAGATCAAATTGTGACGGTGAGAAATAAACAACTAAGTTATAATGATCAATTTTCTGCAAAATAACAATGTTTGCTATGATTTCTTTTAATAGTCATCCCTTGTTTCTTCTTGGCACAAATATTACTTAGCAGAGCCTAAGGAAACAAAAAATGTACCTATCATGATTGGAGTTGTCATTTCGGTGTTATGCATACTTCTTATGATCCTGGGATTCTTCTGTTGGAGATGCTATTTTCAGCATAAAAACACAAGAGAACAAGGTATGTGCTAAACCTTGTGTTTTATTCAAACTTAAGCAATAAATAAGTGAGTGCATGGCACAAACAAATGCATCATAAGTACAAAACAGTTAGACATAGTTTTGGCTTAGTTTTCCTACAATTCCTAAGTTGACTTGTAGATAATCTCTCTTCTCGTTGAATGTTACTGGGCAGATCTTAAGGGGCTAGATCTACAAACAGGAACCTTCACTTTCAGACAGCTAAGAGCTGCTACTAACAATTTTGATGCTACAAACAAGATTGGCGAAGGTGGTTTTGGATCAGTATACAAGGTACTAAACAACTATATTTTATTGAAGAATGATAATTCCAGTAGTGTCAATGCATTAGAAAATGTTTATACATATACACCACTGAGAACAATATCCTTGAAATTGACACCAAAAAGTTAATTGTGAGGGAACTTACTGGACTTTTGACGTGGTTGATGAAAAATCTAAATATTTTGTATTTTATTTTTGACTAACCTTGACGATGCAAGAAGAAGCACACCTATATATATATATATATCTTACTCAAAATATCAGCAAAGGAAAAGACGATGTTCTTCAACAATTAACAAGCAAAAGATCAACCTTGTTTTAATTTCTTTTCTCAACCAGGTTAAAAATTTCTCTAATCAGTTCAAACGTTGTATTTTGAATAATATGTGGAAGTAAGACGCTTATTATATATGTTCCCTCTTAAGGGTATTTTGTTAATTTAAGACCGCTATTTTAGCTTAGATTGTTTAATTCAATAACTTTATGTTGGATTTCATTACTAACCCTTGGTTAGTCAGTTTTAAGCTATTTAATCACATAACTCAACATTTAGCATAAGACTGTAGACATGAATGTGTTACATATAATAATTACTCAAAGCAGGGCCAACTATCAAACGGAACTGTAGTTGCTGTGAAGCAACTTTCTTCCAAATCAAGGCAAGGAAATCGAGAGTTTGCGAATGAGATAGGCCTGATTGCTGGTTTGCAACACCCAAATCTTGTAAAGCTTTTTGGATGTTGTGTTGAAGGAAATCAGTTATTGTTGGTTTATGAGTACATGGAAAATAACTGTCTTGCGCATGCACTTTTTGGTAAGCACGGTGATGTTTGTTTTTGAATTGCTTTTGCATAAAGGAATGCTTTCTGTTAATATATTTCTTGATTGGTTAATTGAATTGTTAATAAATTCAGGGGCAAGTACCTTGAAATTGGACTGGGCAACAAGGCAAAAAATATGTGTTGGAATCGCTAGAGGTCTAGCATTTCTCCATGAAGAATCAACACTCAGGATAGTTCACAGAGACATAAAAGCTACAAATGTACTACTTGACTGGGAATTAAATGCTAAGATATCAGACTTTGGATTAGCTAAACTCAAAGAAGAGGAGAACACCCATATTAGCACTAGAGTTGTTGGAACTATGTGAGCTACACTATTGTAGAGCATGATTTCTGATCTCTAAATTTATAATTTAGTGTGAAGGTTTAAGTTTTTGACATTTTGATTGATTCCGGAGGCTATATGGCTCCAGAATATGCGCTATGGGGTTACCTCACAGAAAAAGCAGATGTTTATAGCTTTGGGATGGTTGCTTTGGAAATTGTTTGTGGGAGAAGCAATGCAAGTTACTGGGCACAAAATGGATGTGTTTGCCTTCTTGATTGGGTCAGTTTCATGTGAATATATGTTTGTTGCTATGCATGGTTTTCAAATATTTTTTATTTTCTCTTTTGGCTTGGATGGTTGCAGACCTTTAATTTGCAACAGAAAGGAAACTTGATGGAGATATTGGATCCAAAGTTGGAGTATAAGTTTGACAAAGAAGAGGCTGAAAGAATGGTAAAAGTGGCTTTGTTATGCTGTAATGCATCTCCAGCATTGAGGCCTACTATGTCAGAGGTGGTTAGTATGCTTGAATCACAAACCATCATTCAAGAAGTGATCTCAGATCCTAGCATCTATGGCAGTGATTTCCAATTACAACAACTTGACCAGAATTCTAGAGGAAACTTGGCCGCTCCAAACTTTTCTTAAGATAAAACGTGGGTTGGATCTTCCACCACATCTACACATGATCTCTACTCTATCAATTCAGAGCGCACAAGAAACCTTACATCAATGGAGGATCTCTGTCAACTCAATTCTGAGACCATATTTCTAAACCCTAGTGGGAGTTCTTCGGTTTTACATAATAGTTCTAAAGTTTAATTTATGTAGGATGAACTAGATAATTATAAATTTTCTGTCCTCTAAGGCCTGTCTGCCATACAATTTCATGACTGAAGGTGCTTCTTTAGCTTGGTTTGAAGATGTTTTGTAATATTATTTCCGTGTTAGTGTAATTTTCAGCAAGGCCATGCATTCTCAAACTTGGCGTATTTATTCTGTTTTATTCAATCTAGGGATCTGTAAAGTTTAACTCTACCCCTTAAAATATATATTTTGATGATTTATTTATTTATTAAATTTTGTAGATTAACCCCTCCAAATTTAACTCTACCACAGATTATCATTATTATGACTGGTAATTACAAGTGTATAATTATAAAGAAACAATAAAACTTGTAGCATTTAACAATATTATACATTTACATTTTCCCCTCTAATAAAAGTATCAAAATATAGGTCCAAAGATAAGGAAATAAAGTTGGGCCAAATTTGATTCTAAGTAAAAGGAAGTAGCACAGAAGCTCATGTGACAATTGACAAGTCAAAGAACTTGAAAGAAAAGATGCAACGTAATGGGCAATCTTCAAGGTCTTTTTTCAGTATTTAAAGAAAAAAAAACCTCTAACTAGAGTGTCAAGTACGTTTGTTATCAAAATGTCATTTTTAACATAACATATCCAATTTTCTTAGTGTCCACATGATGAAGGGGTCGGCAAGTTGCAGAAAATTCGTGTATGAAATCTGAACAAAACAACAGACATGGAATAAATGGCGCTGGAGACTTTTCAAGCACCAATATCTCGTAAGTTACACATGTATGTGAACAATCAGAGCTGCTAGAGCCTTATTAAGTTTGAAGTGGTCCAGCTCTGTCCCTTGAAATTACTTTGCTTACATGGATTTATAGATTTTAGTCTTAATACATATGATATTATATACTTCAGCTGTGATTTCTCTTGCCGACATATACCTCCAATTATATATAGATATTCAGCAAAGACTTGTATTATTGATTCATGGAAAGCTGGCAACAACCATTAATCCATGCATCAATAATTTGCACGACTAGAACAGTCTCTTTCTAGTTCCTCTTTATTTTCCACTAAATTTCAGACTGTCTACTCACATCAATGATGTTTGTTGATAATTACTGGTTTCTTTGATACTTCAGCCGTTGACTCCATATTCCAGACTTTAAGATAAGAAAGAACACTTACCCTTGGCTCTTAGGATTTTAAATATATATATCAGCTAGTTGATCCTGCACATCATTTACTCCCTCTTCTCATGCCTATATACAAGTTGAAATTCTATCAGTTACAGATTATTTTCTACTTCGTCAAAAAGAAAAACAGAAATATGTTGATGTTTATGAAGCAGCAGTGGTTTCTTCTACTTTGTTTTATGATCATTTTATCTTGCTTTCGGCCTCTAAAATGTGCTCAGCTTCCACTGCACCCTGACGAAGGTAAATTAATTAGTTTCAGCATTATCTTTTTATCCTTCTCTACTCAAGCCTAATCTTTAATCAACATGTGTCTAATAACATATATATCGTTTTATCTTTAATATGTTAATGTTGTTGAGGAAATAATAAGGAAAAGAAATGAGAGGAAAATTATAAATATGTTCATGTCATTGAGGTGATATAGAATTAACTATGTATTCTGATATGGATCGGTGGATTTTATTCTTTATTCATATGATATATATTATGTATGGTAATGGTATATTCATATATATTATCCAATAAGACTTTCATATGTGGATATATTTATATAAACATTTTTGTGATTTTCAAAACTTATCATTATGTATTTAGTAAATTAGGTTTTTAAATTGTTGTTGTATGTATAATGGCAAAAAGAACATGTTTTACTTCTTAAAATACTTTTATAAGTATTTCATAAATATTAAAAAAAAAATATATATATATATATATACTACAATAATTTATATCAAATAAATTATTATTTAATTAATAATTAAAAAAATTCAAGATGAAATTTGATCTAGTTGGTGGTAGGGGTGTGTAAAAAAAACCATTAACCAAGCCGAACACGATAACCGAACTGAACTGATTCCAAATTTTTTTGTACCCAAAAATTTGGGTCGGTTTTGGGTATTTATTATGTGATACCCGAATTTTCTGTTCGGGTATCGGGTATTTATTTTAAGAGAACCGGGTACCCGGTACCCGGTTTATTAAGAAATAAAAAAATAAAAAACCTAGTTTTTAAACCTATTTTCCTTTAACTTTCAAAGAGCAAGAGGCAAAATCCCTAAATCTTAAGTATTTAAGTTATTAAATTAAAAGTTGATTTAGTATTGATTTAGTATATGGAAGGAATTGTATTCACAAATTCAAATTTGAAATGTAAAAAATTAAAATTCATTCAAAGTTATGCAAATTCAGGTACCTGAAAAACCGGGTATCCTTAAAAGCAGTTTAGTTTGTCGGTACCCTTTTAGGGGTACCCAAATATTCGAGTACACGGTTTTTCAAGCAAAATCGGTTCGGATACCCGGTTTTGCGCAGCCCTAGTTGGTGGTAGTCAACCTCTAGTCAAAATTGTCAATGTCGCTCAACTCCGATAAATTAATGGTCAACAATGGTGTATTGGGACACAAGTAGTCTTGTCAGGATCACGAAAGAGGTGATCTGTTGGAATCTAGTTGAATCATCAGATTCTAATGTTGAATGTGGCCACAAAAGGTGGCGAAAGGTTCAATCGCCTTGTACAGCTAAAGTAAGTGTCAAAATTTGGTGATTTTACCAAATTTCAACAAATCGTCTCATGTAAATCCCGATAGGATTGATTGTATCTTTAACGCACCATCATTGACCGGTAGTTGACCACTGCATATGGTGTTGACAACTATTGCTATTTCGATATCTTGAAATTTATAAATTATTTATTTAATCAATTAAATATTTAATTTAAGTTTATTTTGTAATTTAAAGAACTATGTACATATATGTTTATCATTCTACATATATAAAATCAACTTTGAAACTAATTTGATTTTTAAAAACTTCTTGAGTCCTTTACCGGCTTTTAGTAGTTTGAGATTTATAAGAAAAATAACGAAAAAAAATACAAAAAATATATAAAGAAGTATGCTTGAGATATATAAGTTGAGATTTACAAGCTTATATGAGTGTGTTTGGTTGAGGTAATTCCCTAATATTGAGGTAATGTCATCATATATTATTTATATTATCACGTTTGATTGTCAAGTAATAAAATATTTCGATAATCTTCCAAAACAAATAGTAATTATTGGTGGTTATATAGGTGGTAATCTGATTAACTTCATTTTATTAGATATTTTAAGATTATTTGGTAATCTTAATTTTGTTATAATTTTACCCCTTATTAATAAAATTTTAGGACAGTAATGCCCTTGTTATAAAAACAATTTACAAGAATTTTATAGACAATTTTTGCCTTATGCTCAAGATTTTAAAGATAGAATTATCCTTGTACTTCAACCAAATTATCAAGACCACAACCACCATTCTAGCCACCCAAGAGGACTGCCAACCGTCGGTCACCACCACCATCGTTAGTCATCGTAATGGCTCACGACCAACCAGATTTAACCAATTGTGTGCTAGTAAGGCCATTTCAAGATGAACATGTGATCCGTGGTCGGACGACCAAAGATATGCCATGAATCAGCCATATTTAGTCTTTTTTGGCACACGGCCTAACGGGTCCGATCGATCGTGTGCCATTCAAGAGATTGTTGGCGATGGTGGCTGGGTGTTTTTGTTACCTTTTAAACTTTTTTAATTGTTAGAATATTTTAGCTAAATCTGAATTGTTGGGGTTAAATAATATAATACAAATTAATAATAATATTAAAATATAAGGACAATTTAGTAATATAACCCTAACATATAATATACCGTCCAATTTATTCATTCCAACCAAACATATCAATATAACATACTCTTTAATTTACTCTTATCTAACAAAACATATTTTTAGTAGGATTCCTAGTTTCAAGGTTAACATTCTCAGTAATACAATATTTCTTGAACCAAACGCCCCTAATAATAAGAGGCAGCATTAGTCTTGTTAAAGGAAAAGATTTGAACTTTTATTTTTATAAAGAACAAAGTTCTGATGTATTCAACTATAGCGCCAATATATGTTTCCCTTTTTTATCCTTCTGAACTACTGATTATATGCAGCCATCGTTCTCAAGCAAATGGCTGCAACAATGGGCTTCACACTCTTGAATTCCACAAAGGATCCTTGCCAATCACATATGCTCCCAATAGCCACTTACCACCTAGAAGCAAGTAATCCCACAACCCCAACCAACATAATCCTTTGTAACTACACTTCTGGCAATTACTCTCACATCACCAACATGTAAGTCCTCTCTTCTTCTTTCACTTTCTCTTTGTTTTCATTTTAAATTCAGTTTGATGAATTGTAATGGGGCTTTTTGAACAACTGATATATATCATTGACATTTCTTACTTGGACTGCAGATCACTCAAAGTTCAGAGTTTTCAAGGCAGGCTTCCACCGCAACTTGTCAACCTTAAGTTCCTCCGGTTCATGTAAGAAAAAAAAATATATCGCACTATCAGCTCAACTACTTTCACTCTCATTAATTATCTTCTCCTTAACAGTGATTTCACTTGCAACTATCTCAATGGCACTCTTCCAAAAGAATGGGCTGCATTGCGGCATTTGGACACTATGTAAGTTGGCCCGGTGTCAAACTCTCCGAATGAAGTTTTGCTTCAATTTTATAATTATATGACCAGTGAATTTAATCCCTTGCAGCTCCGTTACTGCCAACCGCTTAACGGGGGAAATTCCACCGGATTGGGGCAATATTACCAATCTCATTTACTTGTACACTTTAGAAATTCAATATATCTGTTGTTTCTATGTAAATGCATGGTTTCCTGTTTATACTCATGGTTTTAATAAAAACAAAATCTAGGAGCTTGGAAGCCAACCACTTATCTGGAAGCATCCCTGAGAAGCTTGGGAAATTGGTCAATTTAAACGTCCTGTATGATATCATTGCTCTTAATATTTCAATTACCAAGGTGTTTGATTATCAATAATTAAATTTATCAAAAAATGTTTAACTAAGCTAGTTTTGTGCATGATCTCACAATTTAGGTCACTTTCCTGCAATCAGTTTGTTGGAAGCTTGCCTGAAACACTAGCAAACATCAAGAACATGAATAATTTGTAAGTTCTCACACTTTTTTTTTTTTTTTTNAAAAAAAAAAAAAAAAAAAAACTTATTTTCTTTCTTATAAACTTATGATTTAGAAACAGTTATCAAAATCTATACAAACAAATCAAACCGATATTGGAAAAAATATTTCTTAAAAATAACTATAAATAACCCAAGCCCATCTATTCACAATCAAACTTATTAAACAAATAAATGACGAGTGAATTACAATTTCCCACCCAAGGTTTATCGTGATTATTTTCCCACCCAATTTTTTTTAAGAAAAATAGTTTTCCACCCATCGTTGAGATCATTTTGTTAACTTCAACTGAACAAGGACAAAATGTTAAACTTTAACTTAACAATGACAAATAGGGCTGTACAAAATCGGGTACTCGAACCGGTTTTGCCCAAAAACCGGGTACCCGAATATTCGGGTACCCCTAAAAGAGTACCTGCAAACCGAACCGCTTTTAAGGGTATCCGGTTTTTCGGGTACCCTAATCTTCGGGTCAAAAACCGGATACCCGGTTTATGATTCGAATTTGAATATTTTTGCAGAATTTTAATTTTTTACATTTCAAATTTCAATTTGTGAATACAATTTCTTCCATATACTAAATCAACTTTTAATTTAATAACTTAAATACTTAAGATTTGAGGTTTTTGCCTCTTGCTCTTTGAAAGTTAAAGGAAAATAGGTTTAAAAACTAGGTTTTTTATTTCTTAATATACCGGGTACCCGGTTCTCTTAAAATAAATATCCGATACCCGAACCGAAATTTTGGGTATCACATAATAAATACCTGAAATTGACTCGAATTTTCGGGTTCGGTTTGGTTAACGGTTATTTTTGCACACCCCTAATGACAAGATAGTAAATTCACAAATGTGGTAGATGTCTATCGAGCAGTAATATTAGGTCTACAATCTTCTCTCACAACCCCCGACATGATAGTTCGTAATTGATTAGCTTACAAATAAGTAGACAGGACCCACAGTAAGCAAACATGATATATTTACGAGTTGACTAATTATAAGCTATCACGTCAGAGATTATGATAGAAATTTGTGAGATTAGATTGTGGACCTAGAATTACTCATCTATCGGGTGAGGCGAATACAAAACCTCTGGGTATAATTGACTTCGGCCGGGGGGTTTGGCATCCGGTAAAGAAAGAGAGGTAAATTCAGTTTGTTTTTATTAAAAATCAGTCATCATTAATTTTCAATTAAATTAAAAACAAAAACAAATCAAGAGTGTTACGGAGATATAACCCTAGTTAGTAAAAACGCGTATTATACGCGAATTATACGGACAGCCGTATAATTCGCGTATAAAACGTCCGTATACGTATTTTCTAAAATCTGCCGAATTATACGCGTATTTTAAGCCCTCCCGAATTATTCGCGAATTATTGAAAAAAAAAAAACAAAAAAGGTCACCCCCAAAACGACGTCGTTTTGTGGGTTTTTTTACTAAAAATTAAAGCAGATCTCAGTTTCAGTTCTTCACTTCTTCTTCGTTCTTCCTTACTTCAGCTCTTCTTCCTCAAATCTTCACGTTTTCAGCTTTTCTTCATCTCTTATTCTCTTTCCAAATGTGAGCGTATAAATAACTCCGGCCTTCACATTCACACTCTGAGAAATTGAAGCTTCGTTGCCTAGCCTTACCGCATGAACACCACGAGGCACCGCGAAGTAAAACCCACCATGACATTTCAGTTACATATTCAAGCTGAAACTGAAATCATTAATGANGTTAAAAAAAAAAAAAAAAAATTGTACATTTAGAATTTTTTTTTTTTTAAAAAAAAAAATGTATGACATACATCCCACAATAAACCTTTGTCTTTGCAACATTGAACTGCTCCATCAAACATTTCGTCAAGCCGTACTTATACTTAAACCCATAATCCAAGAGCTTCTTTGATGAATTTCGAAGTCTTTTATAAGCTTTAATCTCCTTAAAACGTCTGTAATAAAACAAAAAGGTCAACTGTTTAATCCAGTAGAAGCTTTGATATTAAATGCAATCAAAAAAGAGAATTGAATTAATAGAAACTCACTCTGCAGATGGTAGTTCAAATTCTAGGTATTTGGCTGGGAAATATTCAAATATTTCATTAATTATCAATTCTGAGTGATAAAGAAATATACATTCTCTTCAAATTAGGATTTAGGATATTCAAAAAGGAAGATTTGTACAAACACTCCATCATCACAGACCATATTATATGATCTCGATTCCCTATATACATAAAATTATTCACATTATTGTTTTGAAACTTGGATAATCAATCATAATTAAAACATTAAAATGAACAAAGGGAGGACAAACTCAATATCATAGTGAGAAAATGTAAACGGATGAGGGCATAGTAGGGCAAATGAAGGGTCCAACAACCAAGGGAAGAACCAAAGACACAAGATTTAGTTGTGACAATACGGGTTAAAATATCAAAAGGCCAAACGATATCCTCCCACCCGAACTTTACGCTACCAACAATTTTATATCAAAAAGTTAAAAAACGACAATTACCCATCTTCTGTCAGAATCCTTTTGAAGAAGGACAAGATGATAAGCAGCCAAAAAAATCTAATATTGTTCACTCTCTTTAATATTAGTTTTATAATAACTCTCTTTTCAATTTTCATATTTTATTTTTGCAATTAATTTTAATTAAAATTTTAGAATCCCCTGCAATGGCAAACATATTCACCGAACCACAAATATATCAGCATCTTTTTTTTTTTATTTGTTTGTGTACAATGCAGTTCAATGAAAATTAGAGAGGCATCTTAAATTTTCTTCCCCACTTGTGCAGCGTTCAATGAAAATACATTATGCCAAAACTAGTTACCATTCTAACCAAAAACTTACATTTTTCTTCATTCAAACACTTGTTCTTCAGTATAGCTCAGGACCACCATTGTTAAAGGTTTTTGAAGAATGAAAAAAGGGAGAATAAAGGAAAAAAAGAAAGATAAGAGAAAGAAAAGAGGCGGAGAAGATGAAGAGATGAGATGGATGGCAATAGAAAATGAAGTAAAAGATAATAAGAAAATAGGAGAAAAAAATTAGGGATTTGTGATGAAGGCAATATGAATGAGCATAAGTACCAATAAGTAAGCAACATACAATATGTGATGAAGGCAATATGGTCTCTTTAGAAGTGACAAATATGAACAGAAAAAAAGAGAAATGCTTACCAAGGAAACCTTTTTCTATNGATTGCACTTAGGTCGTCGAGGAGTGGCATTCCTAAGATGACGTTATAGGTGGTTGGGCAATCAACCACTAAGATTTTTACCATCATTATCTTTATCTGAAGCTTCTCCCCAAGAGTCATAGGCAGCTCGATTATTCCCTTGGGGACTAAGCTATCCCCAATGAACCCATACAACGATGATGGGCATAATCTCAAATCTCGCTCGGTGATCCTCATTTCTCAAAAAGCTCCCAAGAAGATGATATTCACTATACTTCCATTATCGACCATTATTCGGAGGACTCAAGCATTTTCAATCCTGGCCATGATTACAATCGCATCATAGTTATGGCAAGGGGATTTGTTGCATTCCTCCTTAGTAAAGCATATCATCTCACTTTCCATTTTAGGCCGCTTTGGCGATTTCACCTCACAATTAATTACTTGGTTGACCGAGTCTGTCTTGGCTTCTCGCACATATTGCTCGTGAGAATTCCTGGAGCTTCCTACAACATCGGGTCCCTCATAAATCATACCCACCAATACACTGTCTACTGGTTGGGCTTGTCGCAAACTTGATTCTGTCTTACATACTTTTTTAGATGTCCCTTCTTTATTAGGTCTTCAATGGCATCTTTCAAAGCTCATCACTTATTCGTAATGTGCCAAATATGCTTATGGAACCTACAGTACTTCTGGTGGTCCCTTCTCCCTGGTGCCCCTTTCATCCTTTTTTATGGAGGTAGCTTCCTAGCCTCGCAAGAGACTTCTTAGATGTAAGCCACATCTTCTGCCAGAGGAGTATACTCTACGTACCAAGGAAATGTTGTCTTTCCCAACGAGGACTTGTACGCTACCTTTCTTGGTACCTGTTATGGTCCTTATCACCTCGGTCTTGGCCTTTCCATTTCTCTAATGGGTAGTCTTGCTGTTGATCAAAGGCTCTTCTTGAGGAACTACCAGCTAAGGCAGGTAGTGAGCTCTCAACTCGTTGATGTTTAACCACCATTTGATAGAATTTGGCCAAACTGACGTAGTCTTCACTTTGGAGTTCTTTCCATAATTTTGTTTGCAGTCTTATCCCAACGATCAATAAGGTTTGAATTGATTCTTCTAGAGCATCTGTAACTTTGGACTGCTCGTTATGGAACCTTGTTAAATATGAGGTTAAAGTTTTGTCTTTCTCTTGGCGAATACTTCTTAGATAACTGAGCGGCATGGCGAGCTTTCTCCTTGCTTGGAATTGTTGGAGATTAAGTGAGGAGAACTACTGCCACAATTGGATTGAATTCGCCTTTAGCCTTTTATACCACCTCTCGGCATTTCCTACCAAAGTGACTGCAAAACATCGGTACTTCGCCAAGTCGGAAACCTGATGTAATTTCATCAAGTCATTAAAATTATCAAGGTGGTCTCTAGGATCTCTTTCCCGTCGAACTTATTCTTGGGTGCCTTGAATCCCTAGGGAAGCGATGTTTGACGGACTTCCTCTGTAAATAGAGAGCTTATCATCTCTTCTGCCGAATTGTTCTGGCAGGCTCTAAGATCATCGAGCATTCTCTACACCTGATCTAAATCCTCATTGTGAGGAGGATTTTGACAGTGAGCTCTATTCAACCTTACCTCAAGCAGATGAGTCCGGAGATCAATCGCTTGCGAGCCTGCTTTGTCATGCACACTAGTGCGCAAGATGAAGTCATGATGGCTGGGATAGTAGGTGATGTCATGCTCCTCGGTACATTGCTCGTGACGTTGGTTAAAGCTGGAATGTCGGTTGTTGCCAAAATGAAATTCATGGCTGACCTCGCGGACTTACGAGTTTGAGCTTGCCTTTGGCCTAGGTTAAAACCGGCATGCTGGCATTAGGCATTTCGTCAATTTGGCCGAGAGTCCTTTTGGCGACCATTGTCTTCATTTTCCCCTATGGGCTGTTTGCCTAGTCACTTCCCAGGGTTAACCTGCCCCTAAGATTCACGCTCGTAAGCGAAATGTGCCTAGCAAAGTCTAGGGTAACAGTCGCTCTTTGCTACCGATGAACCAAATTGGTCACTAGCAGAGTTATTTTTCCCACTGTGTGTAACCTTGGTGAAACGTGGCTAATCGAGATTCTGGTTGACCTGCTGCTCGTTCCTTAAGTCAGCCACATTCTATTGCACCACTTGTGCAACCAGCGTCCTTATCATCTCCATCAACTGTCCATTCTTGGGATTAGAGGTCCCTACCCCTAATTAATTTGCTACTTGTTGCATCGGTGGTACTAGCGGTTGGCCTGGAGTAGTTGTTTGATTCACCTCCTGGTGGGTGGCTTCCATATTGTCGTGGTTTTCAGTGGTTGCTTTGGATCTTGTATAGGCCATTGGGAATTTCAGGTGATCAGTTGTTCACTAAAGTTGTTGTTTTTTGCCGAAAATAAGAGAAGTAGGCTGAGACCCTCCTTCTAGCACCAAAATGTTGATACGAAAATCGCATCAACCTGAGAGAACCAATTGACCTTGGTGGAATCGGAATGGATGTGTGCATGATTAAAGATAACCAGCAATTGAATGTAAATGTGTGTAAAATATGTAAAGAACACAAAAGGATTTTTAAAGTGGTTTGGCAAGTTAGAACTTGAGTCTACGTCCACTGTTATCTTATTGCTTTTTAGGGATTACAAGAACAATAAATCTGCCTAGAATAATTTGCTAACCCCTCTCTCATCATTTGAGGGGGTTCATATACCAATTTGCAATTAATAGGGGGAGATAAGTTTGGGATTGCAATCAAAGTTGGTTTGTAATCCCGTGATCTTCATGATCATGCGCTGAGATTGCGTTGCCAGAAGTGTTGATCTTATTCCTTCCAAAATATCCGAGATTGGAGTTTATCTTTGATTTCATTGAACAACTGTTTGGATTGATCACTGGGACAAGCTTCGCCTGGGTCGAGCTTACTCTGAATCAAATTGATTTTCAGTCGAGCTTGTTCTTGGTCGAACTACTTTCTGCAAGCTTCCAAGATCTGCAAGCCCTTATGGCAAAAATCACACACAACAATCCTAGTGGAGGAAATTAATGACTAGTCTTAATTAATAATTATATTATAAAAACTGAACATCATTAACTCGTCTCAAGCTGAAATATTATTCTGTCAACAGTTACGATGTTTATGAAGCAGCAGTGGTTTCTTCTACTTTGTTTTGTGATCATTTTATCTTGCTTTCGGCCTCTAAAATGTGATCAGCTTCCACTGCATCCTGCTCCTGACGAAGGTAAATCAATTAGTTTCAGCATTAATTAATTATACTTATTATCTTTTTAGCCTTCTCTATTGAAGGTCTTAATCATTATATTAATCAACATGCATCTTATAAGAATATATCGTTTCATCAGTTTATGAAGCCTTGTGGTAATTAAGGCTCTTTTAGCTGGTATAAGAGAGGAATTATAAGGAAAATAAATTAAAGAAATGAGAGGAAAATTATTAATATCTTAATTTTATTGAAGGATATAAATTAGAGAATAATTAATCAAGTAATCTCATATGTTTATTCTTAATACATATGATAAGATGGGTAATACTTTTGTTGATGCTGTCATATGTTTTATCGACACAATTATAGATAATATTTTTAGATTTATTAATGATTTTTAAGTAAAAATCAAAATTTTAGTTAGGATTTGATTGTAATAGTAGTGTCTTGTGCTTGGTGGGGTATGAGATTGGATAAGAATGTTTATATTAAAAAAATATTTTAAAACTTTTAAAACTAATTTAACAAAAAAATTTTAATTATTAAATACTTCTAACATTTTAAATTATTTTATAAATAATTAAAAAATTTATGTGTTAGATAGTGAGTTAACTTATACATAGTAAATGAAAAAATACATAACACAATTAGAAATATTTAAATGTCATTATGAATTAAAATTAAAATTTACTTTGTAATATTATTTTAATTTTGTTATGCCTAAAAAATATGAGGGCTGACGTCAGGTCCTTTCAGCCCACAAAAGTCAGGTCATTGGAACAACCACCGCTTGCGTCCGTCAGGATAGTGGGTGCGCGTCAGGCTAGTCAAGAGCTATGGTGCTCCCACGTGTCCAATCCCTGCTCTAAATCGCGCGAATCACTCTGGAAGGTGGGCAATGTGACATAAAGAAGGATTTGCATGGATAATCCCACCAACTTACAGATTTAGTGATCATTGCCTCATGGCATCTCACTATATATTTGAAGTTCATCTCTCATTGAAGGGGATTAGCACATTTTACACTTGATTAATTACTCTCTTTTTCCTAGAAATCTCGGCATTTGATACCTTGTAACATTATTGTAAAGTCAGTCAACTAAAAGCGACCTGACCTTTATCATCAATACAAGCATCAGTGGACGTAGGACTTGCTACCTTAGCATCCGAACCACTTTAAAAATTGTCCCCATTGCATTTACTATCTCTATATCCATTACATTCACGTGTGTCTTTTGGGTCCACACAACATTTCACACATGCGTTTCGTTGGTGTAAAATCACACATCAACAGTTTGGCGGTAGAAGGAGGGCCCGATTTAGTGTTCATCCTTCATCAGAAGAATCTCCGACTTATCGGTCCTACAGCAACAAATGGCTCGCCAACTAGAACATGAGCGAACCAACCAGGGTACTGAGGGGCCCCCCCAAGTTCAGGGGATACTTCTTCCAAAAAACCTTCAGCCCCGCAAAACGCTGTGGGAGATATCCCGTCAAGTTCACAGCTTGACCCCGTTATAAGAAGCTACTTGGAGAGGTTTGACAATACTCTCCAAACGGTCAACCAAAGGTTGGACCGTTTGGACCAAGACGCGCCATCTAAGTCAGCTGTGGCGGTGCAACCGCCAAAAACGCCTGCAGGTCGCATGAAAGTGCGGCAAAGGGAAATAGCCCGTGCCGCGAGTACTACAGCGCAAAGACGAAAGGGTAAGCAAGTGGCAAAAAGCAAGCCCACGGGCTCCGAAGGGCCAGCAAACACCCACTGCATCCCAAATAGAATACCAGTCTCACTGAGACTCGGTGAAAAGACATAACTAGAGCTGTCCCATGCCACGTCACAGGTACACACCCATAAAAATGCTGGACGGGGCGATTCTTATCACCGTCAGCAAAGCAATCTTGGTCGTCACTGTGCGAGAGGGTCCCACACTTCGCGGGGCGGTTCTTACCACCGCGAAGGTCGTGAAAATACCCCGCACCTTTCATCGCCATCACACGCCTCTAGTCAACGCTAGTCAGCGAGTGTCGAGAATGTCTGGAACCGTCGGCCGAGGCGAAGAGGAACCCAACCTCCGGACCTTCCTCAATCATAACCGCGAGAATCGAACTCGGATGGGTGAAAGTAACCCCCAAGCGGCTCCATTGCCACAAATTGAGGAGCTGCAGTGAGCTCTTGACAGACTAAGAGCTCAGCAAAATGAGCAGGGGCAGGTCGCATCTGCGTCCCCCTTCTCTCCCAAAGTGTTAGCCGCTCCACTCCCACCAGGATTCAGGATGCCTGACATGCGGGCGTTTGATGGAAATTCTGATTGACAGGATCATCTATATAAATTTAACGACCTGATGGAGCTTCACCAGGTCTCAAATTTGGCAAAATGCTGCTGTTTGGCAGTGACGCTGACCTCCCACACCAAAAGATGGTTCAGGTCGCTCCCAGCAGGATCGATCAGTTCATGGCCTCAGATGAGCACGATGTTCCTAAGGCATTTTCAAGCGAATTGAAAGTTTTCAATGCCTCTGAGCTATCTTAGCAATATAAGGCAAGAAATGGATGAATCCCTCCAGTCCTACATTGACCGTTTCCACAGAGAGCTCAATAAGGTGGCTCATACTCCCAAGGAGTCTGTTCGGACTCTCATCATAGCCGGGGTACGCCCTCAAACCGACCTGTGGAAAGAATTACAAGTTGAGGACGATGTCTCCCTCACAGGATTCTACAACCTTGCAGAGAAATACCTCCGAATAGAAAATACGTTGGCTGCACTTCGCCGTTGCGACCCCGGCACATCGAGCAGTATGTCTGGTCAGGGGGAAAGTAGAAGAGCTGATCGCGGAAGGAATGCTGACGATCAGCGGAAAGGGAAGAAACCCTGCTACGAGCACAAAAATTCCTATGCTCCTGTTCCTCGTCGCGACCACGACAGAATTCAATATACTCACTAAATGTGTCTGTATTAGCCATTCTTGATAAATCCGAGGAGGTCAGTCTACTCGGTGAGCTAGAACCCATGAAAACTCCTACGACAGCCAGAAATAACAAAAAATATTGTCGCTACCATCGGGACAATGGGCATCATACCGATGGGTGCCGAGCTCTAAAACAAGCAATCGAAAAGCTCATCAAGAAAGGGCACTTCAAGGAGTATATTGATGACTCCGCTCCCACAAAAGAGAAGAACCAAGGGGAGCATGGGAAAAAAATGTTGTGATCGTAGAAGGTATAGTAGTGTCAACATAATCTTTAGAGGACCGTACCTCGCGGGAAACACGCGGGGTGCGCAGGAAAAGTATGCTCGCGAAGCTTATCACGACCCGATCAGGGTGATGAATACATCACAACGACCACAAAAGGCTTGAAAGGAGGAGCCGATCACCTTCTACGAGAAGGAGGCAGCTCGCCTACATCATCCTCACGACGACGCCTTTGTGATCACGCCTTTCATAGGGCACCATAACGTCCGCAGAATGCTAGTGGACAACGGAAGCGTTGTGAACATTCTGTTCCAGACCACTTTCGAAAGAATGAATTTGGACGAGGCCGATCTAAAGCCCGCCTCGATCCCTTTTTATGGCTTTACAAGGGACCACCTGATCCCCAAAGGAACGATCCAGCTCCCAGTCACGCTAGGTGATTGCGATGAAGTGACTAAGGTTACTGAATTCTTGGTCGTGGATTGCCCATCGGCCTTCAATGGAATCCTGGGTTGACCTCTATTGAGAAGCTTCAAAGCGGTCACTTCCATATACCATCTCAATATGAAGTTCCCCACCCCAACAGGGATAGGGGAAGTGAACGGATCGCAAAGCGCATCTCGCGACTGCTACATAAAAGCAATGCAGATGGCATGTAAAGGAAAGGGCATTTCACGATGTGTGCCCCGACAGGCTATGGCGATCAGCTGGATCGAGCCACAGCCTGGCCCAGCAGAGAATTCAAGAAACCCCTCCAAGCAGCCCGGTTGGGGATTTGTCAGAGGTATCGGTCGACCCAAAAGATCCAAGCCGAGTGTTAAGAATTGGGAGCAATCTCAACCCCCAGCTCACGTCCGAGCTGATAATCTTCCTGATAGAAAACATCGATGTGTTTGCCTGGTCGCACGCAGATATGGTCGGGATCAGCCTGGACATCATTTGCCATGCATTAAACATCGACAGCGAAGCAAAGCCAGTTCGCCAAAAAAGAAGAGCAATGGATTCGGAGCGGTATGCCGCCTTGAAATTGGAAGTGGACAACCTCCTCCGAAATAGGTCCATCCAAGAGGCACTCTACCCGACCTGGGTTGCCAACCCAGTTCTGGTAAAAAAGCCAAACGGCAAGTGGCGAACCTACGTCGACTTCAGCGACCTCAACAAGGCTTGCCCTAAAGACAGCTTCCCTTTGCCAAGAATTGACAGGCTCGTGGATGCCACCTCGGGGCACGAGCTGCTAAGTTTCATGGACGCATACTCGAGATACAATCAAATTCTGATGTATGGGCCAGACGAGGAGCATACGTCCTTCATTACAGACCGGGGGCTGTATTGTTACAAAGTTATGTCTTTCGGCCTCAAGAACACTGGCATGACCTACTAGCAGTTGGTTAACCGAACGTTCTCCGACTAGATCGGAAAAACAATGGAGGTCTATGTAGATGACATGTTGATCAAATCTCAGGTTGCCTTAGAGCACATTGTGCATCTCGCTGAGATGTTTGACATCCTCCGACTGTATAGAATGAAACTGAATCCTCTCAGGTGTTCGTTCGGAGTATTGTCAGGAAAATTCCTAGGGTACATGGTTAACCAGCGAGGGATAGAAATAAACCCCGAGAAGATTCAAGCTCTACTCGATATGGAGAGCCCGACCAGCAAAAAACAGGTCATGTGTCTTAATGGACGAATAGCAGCACTTAGTTGCTTCATATCGAGGTTAACAGATCGATGCTTACCGTTCTTCAATGTCCTAAAGGCCAACAAGAAGTTCGAGTGGACACCCGAGTGCGAACAGGCATTCCAAAGCATAAAGAACACCTGGGGAAACCACATCTCCTGTCCAAGCCTTTTCCACAGGAAATCCTGCTTCTGTACCTGCCCGTCTCTTAGTTCGCGGTCAGTGCAACCCTGATTCGGGAAGAGGAAAAGGTGCAATGGCCAGTGTACTATGTGAGCAAGCGTCTGACGGATGCCCTTTCGTTCTGGAGTCGGTTCGCCAATTCGGAAGATAAGTTTCTCTCTGTTTTGGCAGCCTCTAGGCTTCACCTGAGCGTCGCGTTCTCTCCCTTCAACGCGACCTCCCCCTTTGCGGCCCCCAGTTGAGCCTTTTTCAGAGACATTCGCATGGAAAAAAGGGCCTGCGAACAAAGAAAGATGGAGTTAGCCAATAAAAATAAGCTAAGGGTAGTTCCCGCCAAGGACAGTTCGCTCACCTTACTTATGTGCTAGACCGACATGGACATCAGGTCGACATCGCTGAAATTTGCGAACTGCTCGAATGATTTTGAGAGTCCGCATTCCAGTAAAGTGTAGACCACCGGCTGCAGGTACTCCAGCAGGTTCCCTAGCGAGTCCAACATTGGGGTATCCGTCTTCGCACCTTCAGTAATGGTCGTGTCAACCATCGGTTCCTTTCCCAACCTTCTCCCGACGTCCCTCTGTGACCTCCTTAGCTGCTCGCCTTCATATTCGATCTCTGATTCCTCGACCTGAATTTGCCTCCTCTTTTTTCGCTGAGCCATCGTCTTCATCCTTGGGTGAGCAGGCGACGGCTGGGAGACCTTCGTAGTTTGCATTGGTACATCTTCTGCTGGCTGCGACTAAGAAGTTTCGGAAGGTCGCACCGGTTGGCTCGGGGTTGCGCCCTCAGTCGGGGGGATTGTTTGAGCAGCTTCGATCGCCTTAGCTTTCTTTGACCAAGGAAAATTGAGAGGCCTTCGTCGAGGCTGCTCTGGCTCCTTCGGTGGCATGGTTGTTGCATGCAAGGCAAGTTAGTAAAGGCATTATATTCCACAACCAGGAAAAGAATCAGTTAGCAGAACTTACTCGGTGGAGGCTCTAACGACGCACTTGCGTTAAAGAAACCGTATTTCCGCAAATTTGCGGTTGTCACAAATTTTTTTGCGTCGTGCTTGTCCTCAGGTAGGGAGCCGAAGTGCACGATTCTTCTCCTATCGTAGAGCAACCCTATTTCGGTCGTCTTGTTAATTATCAAAAGAAAAAACCAGGTCGTTAGAGCGAACACACTTCAAACGCAATAAGTTCGCCAAAGCAAAACAGAAATGCAAGCAAAGAGAAAGAGCCTACTCGGTTCCTGGAAGCGGCAATGGCCATCGTAACGAAAGAAGAAAAACTTCGTTTCGTAAGCCCCCGCATTGTTAGGATAGTTGTGTATCCCATCGACAATGGTTGGTTGGTTGGTTGCTTGGATAAGCAATACGAGTCCTTGTCCTTACTCTTTTTTAGAAAATACGAGCAGTCGAGCTCTAAGGCGGTCAGCTTGCCCAGCCCGTTCTCCTGGCACGTGATGTACATTACAACAGCAATGACATACGCATTTGGGGTCAACTGTATCGATGCGACCCCGAAGTGGTCTAGAAACGACTTGATGAAAGGTTGTAGGGGGATAAGTCCTCCACCCTTGATAATCTCCTCGGAGATCACAGCCAGGCCGCTTGATGGGTATCGCGATGAATGCGTCAGGTCGTGGAAAACGTCCACCTCGATACCATATTAGTTTATTACCCTCTCAAGTTCTTCCCTGGTAAGTACCGAGAAAACCTCGAAAGGGATGCTAAAAGCACCTTGCGAGGACGAACTGGTTCCTTGCTCGAATCTGGCTGTTGGAGGTCCATTTCGCCAGTCTGCAAAAGCGACAAGCAGAAGGGTTATTTGGCCTCCATACATTATTTGTATGATGACGTGGGAGGAAACAAACTCCCTAAATCCTAAAGGAAACCCTAGCGACGTGATTTAAACCGCCATTCATGGCTCGAACCCGGTGCAAACGTCTAGTCTCCGATGGGTTACCCGAAGACTGACACCATTAACTCATGGAAGAAATGAAATAATGGCAGGGAAGCTCTTACCTCTCGGAGTATGACGACTGTTTCTACTTCAAATGCCGGAAAAATGCAGGTTTGGAAGACAAAGGTTCTTGGCCTGTGAAAATCTTTTGTTCTCTGTGAAAAAGGCTTTGGTGACATTGCCTAAGAACGATTTGAGGTTTTTATAGCGTGTGAATCGGCGTTTGGACCTCCTAGAATCGAAACGATGTTTGGGCGGTAAAGGCTTCTCACCGTTGATCTTGGCCACGTGTCACTCATCAGCGAGGAAGGGTGAACGAAACGACTAGATAAAGTCAAACTTTTATCTTTCCAGTTGAAAAGCTCAAACGACGGCCATCGTTCTCTCAGACCATTAATTGCGTCTCAAATCTTCATTTAATGCTCTGGTAAGGTACGCTGTTCCAACGTATAATGCATTTAATGTTCTGAAAAAGTGCATTGTTTCAGCATACAACGCATTTAATGCAATTGGCTGGCATTTATCACACAAAGGACACACCTGTCAGCGTAGGGATCGCTTCATTAAATGCATCCTTATCACCAGAGCAAACAGGTGACATTGGACAAAATCAGGTCGCTCGTCCCTGAACATACAAGGTCGCGCTCATAAAAATGTCACTCCGACCTATTCCCAAACAGTCCAGAATTTCCAGAAATCATCTCGCTGCAGCATGACTTATAGTTTCCAAGGTTCAGTCCTCAAACCTTAAAAACTAGGGGACTTTTGTTATGCCTAAAAAATATGAGGGCTGACGTCAAGTCCTTTCAGCCCACAAAAGTTAGGTCATTGGAACAACCATCGCCTGCGTCCGTCAGGATAGTGGGTGCGCGTCAGGCTAGTCAAGAGCTGTGGTGCTCCCACGTGTCCAATCCCTGCTCTAAATCGCGTGAGTCACTCTGGAAGGTGGGCAATGTGACATAAAGAAGGATTTGCATGGATAATCCCACCAACTTACAGATTTAGTGGTCATTGCCTCATGGCATCTCACTATATATTTGAAGTTCATCTCTCATTGAAGGGGATTAGCACATTTTACACTTGATTAATTACTCTCTCTTTTCTAGAAATTTCAGCATTTGATACCTTGTAACATTATTGTAAAGTCAGTCAGTTAAAAGCGACCTGACCTTTATCATCAATACAAGCATCAGTGGACGTAAGACTTGCTACCTTAGCATTCGAACCACTTTAAAAACTGTCCCCATTGCATTTACTATCTCTTTATCCATTACATTCACGTGTGTCTTCTGGGTCCATACAGCATTTCACACGTGCGTTTCGTCAGTGTAAAATCACGCATCAACAAATTTCAATCTGGATATAGTTATTTCAATCATGGTTGTTAAATCGTGTATCATATCGTGTATTGAAAACTTAATTTTTCGAATCGTATATCGTGTATCGTATCGTATGACACACTTTTTTTCAAAAAAATTAATAAAATAAAAAAAATTTCTAAAAATTAATATCACTCATATGATTAATTAACGAATTTTGTGGTATTATTGGCTTTAAATTATGGTATTACATAATCAAAATTAAGCATAAAATTAAGAATCTATATCATTTTCTCTCAACCATTCATATTATTTACAAGATCAATGTCAATATCTGTATCTCCACTATTGTTATTATTATCACGTAAAATGAACAACACATCTTCCTCTTCACTTTTTCCATGCAAAATAGGTAAATTTGGGCAAGTTTTAGTGAACCGAGTTAGGTGACCCGAATCCGACCCTAAAAATATTTTGAGCCTTCCAATCATATTGAATCGTATCGTAAGATACTAATAACCATGATTTCAATAACTGTGACATTTCCACACGTAATGAGTGAAAACACATGGGCTAAGTCTTATGACAATTTTAGTAAACCGTTGAATCAAAACGTTTATATTTGATTCAACGGTGCTGAGAGATTTTGCGCTAGTATTAAATTTAACTACCTTAAATTTTGTATATTATTATCGTTGGATCAATAAAGATTAACGACTGAAAAAAAGTGTCAAAAATTAAGCCACATTATCTCAACCCTCATATAAATAGTTAATTAAAATAAACTTGAATAAGAAATATATTAATCATTAACACATTAAATTTAGTTAGTGTTAATGAAAAAATAAGATTTGTTTGGTATTGTTGTAACTTTAAACTTAATCAATGTTCAATCAACTTTGAAAATAATCAATTTCCTAAAGAAGTTAGAACGTGTATGATATATATGGCTTTTATAAAAAAAAAACCTATGATTATGTGTTTAGTAAATTATATTTTTAAATTGTTGTTGCATGTATAATGATAAAACTGAGAATATTTTATTTCTTCATAAAATATTCTTATAATTATAAATTGTATTAGAATAATTTATATCAAATATATTATTACTTGATTAATGTTATGCCTGAAAAAGTAGGGTTGACGCAAGGTCCAGTCAGCATGAAAAGTCAGAGCCTAAGTACACCCACAGCCACTCAGACATGGCCACGTCGCGAGATGACACGAGCAGCATGCTCCAGTCAGTGTAGTGGGTGCGTGTCAGACTAGCCAGGAGCTAGAGAGCTTCCACGTGTCCAATTTCTGCAACAAATCGCGTAAATCACTCTAGAAGGTGGGTAACGGGACATAAAGAAGGATTTGCACAGATAATCCTACCAAATCACAGATTTAGTAATCATGACTTTAATCCATCCCACTATAAATTGAGAGTTCCTCTTTCATTTTAGGGATTGGTTAATCTCTCTAAAAATTAGCATACGAGCTCTCTCTCTCTCTCTCTCTTGTAATCATTTGTAAAGTCAGTTCGCTGAATGCGACCTGATCGTTATCATTAATACAATATCAGTAGACGTAGGACTTGCTTCCTTAAAGCATCCGAACCACTTCAAACACTGTTTTCTATTTCTTTTGCTCTTATTCTCTTACCCATATGTATCTTCTAAGCCAACTCAGTATTTCACATGTGCGTTTAGTTGGTGTCACAATCACCCATCAATAATTAATACTAAAAAAAAAAAAAGAAAAGGAAATTGAAGGCAAAATTTGATCTAGCCGAGGGAGGTCAACCGTCGATCAACTCTTGTCAACTATGTTCAACTTCAATTAACCGGTAGTCAATGATGGTGTATTGGGCACAACCAATTTTATTGGGATAAGAAAAAGACGATATATCAAAATCAAGTTGAATTACCAAAGTGTCAAAACATTGTGTCGTCAATGCACCACCTTTGACTAACTGTTGACCACCCGTTGTGATGCCGATGGCCAGACAACTATTGCTATTTTAATATTTTTAAATTTATAAATAACATATTAACTTATTATTTAGTAAATTTTATATTTATTTAAATTTATTGTGTGATTTTAAGAATTATATATAGATGTTTTTGTTATTCTACAATCTTTTAGCAAGTTGAGATTTATAAGAAAAAACAGAAAAAAAAATCAAAACAAAACTTGAGATTTATAAGCTAACATTTACAGTAATAGGCAGCAGTAGACTGGTCAAGAAAAAGATTCGAACTTTTTTTTTTTTTTTTTTCAACGAAGAAAGTTTCTCTTTTTCCCTTTTAGCGCGATCGCGATATTATGTTCCCTTTCCATCATCCTTCTGAACCACCGATTATATGCAGCCATCGTTCTTAAGAAATGGCTGCAAACATGGGCCTTCACACTCTTGAATTCCACAGAGGATCCTTGCCAATCACATATGCTCCCAATACCCACTGGACCACCCAGAAGCAAGTAATGCCACAATCCAAACCAACACAATCCTTTGTAACTACACTTTTGGCCATTACTCTACATCACCAACATGTAAGTCCTCTCGTCTTCTTTCAGTTTCTCTTTGTTTTCATTTTAAATTCAGTTTGATGAATTGCATTTGTAATTGTACATGGAGCCTTTTGATATATGACTAACTAAATTTCAAAAAAGAAGACTTTAATAACATGAGTTTAATAAAAAAAATATTTGATATATCAGTTTGTATGGGCCAAAAATAATATTTGGTCGAACAAAACCCAATAACGAAATAAATATATTACAGTCCAGTGCCATCCGGTTTGGCCTATGCTTAAATCTACCTTCTAAAGTGCCTACTCTAGGAGTTGAACTATCCTACAAGTTAAGTTGAATTGTGCTTCAACCTATTAGTCCACAACAGCCCATAAATCGGAATTAGAACCCTATTCACCTTTCAATTTAGTTGAGATCCTGAATCTTAGTGCAATTGGAAGATCCTAACCCAATAAAGGCAAGTAATATGACTTCCTTCCTAATTAGAACTCCTCTACCTAATAAAATTAAGAGTCTTACTAAGATTATAACCTCTTTGGATTACAATATAAACAGAGCAAACCCTCTCATTAGTCATTCAAAAATAACCCATAATACCTAGCTCTCAAAGTTCTTGTTCTCAAGAACCACCGTATTATTTTGGTAATCCTTCTCGCTTTCAACCCTCATTATAATACCTTTAACCTCGCTGACTTGAGACGTCACACCGATGTCACTCGAGCTTTCATGTCTCATTTCTTCTTTGTGCAGGTCCACTAAATTTTCAATGGCCCAATTCTCACAAGATCTATCCCTCTTGATCAATCTTTAGATTTTACCATCTACACAGTTTAAAATTTGGGGATTTGCACAATGGTTTCCAAAAGTTGGAATATTAATACCAAGGGCTAAATATCATACATTCTCTTTTTGAAATTTTTGTGCTTTCTTTCTTTTTTGTTTATTCTGTGTGTGAAAAAATATATCAAGTATAAATTAATTTCAAATTTATAAAATTTTATTTGACAAATAAAAATATATATTATATATTAATTAGGGAATAGTCTTTTTGATCTTTTGAAAGCAAGATATTAAGAGTTCGTGTTATGCTAACCCGTATGTAAATTGAGACATTTTGTAATTTCTAAATCCTAAGATTTTAATACATTGATGGATATAATTTAGTATGAAAATTTAAGTTTCTATAGTCTAGAACTTTTGATTTATATTATATTTTTCAGTTATAAAATTGAGTTAATGTGCGTATGATATATGTTTCATCAGTCATAATTTATAAACAATCGTCAAGTTCAAAACGTGGAATATAGAGTTATGTTTTAGAATGAAAATTAAGTAATTCTTGAGTTATATATCAATAATCATCATTGGAAGACTTAGAATTTAATGAAAAACACAATTGAATTTTCCTAGTTGATTTCCTGTGTGCTAAAATGTTTTCATTTGTTTGAAAATACAATTGGCATTTTATTATCAATTTAAATATCTTAATATTCATTGAAAAATCTTAATTATTTTTATTATAAACTCTTATTTTTATTATTTTTTATTTTATAAACCAAAGTCATATTAATTTTTTTTTATTATAAACTCCACAAAATCATGTACCTTTTTTTTTTTTTTTTTTTGTTTTAGATTTTAGATTTTAGATTTTTTTAATTTTAAAATAATAATTGTGTCCTTTTTTTTATGTAAATTTTTGTCAGTTTTTTATTTAACTTTAAAATTGGGTTTTTCGCTTTTTTTTAGTCAAACTGTTTTATTATTTTTGTTTTCTTATTTTTTTTAATATTTACACTTGAAATCAAACAATTTTATATTTTAATTGAATTTTTTTTTTGTTTTTAAATTTAAAATAGAAAGACTAAAACCAAATAAATAATAAAGGTATTAAGTCTGTTGTTGTTTTAGGTTAAAATTAACATCAAGTGTCCCTGAATTGAACAAGGTAATTTAGTGTCTATTGAACAAATTGAAATTGTAATTGTTTTGTCCCTAAATTGGACAAAAATACTATTTAATATCTTTATATTGAACAAATTGAAACTTATGTCCTTTTTTTTTTTTTTTTTTTCAGAAAAGGTTGTACCTAAATTGATAATTGTAGATGCAAAAAATTTACCATCATGAAAATATGGTCTGATCCCGTGAGGTTGAGGCCACTAACAATCTGCTAGACCTGCACACATGAAAGGACAAGCATGAAGTTTCCGGAAAACACCGGGGTGGTGTTTGTCATAGGCACTCCGACGCTGAAGTCAGCAAGGCTGAAAGAGATTTGATAAGAATTAAGGAGATGAAGAATTACAAGAAGTCTTGTCGGAAGCTAGGACTACGGCGAAAGCGTCGGGTTCTTGGGAGCAAGAACTTTAGGAGCAAATAGATGGTTTTGAGTAGTGTAGATTGACTGTGGGAGATTGCATGTTTAATGAGTGGGCAAGCCTCTGTTTTTATAGTGAACCCAAGGGGTTAGAATCCTAGGAGGACATTGAGTCCTCGTTTTTGGGAGATAATCCCTATCAAGAAAGAAATATGATTTCTTGACCTTATCAGATTAAGTTTAATAGTTTAAGCAAGATTTGGAATCTTAGTAGGACACTAAGTCCTATTTTGGGAGATAATCCCTATCATGAAAGAGATAAGATTTCTAGTCTTTATTAGAATAAGTTTACTAGTTTGAGTAAGGTTTAAAGTCTCAGCAGAAGAGGAAATAGAATATGACTCTGATTTCCTATTTATGGACTGTTGTAGGCTAATGGGCTAGAACCCAGTTCAGCTTAACTTGTAGGATAACCCAACTCATAAAGTGGGCAGTTCACAAGCTGATTTTAAGCGTAGGCCCAATCAAGATTGGGCTGGGGCCTTGGGCCGTGTCATGTTTATTTCGTTATTGGGCCTCGTCAAGCCCAAGACGATTTTTGGCCCTAACAGTTAGCCCCCTACTCTCTAAGTTAAAGAGTATTTAGTTTAGAGAGTAGATTTAATCGAATGAGTGCAGACTGAGCAGATTAGTGATAGCAGCTCGTTAGGTCGAATGGACCGTTGTGTGGATTGGGTCGATGGCTTGTCGATTTGAGGTGTAAGAACCCTTCACTCGATCTGGCAGACTGAATATGTAGCTTCATGAACCGAGCAGAGCCGATTGAAGGTGTAGACCATGGATCGAGCAGGGCCGATCCGAAGGTGTAGACCGTGGATCGAGCAGGGCCGATCCGAAGGTGTAGACCGTGGATCGAGCAGGGTTGATTCGAAGGTGTAAATCCGTGGATCGAGCAGGGTTGATCCGAAGGTGTAAAGCTATGGATCCAGCAGGGTCGATCCGAAGGTATAAATTCGTGAATCGAGTAGGGTCGATCCGAAGGTGTAAAGTCGTGGATCCAGCAGGGTCGATCCGAAGGTGTAAAGTCGTGGATCGAGCGGGGTAGATCCGAAGGTGTAAATCCGTGGATCGAGCGGGGTCGATCCGAAGGTGTAAATCCGTGGATCGAGCGGGGTCGATCCGAAGGTGTAAATCCGTGGATCGAGCAGGGTCGATCCGAAGGTGTAAATCCGTGGATCGAGCAGGGTCGATCCGAAGGTGTAAATCCATGGATCGAGCAGGGTCGATCCGAAGGTGTAAATCCGTGGATCGAGCAGGGTCGATCCGAAGGTGTAAATCCGTGGATCGAGTAGGGTCGATCCGAATGTGTAAATCCGTGGATCGAGCAGGGTTAATCCGAAGGTATAAATCCGTGAATCGGGCAGGGTCAATCCGATGGTGTATGCCAAATGGAGCTTGTATGGAGCTTGTAGTCAAGTCGGCGTGATCAACTTGTAGTTGAAACCTTTGAGGTCTATGTGGCCCAGTCGGCGTGACCGACTTTATAGTAGAAAACATTTGATTGAAGCTGGAGCAGTGACATGCATGGCATGCATGTTTTAAGCAAATAGTCTAATGGAGAGTTAATATACATGATGTGCATGCTTTATAGACTGAATAAAAAGTGAGTTAAATGGAAAAATGGGTTGCATGTATTTAAGTAATGGACCAAATAGAGAAAAATTTAACCAAATAGAGTGGTAGTTAAAATGAGATAATGACACATACCTTTCCCCTTCAAGTGTTGCCACCAATGCTTGCCGAATCAAGTGGAGTATTTGATTTGACTTTTGAGGAGGTGATACGAAATACCATTAGTCCACTTGGCAAAGCTCACGCAGCCTAAATGAGAAGTAGCCTCAACCCTGAAGAAAGATGTTCCAAACAGAGGTAGAGTTGTAATGCCACTAGAATGATTACCGTCATTCAGCTCCATATAACCCTCATGTGTATTCTTCTGGAACAAATCGAATAGAAAAGAAAAGACCTAATGGAGAAATAACCAATGATCATATAGTGTTATGTGTGGCATGCGTGTCAACAAGTTGAATAAGCCAAATGGAGAAATAAAGAGCTGAATGGAGAGTAAAATGCATGAGGCCGAATGAATATGTTTTAATCAAATGAAAATGAATGAACCGAGCAAGTGCTTGATCTATTTGGCCCTTCTCCCCTGCATGTGAGAACAACTTATGAAATATGAGTTCATTGTGTGGGAGGCGGGAATTGAAAGCTCACTTTTCCAAATATTTGCCACGTGGCCCTTTTGAATCAAGGTGCATTAAATGCATGAAAAAAGTCTTACAGTTTGAAGTTTGAAATATTTTATTATACATATAATTTTTGGCGTCAAGTCATTTAAAGAAAATGTGTATTTGATTTCTTTGACCCTTCGTCTTCCCCATTCAGTTTCTCACGAAGATTTTTCTGGCCATAGGAGTTTTTCAACTTTTCCCTCAGCGAATCACGGTAAAATCTTCTCCTCTCTTCAAATTTCTTATTGTTTTCTACTTTTCTGTATCCAAATATTCTGAGGAGTTGAGATGTTTTTGGATAAAAAAGTTGAAGTTTAGGGGCGGTTTTGTGGCGTTTCTTGATTATTTTATAGAGAGCGACAATTGGAATTTTTTTGAAATATAGGTTTTGGGTCTGTAACAAATAATTTTGGGTTGGATTTGTTATTAGTTGGGTGAACTTTTGGAAAAAAGACGAATTTCTGTTGTGAAGTAGTTTTACAAATGCTTGGTGCCTTTATTTTTTAAAGGAGGCTGAAGGTGTTTCATGGGTTTTCTTTGTTTTTTCTACAAAGTTTCGTTTTCCAATAGTTCTTGAGGTTCTCTAAACGAATTTGGTGATTTTTTGAGAAGATTAGAATTGTTCTTGGCAAGTTTCTTGAGGAACTTTGACATTTTTCATGGAAGAAAAAGGAGATTGGGAGGCGACATTTTTCCTTTATTTTCTATGGGTGTATTGACTAGTAGATGATGGATAGTAAACTAGCGCACTAGGCTAGTATCTGACACTGGGTGGAGAACTCGAGTTATAGTCGGGGCTTACCCCAGAATTATATGGACTGCTAGGACTAAATGACGGGCTTGAAGGAGAATAAGATGGAGACGTAGGTGAATATGATGAAGGTGTTGCGCTGTAATTTGGAGATATAGGACTGTAAGGACTAGCAGGTGACAATCTTGGGCTGCTTGGTGGATAAGCCAGTGATGGACTGTATTTGGTAGACTGAGGACTGTGACTTGGCGAATTAGGGCTATAGGTTGGCGAAGTAGGGTTGTATGATGGAGACGTGGGGCTATAAGAGGTGATGTTTGTATAAATAAAAGAAGGAGGTAATCGCGTGAGGGTCGCTTCTATCGTTACATGGGAAACCAATATGGATGGACAAAACTCTGGTGGCATGAACCGAATGACGGAATCCATGCTGACTGATCTAAGTATTATTAAAGTTTCGAGTGTTGTATGTATATGGCGCCATATGTGGGAAGGTAATGTAAAGAAGAAAGGGCCCACAACCCAAAGCTGCGTTTGTTAGAAAAGGATCAAACAGGTGGAATGATATCTTGAAATTGGGATATATGGAGGAGCACATGTGATTTTACGCTGGAAGCACTGGATGAGTGATGAGAAGCGTTGAGACGTGAAAATGGGTTTTTTAAAAACTATAAAACATGTCCAAGAGAGTAAAGGTTTTTAGAATACGAAATATCTTCCAAAGAGAAATTAAACATATACGAAAACGGGAGCGATATTCCAACTAACGCGCAAAACAAATTATGAACACGAGAGATGTGTTTTGATGCTTCAAGGTATCATATTACATGTTAAATAAACATAACATGCATAAAACAAATTATGATATATCGAATAGATATAATATGACATGTGAACAGATAAACCACTGAAGAAAAGTAAAGAAAAAATTTTCTTATCGTGATGGAACTTTCAGACTAACGATGTCAGTCGGAGGGAGTTTCGTGCCTCCTCTCATGTTGCAAGTCATCATCGGAATGATGATTGTCAGAGGTCTCACGGTGGGCACAAACTGTAGATGCAAAAATCTACTGTGAAAATATGATCTGATCCCGTGAGGTTGAGACCACTAACAATCCACTAGACCTGCACACATGGAAGGGCAAGCGTAAAGCTTCCGAAAAACATCGGGATGGTGTTTGCCGTAGGCACTCCGACGCTCAAGTCAACGAGGTTGAAAGAGATTATTTGATAAGAATTAAGGAGACGTTACCAGGAGTCTTGTCGGAGGCTAGGACTACAGCGGAGGCGTCGAGTTCTTAGGAGCAAGAACTTAGGAGCAAATAGATGGTTTTGAGTAGGGTAGATTGACTATGGGAGATTGCATGCTTAACGAGAGGGCAAACCTCTGTTTTTATAGTAAACCCAAGGGATTGGAATCCTAGTAGGACATTGAGTCCTATTTTTTGGGAGATAATCCCTATCAAGAAAGAAATATGATTTCTTGACCTTATCAGATTAAGTTTAATAGTTTGAGTAAGATTTGGAATCTTAGTAGAAGATGAAGTATAATGAGATTATGATTTCCTATTTATAGACTATTGCAGGCTAATGGGCTGAAACCCAGTTTAGCTTAACTTATAAGATAACCCAACTCATAAAGTGGGCAGTTCACAAGGTAATTTTAAGCGTAGACCCAATCAAATTGGGCTGAGTCCTTGGACAGTGTCATATTTATTTCGTTATTGGGCCTCATCAAGCCCAAGACGATTTTTGGCCCTAACAATAATATATCACATTTGAAAGCCAAAATCTTTTAGAAAAATTGAACATTAATCGATTTCAGTTACATAAAATTGAATTGATTTACGATTTACTTAATTTTGCATGGAACCAAAATTGAGATTAACAAATTGACTTCAACATGATATTAAAGGTAATAATTTAATATTAATGTTAGATTTTTGCCAAATAATTTAATGTTTCGTATCTAACAATTTCTTGACACGATAGTAAAGAGAGATGTCTCATCTATTTCAAGTAGAGCTGGGCAAGGGACCGGTCCCTTGCGGGCCCAGGCCTGGGCCCGTTTGGGACTGGTCCCTTAGGACTGGTCCCAAATGGGACCAGTCACTCATGGGCCTAGGACCGGTCCTAGGCCCATGAGAAAAACCAGGACCCGGACCAGGCCTTAGGCCTGGTCGGGACTGGTCCCATGGGCCCAGGACCGGTCCTAGGACCAGTCCCATGGGCCTTGGACAATTTCATTTCCCCCCCCAATTTTTTTATATTTTGGGGGTAAAATGAAATTTTATAGAGGGTTTTTAGTATTTTTTAGGGGTAAAATTTATAAATTTTATAAATTTTTTAGACCTGAAAGATTTTTTTTTTAATAAATTTTGTAAAATTTCATTTTAACCCTCGTAATTTATATCTATTTAAAATTAACAGGGGGTTTTATGTAATTTGGCAAGGGACTACATTGAAAATATACAAAAAATTTTGGGCCCAGGCCTGGGACCTTGGAGGAGGGCCCAGTGGAGGGCCCGGGCCCTCCTCCTAAAGCCTGGTCCCGTTTTGGGACCAGACCTCCCAAGGACCGGTCCTAGGACCGGTTTTTGGACCTGGGCTTTTGGGCCCGGTCCCAAATGCCCAGCTCTAATTTCAAGTTCGAACCGCCCATATCTCAATTTCACTCAATAAAATCTCTCCGTTTCCTTATTATTTTCGTCTTTTATCAAGTTGTTTCCGAACACTGTTGTTTCGAAATAATAGTGGACGTTTTGTGCTTCCAATGTTAATTGATGTAGAGATTTATCATCTAAATATTATTTACGTATATTTTGTAATTTGGGTTTTGGTTTTAAAGTTGAAAAATGTTAGTCTTTTTCGTTCCTTTTACTCACTTCTCTTTTCTTATTCACCTTTGTTAAAATGATATAGGTACCTGTACTCCTTTTACTCACTTCTCTTATTCACTTTTGTTAAAATGATATATGGGCCTGTTTGTCTTATTATTTTTATTTGTATTCTAAAACTGATTTTCGCAATAGCGTTGGCTTATTATTCAGACAATAGGACTTTGAAAATTTGATCCTGACAGTTTTGACTTTTACAATTTGCAACTTTAATTTTCTCAGCTTTTTCTTTACTGACCGTTAAGTTTGCAGCTCTTCTTCTCTCTCATTTGTATTTCATTTTGTCAGTTTTTCTTCACTGCATTTGTGTGTCATTTTCTCAGTTTTCTTCACTGCATTTGTGTTTCATTTTCTCAATTTTCTTCGTACCGTGAACCACCCCATACCACCAGATCTGTCACACATTTACCATGAACCACCCACCACCGTGAACCATGTTATAATTGTTAATAGAATATACATGTAATAACGATTGTAAGGGTTGATAATTAGTACTTTTGTCATATATGTATTAATGTGATGTTTTTAAACTGTTAGATTAATACTTGAAATTAATATGAGTTTTTGTTTTTTAATATATACGGGTGACAAAATTACCAATAAAATATTTAGTATTATTAAAATGTAACTTGATAAGTTATATATATAATAATACATTATTTTAACAAAATGTAATAAAATATTATATTAATAAATCACTTATAAAAAAATATATTAATCAAATATTCAACACAACTACAAAGTCAAAATACTCTACCAATATATATTCTGTAAATCATATTCTCGTAATTATAACCCTACCAACTATCTAATACTATCTCTAAAATTTTATCCAAAATAATAAATGAATCACTTTATAATATCTGTATTATATCTATGATACCTTTATTATTTTTTATGATTTATATTACAAAATGAATAAAAGAGTGAGTAAGAGTCTGAGTACGTTTCGATATGATGCAGGTAGGACATCGTAGTTTACTTTTACTGTAAGTAGGCGATAATTGAAGAGAGTTCAATTTCAAATTGTACCTATTCTTGCTAATTTTTTTCCTCCTGAACTGCAGGAGCTCGAATTTTGAGTCTTCAGGTAGGCTTCAACTGGAGCTGGTGGAAATGTAAGAACAATTTATCATCTCTGTTAACACTTTTCGGGAAGCGTGTACCCCATTATTTGTTTTGAGATCTTTATATAATTACCACTTTTCTTCATAATTGTGTTTGTTATGTGTTCTCATTAATAGATTTCTAACCCCCGTCTGTTGAATTGCTTAAGGTACTGTTCATGTGCCTTCAGCAACGGTGTTCCTTAGAAGCGTTACACGAGGTGGACGGGAGTTCCAGGTGTGTGAGATTTCGGGTTTGCATGGCATCGTGTATCTGTGTTTGGATGCTCTATTGGCTGAATCCTAACACCTACCCTGCGTCGAAAAGAATATTATCAAATTTAAATAAGAAAAAAGTTGAAGACTAAAAGACCCATTTCTCACCCGTGTCTAATTCCCTATCCTCTAATCCGGTCTCTTTCATTTCTCCGGTTCTCCCCTTCAATCTTAGCCTGAATCAAGTGAATCCGACATGAATCAACCCTTTCCAACGGTTACCGCATGAAATTTCCCGACCCGGCAACCTTCGCTTAGTTTCCTCTATTTTACTCGCCCAAACAGTTCTCCGGTTCCAGTAAGTGCTTTTGAGGCCTTTTTTTTTTACTCTCCTTTGCATTATTGTTTATCTTCAATGTGGTTTCTTTATGTACTGTGTTCTTTCAATGAGAAATTGTCCGACTGTGTTCTTATTAACGGCACGGTTGTATGTTTTAGGTTAACGGCTGACGGAAAGTTCCTGTGGACGGAGGGATTTCACCAGAAAGATTCTCCGTTTCACTGTGGACAGTAATAATTAAAATCAGAGCAATTATAGAGAAAGAAGATGGAATCTACTGGGTGGGAGAAGTGATGGTTTAGTGAGGAAGGATTTTGTTTTCTGCTTCTTTCATGAGAGTCTCGAAGACTATTGTGCCAAAACCTCCGTGAATATCTTGATTTGGTAAGTTCAGTAGAAAGTTATTTTACTTGTTTATTTATTTTTATTTTTATGCCTTATGTTTGTTTTTATTTATGTGATAGGTAGGCCGAAGAGGCCATTTATTTTTCAGAATTCGTTTGGTGGGAAGAAACCGGCATCAAAGGTTTTTCTGGATAATATGAAACCACTGTTATTTATTTATTTAATTTATTTTTAGTTGTTTTATTTAACAACTGGAACATTATGTTCAGTAGACGAAGGAAATTGCCAAGCTGTTGGGTTGTTTTTAATTCTTATCAGCGCTGGTGTTACAATGTAGTGTCGACCATGTGTTTGTAGAAATTATATGAAGCTTTTTATCATATGATTTGTTTAACAATAAGTTGTTCATGATAGTATGGGACATTGTTTCTAGAAATTATCTGAAGCTTCTTTTGGCTTGCTAATTGGTTTGATCTTGAAGCTGGACGCATTGATAGGTCAGTTTTGTGAATTGGTTGTAGTGGTTAATTACTTGCCTGACATTGCCTGACTCTTTGTGCTGTACAGCAACATCAACTTAGTTACGATTAGCTGTTTGCACTTGGTGATAGTACCAGCCATAAAGTGTTGGAGGTTCATAGCATTCACCACCTAGAAAACATATTTATAAGCTTAAGTTAACATATGCATGTTTTGTTTGACTTTCCGATAGTTTTATCTGCTCTTTGTCTCGACGCATTGTTTGTGTGGTGGTGAGTCTAAACCATGGATGGAAGCATTGTCCTTGAACCTGCCATTGAGCTCGTGATCAAATTATGTATCAGTCTTTGGTCTTCAATGTTTAAATCTATATATGCTCAACTGCAATGTTTATCTTATTGGAATAGGTTCCTCTCTAGTTTCATTATGAGCTCTATGTTAGTTCGAATCAATATCCTGTTAACTCTCAATAAAGAACTGTGTTTCCATTTTTCAATTGCATATATACCATATGATGATACGATCTATTCTTGCCTCTCTTTGTATTCACATTAGGAACTTCTTTTGCTTTCTTTTGTTTGCTATGGTCTCAAATATGCTTTTTGTTTCATAGTTAGAAGTTGCAAGCATGAAGGGTCTTTGTGGGTTTTTGTGAATCTGTTATACGAAATCCCAATGTTGAAAGAGATGTTATAGTTGGAGTTTTAGAGATTGGAATCTGGCCTGAATCAGAAAGTTTCATTGACGAAGGTTTCATCTTGCTCCCAAGAAGTGAAAAGGTTCTTGTGAAGGTGGCAAAAAATTCACTTGCAACAGTTAATGTGATTTGAACATTGTGATAAGGAGAAGTCTTCTTGGGTAGATTTGAGTTTCATGTGAATTTACGCTTGGTTTTTTTTTTTCCCTTGTATGTAGTATTGTCTATGTAATATGATTGCTGGTATAATTTGTTCTTGCAGCTCAAATACAGAATCCGGACATGTACTAGAAGTATCTTTTTGCTCAGACGAGGTTGCTAATATATACTCAAATACTGTATAATTAATATTCAAATGTGGTTGTTAATAAATTAAAACCTAGACACAATAAGTCAAGACTTCGTGTCGTATACTCCCACAAAACAGTGCAAACCTTACAATATTCCCGCGACCTCTGTGTCGTTTTCAAGATTTTAGAATTGCAGCGTCGTTGCACTACTCTAGTGACCTCTGTGTCGTTTTCAAGATTTAAGAATTGCAGGAAACAACGCTACGGCAGCGTTGTTGCACTATCCCAGCGATCTGTGTCGGAACAACAAGTAATGTTTGAAGCTTTGGAGCGGTGCAATGTGTGTCGGATTTGGTCAATGCAGATTACATAAGCCATAATATTTCATTGGATAGCTGATTACGTGCACCCTGAAATGACTCCAACTACGACGTGTTCTATTAATGTAGAATGACGTTGGTGGGTGGCATTGGAAAGATAGAGTTACGGCGAGCCTACAACGACAAACTGCAGTACAATTTCTGGCGTCGTTCTTCGGCTCCAGTAGTGCATACAAGGCATGGAAGCTAAAGCATGCTGCTATAGTAATTAGGTAGTGTCTTACTTGTATTGTGTCTATGTCATGCTTCTGCCATGCCCATGCCAAAGTACATACCATGCAGAGCTTTGATTAACAACCACATTTGTTAATATTCAAATGCGGTTGTTAATAAGGTCTACACATCACCTCTAATCTGAACTTAACTGTAAAACAACTGCTGTCTGAACAAATCTGAAAGCAGTTTGCACAACATAGCCAATCACACACGCTGCGGCAAACTCCTATCGCTGCAGCAACCATTTTTATTGCTGCAGCGGTCGGTCTTCAACTTCTCGCTTGCCATCCTCTCGCCGCAACATTACTTTTTTTTTATGCCAGGCATCTTCAACTTCTACCAAAAGATTCATACTTCAACAAATATTACAATGATTTAAGATAGTTAAGCTTAACAAAATATGATCTTTTGTTGTATAGATTTTAGAATGAGATTTCATCTATATCTTACTAAAATATTACTCTGTATTCTCTTTTATTTCTGGTCAAAATCACACAGTTTTGATCGTGCACTTGGAAAAATATATTACAGTGATACTAATGATTGCATTATATATGTTCCAGATTATCAATCACTCCATATTAATTGTGGAGGCCCAAATGTGACTATAAACAATATCATGTATGAAGGTGCCAGACATGGAGTCATATTGAATTGTTTTGGTTCTACTCTTATTAATTCGGAGTGCATAAGAAACCTTAGATCAACAGAAGATCTCTGTCCACTCAATCTTGAGACCGTATCTCTAAACCCTAGTGAGAGTTCTTTAATTTTACATCATAGTTCTTGAGCTCAATTTACATATGATGAACTACAAAATCATTATAGATTTTTTTTTTTTTTTTTTTTTTTTTGGGTCCTAATTAATTTTATATTGCGATTGTGAACCTATAGCTGGGATTTTTGGATTCTGACTAATATGTCGCTAATGCATTTATCATTGTAAAGAAACATTGAAACTTAATACCAAGATTATAGACTTCCATCATTTAATTTGTTAGTATTCTGATATTCTCCTTATTAATTACACCCACATTTATGTTATAAAATTTCTTTTGAAATCTCACTTAATACCAAGATCAATATAGACTTCCATCAAATTCTTCGAAAAATTCAAATAATATTTAAACTTTAAAATTGATTTTATTTTGTTTTGATAGAAAAAGAATCTTATTTTTTTTTATAATTCATTCCAATAATTGAGTTTTACATATGGAAATAAGATGAGAATAAATTTCGATTAAATTTTAATTTACTCCCTAGTAATAAAATTATACATTTGTTATTCTAAAAGTACGAAAGCTTTTTTTACTAGGCTTCAACCCAAAATGTTTTTTAATAACTTAGAAACCACAGATATTTATTAGTCTTTACTTCTCCTTCGCAAGTGACGAGAGGTGTTACAAAATTTTTATTAGATATAAAATATATGATTTCATAATATATATAATAATTACTTAATAAATTTGAAATTCAGACCTAAAAACATTTCTTGTAACTTTGACATGAGATATAATAATCAGAAATTAAAATTGGTCTTTAATTACTGGAGTGAGCAATTAAAACATGTTAAAACGTATAGTGTTCTTTATAATAATTTAATTTAAATTAAACTGGTCAAAAACAAAAAAAAAAAAAAAAAAAGAGTTAAAATGTGAGACTATTTAAAGAAAAGGTGAGAACCAAAAATCATGACCCATATTTTACTTATGATTTCCCCACTGCGTGATTATAAAAACCAAAATTTGGTCCAACGGAAAGGAAAAAAAGTTTGCCCAAATTTGGCGCTAAGGAAGTAGCACGGAAGCTCAAGTGACAAGACAAAGAACTTGAAGAAAGAAAGATGGTAACCTAATGTGTAGTCTTCAAGGTCTATTTTCAGTAGTTAAAGCTTAAATTAGATTTAGAATCACTTGATTAGTAAAGATGGTAAAAATTCAAGAGAAAGGAGCTAAGTGACAAAAATTTGTCATAGAAGCAAAACCACTCATATAAGAAGATAATCTTAACCTTATAAGACAAAAACCCTTGACTAGAGTGCCAGCTACGTTATTAGAATTTTATTGCTTGACATAACATCGTTTTCTTAGTGGAAGAAAAGGCAAAATTAGTGTCCACATGGTGACATGATAAGGGGTCAAGTAGCAGAAATATTTGTTTGTAGAATTTCTCAGGAAAACAACAAACTTGGAATTTGAGACTTTTCAAGCACCAAGTCTTGTACGTTACAAGAGCCTGACTATGCACATATGTATATATGGAGGTTGCATTCACGATACGGTAAACATTATAATTGATTATGATGCAAGCATGAGGACGATTCTATCAAAACAAGAAAGACTTGACTAAGAGATTCTTTAGTGGATGACTTCTCAGTTCTCATCCTCCAATCATGCACAATAACATGTTCATCAATTTAAAAGAAGGTTGATTTTCATTTTCATTATAGACAAGAATTGTTGCTTTCTCTTCCTCTTTCAATTGCAACATCAATATTCAATATTCATCAATAATCACAATGAATTTTATAATTTTATTATATCACTTATTTTTTGATAAAAAAAAGTTTTATATTATATTTGGATAGTTCCAAACAAAAAATTTAACCTACTTAACTAAATTTTTGTTTTTGGTTGAATTCATTAAGTTAAAAAATGGGATTAGATCATATATTTAAAGAACTGGTTTGATGGATTGGATTTAATTGAAAATTTTGTAAAATCAATTCAATCAATTTAACTAGTTGATGGCTTTTCTTGTGAAAATCTATGTGTGATCGAGTCAATGCTTAAATTTAAAGTTGATTCATCCATATTGTTAAGAATTCATTCATATGAATTCAATGCTTGTTCAATATAGATGTTTAGATTGAAATACAAATACAATATATATACTTGAAAATTAATTGAATTGGATTACAACATTAGATTGTACTCCTACAAATTATCAGAGATTTTGATATATTTTCAAAAGGAAGCTATATCTTCTTTTTTTTTTTTTTTTTTCCTTTTTGTCTTTGTCATTGTATTTTCGGAACCAAATACTGGATAGTGATCGATATTCTATTTATTAGGTAAAATTAGAAATGCCAACTTTAAATGAGAATTTTGATGTTCATAAATTAGAATTACTTGATTTGTCAAGATGGTAAAGATTTAAGAGAAAGGGAAATAAGTGATGAAAATTTATTGTAAAAGCAGAACCACTCATAAGAGGATAATCTAAACCCTATAATACAAAGACCTTGATTAGGGTGTCAACTTCTTTACAGCTTTTAATTAAATGTCCTACTCTGCAAAGGCCTTGACTAGGATGTCAACTACGACATATTTATTATCCACATGATCAAGGGGCAAGTTGCAGAAAATTTATGTGAAGAATTTCTCCACAAAACAACAAAATTGGAATTAAAGACTTTTCAAGCACCAGTGTCTTGCAAGTTACAAGATCTTGATCATACACATATGTATGGAGTTGCATCCATCATACAATGAACATTAGAGTTTTCACCTTCATATCAACATCTGTTTCCATCAAACTCTGTTCACCAGTCGGTACCTCTAAGCATACGTGCATCTGTCATTACATGAATGAATGATAGATGCATGTACCGTGAGCAATTAATTTGCCAATTAGAGTTGCTATCATAGTTAGAAAATTGAAGTGGTCCACCTCTCTGTATTTTCAAATTTCATTATTAAATAAAGAATGAATGCAAGACATAGATGCTTTTAAGTCAAGTCTAATACCTCTGAGCATACATGCATCCGTCATTACAACAATTTAACCAGAATTTAAGAGGAAGCTCAATCGCCCCAAACTTTTCTTCAGACAAAACGTGGGTTGGATCTCCCACCACATCTGCACATGATCTCTATCAATTTAGAGTGCATAAGAAACCTCACATCAAGGGAGGATCTCTGTCCACTCAATTATGAGACCGTATCTCTGAACCCTAATAAGAGTTCTTCAATTTTACATATTGGTTCTAGAGTTTAATTTACATGAGATGAACTAGATAATTGTAGATTTTACGTCCTCTAAAGCCTGTCTGCCATAAATTTCAACTACTGAAGATGCTTCTTCAGCTTGGTTTGATAACTTCACGCTATAAACATCTTTTCTTTTTTCTAAATTCTTACAAGAGTGTTACTTGATATATAACTAACTAAATTTCCAAAAATAAAAAACGTTTGTAACATGAATTTAATAAAAAAATATATGACATATCAGTTTATATTAATTCCATTGATTTTAAGTTTTGGGGATTTGTACAATGGTTTCCGAAAGTTGGAATATTAATAGTAAAAACTAAATATCATATACATTCTCTTTTTGAATTTTTTGTGCTTTCTTTCTTTTTTATTTATTTATTTATGTTTCTATAGTCTAGAACTTTTGATTTATCTTATATTTTCTAGTTATAAAATTGAGCTAGTGTCTATTGTTAGGAGATCGCATAATTAAAAACATACTTTCGATATAGATAACATAGGAATAAAATCACATCACACAAAGAGACATAGTATTTAAGTGATTCGGCATTATCCACCTACATTTACGGATGTAAGAAATTTAGTATAGTTTCATGAACACGATGTACAAGAGTACATAATATTATAAACCAAAAACATAAAACAAAGTGAAAACAACTATGCTTAACCTAGTACTTAGAGCAGAAACAATCTTAGTTTCTAAAACACTTTCCCCCATGGTGTTTAATAACCCTCACATCAAATACGATGTAGTCTCACATTCTTTCATAATCTTGAATTGGTTCTCACCCTTGTACAAGGCCGGCTAAAGGGGTAGGCAGGTGAGACACCTGCCTAGGGCCCAAAAAAATGGGGCCCAAATTATATATATATATATTTATAATATATATTATTATTATCTATATATATTATATATATATGTTCCTAAAAATGAAAATGGTTTATAATTCTTATCTAAACCAAGGAGCCCCCAAAAAAAGCCAAAAAAGCTCAAATTTATTATAAACTTTTTACATATATTCCCACCCAAAGTTTAACAAAATAGCAAGTTTGTACCTCCGGTTTTTTATATTCTAGTTTATACCCCTAAATTAACACATTGAATCTTTTTTAACAATAGAAGACTAAAATAATCATTTACATATCTCAAATTACCCATCTCCAATTCAATCCTAAAATTTGACATTCACATAAATCATCTCTAGCCCTCTTATGCCGCCAGTGGTTTAGAGTTAATTTCAGTCAATTTTGGTTCCGGTCGATTTTCTCACCAAAATCGATCGAAATCATCATTTTATCATTTTTTAACCTCGATAGCCCTCGATTTGACTAATTTTTGATGAATCTCGCAACCCAACTCCACCACACGACAACCATTTCTAGCCTTTTTGGCATGTACCCAACATTGTTGGCCTTCCCCGACACCACCATCTTCCTCCCCTCAGCCCTCTCACCAAAACCCCTTTCATACCTTATTCGTTTACTGTGTCAATCGCCGGCTATCGATACCTTTTGGGTCGTGATTTCTCAAGCCTTTTCTTATCAATCTTGGCATTGGAAATCACTGATTTCACCACCCATCACTTCTCCAACATCTACTCTCCAAAACCCCCCACCAACCTAACCTTGTTAGCCTGTCGATTGTTGTCCACCTCTCCTAGTGATTTTTCATCTCTTTATCTCAAAAGGCCAAAAAAAAAAAAAAATAATAATAATAATAATAATTTTTTAATATATGCTTATATTATTAGAAGGCCCTAAAATAATTCCTGCCTAGAGTCACAAATGTTCTAGAGACGGCCCTGCCCTTGTATTTATAGATAGTATATGGAATATTCTTTTTCTAATAGGATTCATATTCTAATTCTTAATAGGACTCCTAAATTATATTCTTATTTATAATTGTATTTTTTATTAAATAGTTTTTCAAAAGACATATAATTTCACATGTAAACAAATAAGCAAGTCACAATATCCCAACATCTTTAGTTTAATCAAATAATGAATTAATTGGACCTAGTTGTGTTGATATTGTTTATTAGAAACTAAAAAAGAAAAACAAAATTACTATTAAACTTTCGGATCATGCAATTGTGAGGTTGAAATATTTAACGTGTAGAATGTGGCAATAATAAGAATCTTTAAATAAATTAAATCCTTAAAATTGAACCAGAATTTATTTACTTATGTGGAAAATTCTTAGCCATAGCTTTGACCATATTATTTGTACTACTTACTGGGCATATTAATTTGAATTAGTCGGAAATTTGAGTTATCAATTTGATAAAACAATAGAAAATTGCAATTGGTGTGGCCTTGAAGCCCATGCAGATACCATTGACGTTTCGTTATCAATTTAAATGACACGTCCTTCCACACCATTTCCATCTCATGTTAAGTTAGTGATCAAAATTTCCTGTATAATTAAAGCCGGTTTAATCGAGTTTATAAAAATTAATTTATAAGTAATTAATGTTTAGAAGGTAATTTAAATTTATAAGCATTTGAAATTTAAGCAATTACGTGTTTAATTAAAATATTTATAAATGATTAATAAGTAACTAACGTGTTTAATAAAATGTGTCTTATAAATATATTTTATTATTAAAATAACTAAAAAAGTATTACATTATTTTATCAAATAATAAATTATATTAACTCAATTTTTTACTATAATATTATCAAAATATATTTCGATCTTATTACAATATAATTTAATTTTAGAATTAAATAAACAAATACTTTATAGACAAATATTTTATTAAAAATTTATAAGAATAATTTTTAGATTCTTTATATAAAATAAACTAATGATCAAATATAATAAATTATAATTATATTCAAAAAAATAAAATTTCAATCAAAAATAAATTTATAATTTTTAGAAGCGTGAGTTGTTTAAAATATTAAAATAAGATTATATGATAAAATTTTAAAATTAAATAGCGGTAATGTGGTAACATATTTTGTCAATGTAAAAGTGCTTATAAGCTCCTAAAAATAAGTAGGTTCCTCCAACTTATTTTTTTGGTTTATAAGCCTAAAATGTTATAAACAAACAGGTTAATTTGATTTTAGAGCTTATACACTAGTTTGATCAGCTTATAAGCTTAGACAAACACGTTTTTTATTTACTACCGGACGAATTGAAATGTTTCTTATGTAAGATCCGACTGATTTTTTTATTTTTATTTTTTCAGTAGTTAAAGCTTAAATTAGATTTAGAATCACTTGATTAGTAAAGATGGTAAAGATTCAAGAGAAAGGGAGCTAAGTGACATAAATTTGTCATAGAAGCAAAACCACTCACATGAGAAGATAACTTTAACCCTATAAGACAAAGACCTTGACTAAAGTGTCAACTACGTTATTAGAATTTAATTGCTTGACATAACATCATTTATTAGTGGAAGAAAAGGCAAAATTAGTGTCCACATGGTGACATGATAAGGGGGCAAGTAGCAGAAAATTTGTGTGTAGAATTTCTCCACAAGACAACAAACCTAGAATTGGAGACTTTTCAAGCACCAAGTCTTGTACGTTACAAGAGCCTGGCTATACATATATGCATATGTGGAGGTTGCATTCATGATACGATAAACATTATTATTGATAATGATGCAAGCATGAGGACGATTCTATCAAAACGAGAAACACTTGACTAAGAGATTCTTTAGTTGATGACTTCTCACTTCTCAGGTCTCATCCTCCAATCATGCACAATAACATTTTCATCAATTTTAAAGAAGTTGATTTTCATTTTCATTATAGACGAGAATTGTTGCTTTCTCTTCCTCTCTCAATTGCAACATCAATATTCAATGTATAAATAATCACAATGAATTTTATAATTTTATTATATGACTTATTTTTTGATAAAAGAAAATTTATATTATATTTGGATAGTTCCAAACATACAAATAAATCAATGAAAGGTAACAAATTTAACCTACTTAACTAAATTTTTATTTTTGGTTGAATTCGTTAAGTTAAAAAATGGGATTAGATCATATACTTAAAGAACTGGTTTGATGGATTGGATTTAATTGAAAATTTTATAAAATCAATTCAATCAACTTAACTAGTTGATTGTTTTTCTTGTGAAAATCTATGTATGATTGAGTCAATGCTTAAATTTAAAGTTGATTCATCCATATTGTTAAGAATTCATTCATATGAATTCAATGCTAGTTCAATATAGATGTTTAGATTGAAATACAAATACAATATAGTTGAAAATTAATTGAATTGGATTACAACATTAGATTGTACTCCTACAAATTATCAAAGATTTCAATATATTTTCAAAAGGAAGCTATATTTTATTTTTTATTTTTTTATTTTTTCCTTTTTGTATTTGTCATTGTGTTTCCGGAATCAAATAAAGAAGGAAACGAGGTTGGCAAAGTTGGATAGTGATCAATGTTCTATTTATTAGGTAAAATTAGAAATGCTAACTTTAAATGAAAATTATGATGTTCATAAATTAGAATGATTTGATTTGTCAAGATGGTAAAGATTTAAGAGAAAGGGAAATAAGTGATGAAAATTTATTGTAAAAGCAGAACCACTCATAAGAGGATAATCTGAACTCTATAATACAAAGACCTTGACTAGGATATCAACTTTGTCATAGTGTTTAATTAAATATCCTACTCTACAAAGACCTTAACTAGGGTGTCAACTACGACATATTTATTTTCCATATGATCAAGGGCAAGTTGCAGAAAATTTATGTGAAGAATTCTCCACAAAACAACAAAATTGGAATTGAAGACTTTTCAAGCACCAATGTCTTGCAAGTTACAAGATCCTGACCATACACATATGTATGGAGTTGCATTCATCATACAATGAACATTAGAGTTGTCACCTTCATATCAATATCTGTTTCCATTTGCCAATTAGAGTTGCTATCACAGTTAGAAAATTGAAGTTGTCCACCTCTCTGTATTTAATACGTCTGAGCATACATGCATCTATCATTACAACAACTTGACTAGAATTTAAGAGGAAGCTCAATCGCCCCAAACTTTTCTTCAGACAAAACGTGGGTTGGATCTTCCACCACATCTCCACATGATCTCTACTCTATCAATTCAGAGTGCACAAGAAACCTTACATCAAGGGGTGATCTCTGTCCACTCAATTCTGAGACCATATCTCTAAACCCTAGTAGGAGTTCTTCTGTTTTACATAATGGTTATAGAGTTTAATTTACATGAGATGAACTAGATAATTATAGATTTTATGTCCTCTAAGGCTTGTCTGCCATAAATTTCCACTACTGAACATGCTTCTTCAGCTTGGTTTGATAACTTCACGCTATAAACGTCTTTTTTTAAAAAAAAAAATATTCTTACAAGAGTGTTACTTGATATATAACTAACTAAATTTCAAAAAAGAAAAAGCGTTTATAACATGAATTTAATAAATAAAAATATGACATATCAATTCCATTGATTTTAAGTTTTGGGGATTTGCACAATGGTTTCGGAAAGTTGGAATATTAATAATAAAAACTAAATATCATAAATTCTCTTTTTGAATTTTTTTGTGCTTTCTTTTTTATTTATTTATTTATTTATGTTTCCACAGTCTAGAACTTTTGATTTATATCATATTATTCAGTTATAAAATTGAGCTAGTGTCTATTGTTAGGAGATCGCGTAGTTGAAAACATACTTTTGAGATAAATAACATAGGAATAAAATCACACCACACAAAGAGACACGGTATTTATATGATTTGGCATTATCTGCCTACATTTACGGATGAAAGAAATTCAGTATAGTTTCATGAACACGATGTACAAGAGTACACAATACACATAAAACAAAGCAAAAACAACCACGCTCAACCAAGTATTTAGAGCGGAAACAATCTCAGTTTCTAAGACGCTCTCCCCATGGTGTTTAATAACCCTTACATCAAATATTCTGTGGTCTCATATTCTCTCATAACCTTGAATTGGTTCTCACCTCTATATTTATAGGTAGTATATGAGATATTTTTTTCCTAATAAGATTCATATTCTAATTCTTAATAGGACTCCTAAATTATATTCCTATTTACAATTATATTCTTTATTAAATAGTTTTCATAAAGACATACAATTTCAGATGAAAATAAATTGGAAAGCAAGCCACAATATCTCAACATCTGTAGTTTAATCAAATAATGAATTAATTGGACTTAGTTATGTTGATATTGTTTATTGGAAACTAAAAAAGAAAAACAAAATTACTATTAAACTTTTGGATCATACAATTGTGAGGTTGAAATATTTAACGTGTAGAATGTGGCAATAATAAGAATCTTCAAATAAATTAAATCCTTAAAATTGAACCAGAATTTATTTGCTTATGTGGAAAATTCTTAGCCATAGCTTTGACCATATTATTTATACTTCTTACTTGTCATATTAAGTTGAATTAGTCGGAAATTATGAGTTATCAATTTAATAAAACAATAGAAAATTGCAATTAGTGTGGCGTTGAAGCCCATGCAGATACCATTGACGTTTCGTTATCAATTTAAATATCTTAAATGACACGTCCTTCCATACCATTTCCATCTCATGTTAAGTTAAGAGATTAAAATTTCTTGTATAATTAGAGCTCATTTGATCAGTTTATGAAAGTTAGTTTATAAACAATTAGTATTTATAAGGTAATTTGAGTTTATAAATATTTGAAATTTAAGTAGTTTCGTATTTGATTAAAATATTTATATTTGATTGATAAATTACGTGTTAGTAAAATGTGGTTTATAAGTATATTTTATTATTAAAATAACTAAAAAGAATGCTACATTATTTTATCAAATAATAAATTATATTAGGTCAATTTTTTACTATAATATTATCAAAATATATTTCGATCTTATTACAATATAATTTAATTTTAGAATTAAATAAACAAATACTTTATAGACAAATAGTTTATTAAATATTTAGAAGAATAATTTTTAGATTCTTTATACAAAATAAACTAATGGACAAATATAGTGAATTATAATTATATTCAAAAAAAATAATATTTCAATAAAAAATAAATTTATAATTTTTAGAAGCGTGAGTGGTTTGAAATATTAAAATAAGATTATATGATAAAAGTTGAAAATTAAATAGGAGTAATGTTGTAATATATTTTGTCAATGTAACTTATAAATAAAGTGCTTATAAGCTCCCAATTTATTTTTTTGGCTTATAAGCTCAAAATGTTATAAACAAACAGGTTAACTTGATTTTAGAATTTATAAGTTGGTTTGACTAGCTTATAAACTTAGACAAATATGTTTTTTATTTGCTACCGAATAAAATGCTTCTTATGTAAGATCTGACTGATTTTTTTATAAACCAAAGTCATATTAATTAATTTTTATTATAAACTCCACTAGATTATGTACATTTACTTGTTTACTACCGAAAAATAATACTTTACTACATTAGTTAATATGTGACCAACCAAGGCCAAAAAAATAAAAATAAAAATAAAAAAATAAAAAAATGTGATGAGAATTGAGACATTAATAAACAATTTTATTAAATAAATCGTCATTTCTTTTTTCTTTTTTCTTTTGATTTAAACTTTAAAATAAAAATGGTTGTCCTTTCTTTTAAATAAATTTTTTTTGTCAGCTTTTAATTTAATTCTAAAACTGGCTTTTCTCTTTTTAATTAAATTGTTTTATTATTTATTATTTTTAATATTTGTACTTCTAAAACAAACAATGTATTTTTTTTATACTTTTAATTGATTTTTTTTAGTTCTTAAATTTAAAATTGAAAGACTAAAACCAAGTAAATAACTAGGGGTATCTAAGTTTCTTTATTGTTTTATGTTAAAATTATCTGCAAATGTCCATAGATTGAACAAAGTTATTTAGTGTTCAAAAATTGAACAAATTGAAATTGGTGTCCGTTTTTTCCTTAAATTGAACAAAAATACTTAGTATCTCTAAATTGAACAAATTGAAACTTGTGTCCACTTCTCTCAATTCAAGAAAAAAATTGTACCTAAATTGATAATATCCCTCGTTCAAAAGCTAAAATCTTTTACAAAATGAGGGTTTTCATTTAAATGGCATTGATAACTTCTCCCTAATCCCTCAATTTGCGTAAATTTGATTTCATCATCTGTAATATTGGTTATAGTGGAATAGAAGCTCATTTAGGGTGCAACACAAAATGTTTTAAAAAGTTTATCAGATAATTATTAATGAAATAATCTAAAAATACTCAAATTGTTAATTATTTTTAACTAAAAAAATGTTACTATTTTTAATATTTTAACAAAATATATACCAAATTTTAAACCAATCAAGGACATGATTTGACCTTCTAAAAATCTTGTTGGTATTGCAAAAACCCCCAGTTGACTATTATACATATGATGTGGCATGAAAAATCTTCTTGATATAGTTGGGCATTCAATTATATAACATAAATAAGTAATCAAGAAGTTAACATTTAACCACTCTATATTTATTTTTGTTTAGTGATTGAATAAAATTCTCCTCTGGAAAATTCTACAAATGTCCCCAACAATCAAATAAAAAAATATCCCAAATAAATAATTTTACGTAGTTGGGCATCCAATTATATAAATAAGTAACCAAGAAGTTAACATTTAACCACTCAATATTTATTTTTGATTAGTGATTGAATAAGACTGTTTCCTGGTAGTCTTTACTACCAGTCTTAGCTTACATTCCTCTATTGACCAAATCTCTTTTACATCAATTCTTTTTTATACTAATTATGGTCATACTGCAAACAAATAACTATAGTTGATTTCATAATCCAATTCCGATTTTGCATGTCACACTTTCATGGAAACTCTCACTTTTTTCCTATACATGTATTTCGCTCATACTAGTATTATTATATGTCACTACAATATTATATTTTCGGATTCTGACTAATATGTCGCTAATGCATTTGTGCCCCTTTCGTAAGTTTATTGTGAAATCAATATTTACTCCATACTTGGAACATGCTATGTCAATGTTGTATACTATAAGTTCATCTTATTTTCACTTTTATTATTGTCAAGGGCGATGCTACCCATGCAAGTTCCAATAAAAAAAAAAAATTATTTTTATATATAAGAATTATTTTTCACCACTTAAAATGTATTTTCTGGATGATTTATTTATTTATTAAAATTTATAATATAACCCCTCCAAACTTAATTTTTTGACTCTACCATTGGTTATCATTGGTAGCTACAACTGTATCATTGTAAAGAAACAATGAAACTTAATACCAAGATTATAGACTTCCATCACTTAATTTATGTTATAAAATTTCTTAATACCTAGAGGAAGAATAAGCACATTTATTGTCCATAGGATCAAGGGGCAAGTTGCAGAAAATTTATGTGTAGAATTTCTCAACAAAACAACAAAATTGGAATTGGAGACTTTCAAGCACCAATGTCTTGTAAGTTACAAGATCCTGACTATACACATGTATGGAGTTGCATTCACCATAGGATGAACATTAGAGTTGTCACCTTCAGATCAAAATCCGTTTCCATCAAACTCCATTCACCTGTTAGTACTAGAACACTATGTGAGCAATTAATTTGCCAATTAGAGCTAGTATTATAGTTAGAAAATTGAAGTGGTCCACCTCTATATTTTTAAATTTCATTGTTAAATTAGGAATGAATGCAAGACAGGGACGCTTTTAAGTCAAGTCTAATACGTTTGAGCATATATGCATCTATCATTGACAGAGGATAAGAAAGATTAGTATCCACATCAAGAGGTTGCAGAAATTTTTATTTAGTCAGAGTGAAATTAGAGGAGGAAACTTTTCAAGCCTTAAAGTATGTATTATGAGTTGCTTATATATATATATATATATATAAGAGTTTCCAAATTATGATATGAATTACATAACATAAAAAACAATGGGGTTGTCAAACTTGAAGAGAGTTTTTTCACTTGTTTCCCTAGTCTTGTTTGTTGTTATGTCACAATATTCTTCACTTGATGTTGCTTCTAATTCTACTCAAGAAGCATTGGCTCTTCTCAAATGGAAAGCCAGGCTTCAAAGCCAAAGCCATTCTCGTCTGTCATCATGGACTCTTTCTTCTGTGAATGCCACAAATACTTCTACCCACCTCAAAACCAAAATAAGCCCATGTACTTGGTTTGGAATCTCTTGCAACCATGCCGGAAGTATCATTAGTATTAACCTGACCAGTACAAATTTAAAAGGTACTCTTCATGAACTATCTTTTTCAATATTTCCCAATCTTGCATACATTGATCTAAGCCGGAATGAACTCTTTGGTTTTATCCCTCCTCAAATCGGTCACCTAACAAATCTAGACACCCTTTACCTTTTTGCCAATAAGTTGTCTGGCTCTATTCCAAAGGAGATAGGCAACGTGAGCTCTCTTTCGAGTCTAGAATTAAACACAAATCAATTGAGTGGCTCTATTCCTCCTTCCATTGGAAATTTGAGAAACTTAAAAATTTTATACCTCCACACCAACAACCTTTCTGGCACCATTCCTATGGAGATAGGCAACTTGAAGTCCCTTTCGGATCTAGAATTGGGCAAAAATCAACTGAGTGGCTCTATTCCTCCCTCCATTGGAAATTTGAGCAACTTAAAAGCTCTATACCTCTATACCAACAACCTTTCTGGCACCATTCCTATGGAGATAGGCAACTTGAAGTCCCTTTCGGATCTAGCATTGTACGAAAATCAACTGAGTGGCTCTATTCCTCCCTCCATTGGAAATTTGAGCAACTTAAAAGCTCTATACCTCTATACCAACAACCTTTCTGGCACCATTCCTATGGAGATAGGAAATCTCTTGAAGTTGATTGACATAGAGTTGTCTCAGAATTACTTCACTGGTTCTCTTCCTGATAATATTTGTCGAAGTGGATCCCTTACGCACTTTCGTGTTGGTGAGAACCATTTGCTTGGTCATATCCCTAAAGATTTGAGAAATTGCACAAGCTTAATTAGAGTTCGCCTTGAAAAAAACCACTTCAGTGGAAATATTTCAGAAGATTTTGGCATCTATCCAAATCTAAATTTCATAGATCTTAGTCATAATAAATTTTATGGTGAGATCTCATCTACTTGGGGAAAGTGCTCACAGTTAAGCACTTTAAATATTTCGGGGAATAATATTACTGGGAGCATCCTGCCTGAGATTCAAAACTCAACCGAACTACATGAACTTGACCTTTCTTCAAATCATTTAGTTGGAGAGATTCCAGTGGAACTTGGAAAGCTGACTTCTCTTAACAAGCTTATTTTAACTGGGAATCAACTTTTTGGTGGTATACCTCATGAAGTTGGTTTACTTACAGAGCTTGAGTACCTTGACTTGTCCATAAATAGATTAAGCAAGTCAATCCCAGGAGATTTAGGGTACTTGTCAAAATTGCACTACTTGAATTTGAGAAACAATCAGTTTAACCTCGAAATTCCATTCCAATTGGGGAAGCTGTTTCAACTGTCGGAACTAGATTTGAGTCATAACTTACTCAAAGGAGAAATACCATCTCAGTTATGTAATTTGTATAGTTTGGTATATCTGAATCTTTCCTACAATAACCTTTCTGGTTTAATTCCAAGTTGTTTTGAAGATATGCATGGCTTGTCAAGTATTGATATATCCTACAATAAGTTAGAAGGTCCAATTCCCAACAACACAGCATTTCGAGATGCTCCCATTGAAGCGTTACAAGGGAATAAAGGATTGTGTGGTAATGTAAGTGGATTGACACTTTGCAAGGCTCTCATATCACACAAACATGTCACAGGAAAGAGGTTGATAATCTTCTTTCTTGTTTCAGGAGCACTTGCTCTTTTAATTGTGGTGACTTTAATGTTCTTTTGTTTTCGAAGAAAAAAGCAAGAGTTACCAAAACAACGTAGATTTGTGAACAAGGATGAAATTCTTTCGGTATTAAATTTTGATGGAAAAATAATGTACGAAGAAATCGTGAGTGCAACAGAGAATTTTGATGCCAAGTATTGCATTGGGAGGGGTGGATTTGGAAGTGTTTACAAAGCACAGCTTCTGTCAGGGACTATTTTGGCGATAAAGAAATTTCACTCCCTTCAGCCTGATGAGATAGAAGCTCAAAAAGAGTTTTTAAATGAAATAAGGGCATTAACAGAGGTACGACATCGAAACATTGTAAAATTTTTTGGTTTTTGCATGCATTCTAAAGACTCTTTTTTAGTTTATGAGTATCTTGAAAGAGGTAGCTTGGCCACATTCTTGAGTAATGAAACTACAGCAAGAGAATTGGATTGGGGTAAGAGAGTAAATATTTTGAAAGGTGTGTGTAATGCCTTGTCCTACATACACCACGATTGCTTCCCACCAATAGTCCATCGAGACATATCGAGCAAAAATGTGTTGTTGGATTCAGAATATGAAGCTCATGTTTCAGACTTTGGAATTGCCAAATTTCTCGAGCCAAACTCATCTAATTGGACACAACTTGCAGGCACACACGGATATATTGCCCCAGGTATATATAATTCATTTGTTATTGTCTTGATTATTTTGTTACTTACATAGTAAAAAAGAAAAAAATAGTTATGAAATATGATCTCGTCATTTATCTTTCACTTTGTAGAACTTGCTTACACAATGAAGGTAACTGAAAAATATGATGTATATAGTTTTGGAGTGTTAGTGTTGGAAGTGATCAATGGAAAGCATCCGAGTGATATCATTCCTACTCTATCCTCTCCTTTCACTTGGGAAGACTTGTTGCTAAGCAATGTTTTGGACGAACGCCTTCCACTTCCTCCACCTACTATTCAAGATCAACTGATAGCAATAATAAAGCTAGCAATTGATTGCTTGGATTCCAATCCAAAATCTAGGCCAACCATGAACATGGTTTCTCATATGTTTTCAGCCACAACAGATCTTCCCTAGATGCCTTCAGACAATCAAACCAGGGCAATTGATTGTGAGTAGAAAGTCTTCAAGCTTGCAAAAGAATAAAATAATTTGTGTCGTTTCTCTTTTAGTCGTTTCTCTTTTAGTTAATTGTATCCATTTAGTTTCTTAGGCATTTTTTTTGGGGGGGTTTTAATCTTTATGTATTAGCATGCTTTCAAGAGGTAAGGCTCATTACGTCCCCCTCTTTAGGTGTATTTGATTTCCTTTTTGTTTAATAAAATTCCCTGATTCCGTTGAGGTATTATCAAAAATAAAAAGTTGCAAGAAGAAGTTCATGTTTAACTTGCTTGAAAAAGCTTGTAAAAAAATATTAAAATATGTTTAAAATATCATATACTAGACCAAAGAATTTAATGTATCTAATTTACTATCTAAGTTTATGGAAAAATATATGTATAGGCACTTGGTGTTGAAAAAAGATTTCCGCAACTCAAACACAAAATTAAAGCAAGCAACTAAAAATAAAGAAAACCAAACACAATAATTTTAAATTGGTTCGGCTTAGTCAATTTAGCCTATGTCCACTATCCACTCAAACATCCATTAAACAAAAGCTTACAATTGTGCAATTTTTAGAAGAGAAAAATTGCAAATTCCTTACACCATCCCAAAAAGCCCAATTACACCCTTAATAACAATCCACAATCACTATTCTTTTAGTGTCTATCTTACACTTTTTGAAATACATTAAAAGTCCAATCTATTAGTCTATTTGAAGAGGAGAGTCCACTTGCAACTTCCATTCCCAAGCAATATGGGATTCACTATCCCAACAATTCCTCCCTTGGCTTGACTCCCCAAACATCACAGTAGCATCTAAAAACCTTACTTGGATGATAGTCTTCTTTTCTTTCACAATGGGAACTAGAACAACTTTATCTCTTGATTTCTTAAGACACACACCTTCATCAAGCAAGTATAGTTGTTTTCATTCTTTTTGCCTTGCAAAATCAGAACATCATCTTTATACACTTTGCATCCACTTCTTTGACCAATGTAGGTATATCCACGAGAAGCCAACTCACTCAAAGAAATCAAATTGTGACTACAACTCGGTACATACCTTACATGACGAAGATTCTTGACAACACCATTGTGAAGCTTGAGATGAACGCTACCAACGCCTTCAATCTTCACTTTCTTGTTATTACTAGCAACAATATTTCCATAATTTCCATCTTTTTTCAATTCAATAAAATAATCTTTATCATTACAAACATGCATAGATATAGCAAAATCTAAAACCCAACCTTTTTCACCCTTTTAAGTTTGAGTTCATCTTGATATGTTACTAAAAATTCACCTTCATTATCAACAACCCAAGCATCATCATTCAAATCCTTCATTTGTTTGAACCTTCTTGAAAGCAAGCATATCCTCCGTTAATTTCTTGCAGCATGGTTGGATATGTCCCTTCTCTCCACAATAATAGCACCCCTTATTACTGTAATCTTTGACTTTCGATTTAGATCTCCATCTTGATTTATCACCTCTCTCTTGAGTCCTCCCTCAATTAGAACCTTCTACAACTAGTAATCTCCTTTAAGTGACGAGTTCTCTGGTCCCACAAACCTTTTATTCTTGCGCAACAAGGCAATCACATCATCTAATTTTAAAGTAGATCTACCTACCAACAAAGTTTGAAGTAAAGTCTATAATATTTAGGCAAAGATGAAAACAATATCAATGCATGTTCTTCATCCTTTAACTCGTTAAAAATAGCCAACAATTGAGATACTAGCCTATTAAATTCATTTAAATGATTATGGAGACTCGTACCTTCATCCATCTTCAGAGAATATAGATCCACCTTCAAACACAGTCTATCAATCAAAGATTTCAATGCATAAATGCCCTCCAATTTTTCCCACAAACCCTTTGAAGTAGACTCAGTGAGCACGTTGTACTTTATCTCTATAGTTAAAGCCAATCTGATTGTAATGACAGCTCTCCTCTGAATTCTATTCCATTCTCTATCAGACATCTTCTTTGGCTTACTCTCTTCTAATGTCTGATCAAGACCTTGTTATACCAAAAGGTCTTGTATCGTACTTAGCCATAACATAAAATAAATTTTACCATCAAATAAAAGAACCTCAAACCTAGTTATACCTCCAGAAAATTTAAGATGCTTGATAGTCGACGATCTACTCTTAAATCCAACCTCCTTTCAAGCTTGCCTTCTCTTTGCCTTCTCCCAGATCACAAACCGTGGGCTCTAATACCACTTGTTGAAAAAGATTCTCACAACTCAAACGCAAAATTAAAGCAAGCAACTAAAAATAAAGAAAACCAAACACAAAAATTTTAAAGTGGTTCGGCCTAATGAATTAAGGCTACGTCCACTATCCACGCAAACAATCCACTAAGCAAAAGCTTACAAGTATGCAATTTTTAGAAGAGAAGAATTGCAAACTCCTTAACTATCCCAAAAAGCTCAATTACACCCTTAATAACAGCCCACGATGACTTTTTTGTTTTTATGTCTATCTTACACTTGTTGAGATACTTTAAAAGTCTAATCTATTAGTCTATTTAAAGGGGAGAGTCACCTTGCAACTCCCACTCCCAAACAATATGAGATTCAAGGCACTATCCCAATACTTGGTAGATGCATTATAACGCAAGCCGAGTTTACAGCGTGGAACCTTATTTCCACATTCATTTCTAATCATTATATGATTTATATTATTTCAGCATAAGTTAGTCTTTAAAATGAAGATAAAAACTTGAAACCAACTACCAATTGCAAACTAATTAAAATCATAGCAATAAGTTTAGATTAAATTATTTAAAGTTAAGTTAAACACTAAAACAAACAATAATTTCTTTCAAATTTTAAGAACTCTGAATTGGAAAATGAGAAAAAGAGATGTATAAGAAAAAAAATTAATTAATCTAACATGATGTTTTTATTGTTAAGTGATGTTTAAAAATATACTTTAAAATATAAATGAGATGTATTTAATAATGGAATAATGATGTTGTATGAAGACTGAAATTAATTTCTCTTTATGTTTTGGGTCCAACGAAAACGGAGATAAAATTGGGTCCAAATGTGGTGTTCAAGTAAATTGGAAGTAGCTCTGGAGCTGAAGTGAGCTTGAAGATCTGAACTGAAATCTCTTAAAAATTGAACTGTTCTTTTAAACAACCTTCAGAATCCCAAAAGTAAGTATTTTTCTTTTTCTGTTCTTAACTTTCAGATTTAATTTCTACATCTAACATATTACAATATCTTTGGAATTATATATTTTTTCTAAATCTTAATCGTCTCCTTTTCCTTTCATGCAAAAGTTTTTATTATAAAAGACTTTTGATTGTTATTATGTTTCTCTATGAACGAAAATTAACTAATTTTCTAACATGATTTAAAGAATCTTTCTAAGAGAGAAAGTGAAAGAACAAGAAAATTAAATTCCTTAAAAACTAATAAAATTTAATAACTTACCATCAAATTGATTGTTTTGACATGTATTCACTTATGAATTTTTTTATTCAAAATAGAAAATATTTCTAATTAAAATGATTTGGGGGAAAAAGTATTTCACTGAGAGTAGTTAGAAAAAGACGTATTTTAGACTTGATAAAATGAGTCTAAACCCGCGGCTTGACCAATATCTGGGTAAAAAATATAGGGTACGAGTCTTATATATTGGACCCCTTTTTTGGACTCATACTCGACTCGACCCGTTTTGCCAGCAGAGACAGGTTGACTTGGGGGTTCCCATTTATTTAAAAAAAAAAAAAAAAACAATTATTTTGGAATTGAAATCCCTAACCCTAAACTAGGTCCCTCATCTCGACATCTCCTCTCTGGCTCTCTCACATTCACTCACTCTCATCTCTCACTGTCAAACTGTTGCCGTCCACCATCAACATCTCCTCTGTCAGACTCTCACACTCACCGATAGCTGCTTCTCTACTTTCGCTTCTCTGCTAAATCGATTCTCTTCTTCTTCTTCTTCTTCTTCTTCTTCAACTATGTACTACCAAGTCTTCAGCTACTGATCCATAAGGTTTAACCAGGTAAACCTTTTTTCACTTTACTATCGTAGCTTCTCGCTTCCAAGATTTATTGCTCTGTCACTACTTTGCTTATTTCTTGTTGCTTATTTCTTGCTTTTCACTTCATGCTTTGTGTTTTTGTTTGTCGCTGGAGAACATATAAGAGAAATAAAATGTGTGGATGTTATGGGTTTATGTTGGATGTGTAGTGATGTGTTTAGAGTACTGCTGTTGGGGTGTGTCCGTGTGTGTTTGGCTGCTGCGTTTGGATGTAGATATGTACCTAGTATTCATAGTATTGCTTTAATTAGGGAGGCTTACAAGATTATTTTGAGAGGGGGTGAAACCACCTTGTATATCGTAGACGACGTAGAGAAATGGTGGGCAGTTACAAGATTATTTTTTTTGGCTTTAATGGTGGAGAAAGCAGGGAAATTAGGTATGGTTTTGAAGTAAATGAAGATGTGGGAGACGGTGAAATAACAAAGTGTACAGCCAAAAGGGAAAAAAGGGAGACGGGATAATGGAATTGAATGAATATTTAGTTTTTAATTTGTTTTATAAATTTGATGGGATTGGATGGTTGAATGATGCTAATTTAAAATTATAAAAAGATGAGTTTAGGTAGTGAGAAAGAAAGAAATGGGGATGTGAAGTGAAGTGAATTGAATTTAGAGCAAGGTTCTAAAAACCGGACCGGACCGCTCGGTCGAACCGGTTCGACCGGCAACCGGCGGCAAATTCGGTCCGGTATATATAAAAAACCGTTATTTGGAGTTAAACTGGACTGAAAAACGGTTGTACCGTCGAAATAGTGCCGAATCGCGGTCCAATCGCAGCTAAACCCCGCTGGATTCCGGCATCTTTCGACAGAGAAAACACCCCCATTCGACGGACGACATCTCCACGACCAAACCCATCCATTTTCAGTCGCTGTCGTCCAGCCTTCGTCGATCACCGTCCACCTAAAGTTTACGCAACGTCGGATTTCTTTTGTTGATTTCGGCGAGTTTCGACGCCGATGGAACTCCGTAGCACCACCATCAGAGTCTCCGGCACCTGCACATCAAAAGCCCCAAGATTCCAGCCTCGATTGGCCGTCGATCGTTGCTGCCGCCACCACTCACCAGAATCTTTGCGCGATAGGGGTGTTTTAGATAGATTTCAAACCTTAAGGGAGTATTATATGGGTGTTTTTGATGAATTTCAAAACTTTAGGGACTAAAATGTAATTTTATAAATTACGGTCCAACCGACCGATCCAACCGGTCAAACTGAAAACCGGACCCTTGAACGGGTCACTGTCCGGTCCGGTTTTCAGAACATTGATTTAGAATAGTTGATTGTGGGGGTGTAATTATAAAAAATAAAAACTGCAAGAATTTTGGGAGTATAACTGCAAAAACTGAAAACTGGAGTGAGAAAAACAGGTACCCGCGGGTCCACATATACCAGCATAGGGTAGGGTCCGGGTCCAATATTTTGGACCCGTTTAGATCAACCCATTTGGACCCAAACCTAACTCAGCACACCCGCCTGTTTAGCCAGGTCTACTCTAAAATAATTCTTTTCCCTTCATATTTCTTGAACTTTTTTATCCCCTTAACATATGTTTTTTCTCTACTTTGATCTACCTCTTCATTAAACATTAAATTCCCCCCTAAACATAATTTCTTGGTTCCACCATTGTCCGTAGGCGATGACTTGGTTCTTTAGGCAATGACTTGATGTCTAACGACTTCTGTAGACTTAAATCAACTATGAAACGTTACATCAGTATATGTAATATACACCTGCCCTATCATTAATTGGTTGTGTATATAGTCATTAATTTTATGAAAGTTTCTTCTTTATATATATATGCCTAGTAAGATTTATTTGTTTCATCTTGAAAGTTGGTCAGAATATTAAACGTCTAATTGCCCCTCCTCAAACTATAGAAAGTATAAACTGTTAAATTACTCTTTTAACCCTCAAACGNGATCAAATACCCATTCTAGAGACTTTACCTTCTTTAGGATGCAAGTTTTTTCACCTCCTTCAGGAAGAGTAAGATCTAGATGTGATTAATTTCCAATAACCAAGTCTAAACGTCAATTAATGGAGTTGTCACTGTCGATTTCCAGCGAGGGACGAAGCTGTCGTCATCGATTTCCGACGAGGGAGGAAGATGTCATCGATTTCTGGCGAGCAAGGACAATTTCAGAAAGTTCAGATGCAATTTTAGTGGGATTTTAGAGAGAAATCTTCACAGAGAACAGACAACTCCACTCGAAGCTAAAAAAATTTTGCAGAGAAGAGAGAAGAAGCTGAGAAATTTGCGTAAGAAACTGAGATTTTCATAAGAAACTGAGAGAGATGAAGTGAACGCGATGAGAAGAAGGCTGCGGGTATTAGGTTTAGGGATTTTTAATTGGACCGGCGGTTTGCTGAAAAGATCCGGTTTTTTAACGGTTTAATGCGGTCCATTGCTTATAACGGTTTTAAGATTAACCCGAACCGGACACGTGACCGGTTCCCGGTCCAATTGGTTGGACTGGCCAGTCCGGTCCGGCTTTTAAAACAATGCTGTTGTTAAAGGCCGGAAGGAACCGACTGCTGTTGATACTAAAGGAGCAAAGCCTAAACCTGGTGAGTTGTGGACCAAGGATGGATTAGATCTAGCTAACTTCAATTCCAAGGCCATCCATGCAATGTTCAATGCTGGTTCATTGGACCAAATGAAAACTATTGCTAATTGTGAAATTTCCAAGGATGCATGGAATAAATTGTGGTTAAGAATGAGGGTTCTGATAGTGTTAAAAAGACCCAACTTAGGAAACTTGTTATTGACTTTGAAAACTTGACCATGCATGAGGATGAAACCATAACTGAATTCCATGGTAGAATATGTGATGTTTCAAATGGGTGTTATGCTTCAAGCAAAACATATTCTAACTCTGAAAGGTTCTTTGCTCACTTCCAAGAAGATTTTTGTCCAAGGCTACTTCAATTGAAGAGTGCAGAGACATGGACGCAATTGACCTTGATGAGCTTATTGGTTCTCTTGAAATGTATGAACTGCGTCTTAAAAGGTGGAAGACACCCAAGTCAGGTAAAGGTCTAGCTCTTAAACATGATGTTGAGTTAAATGTCCTTAACAATGATGAGTCTATTGAGATGAATGATGGTAGTACTGCCGTTGCTCACAAAGAATTTGCAAATTTTGTGTTTTATGATCTCAAGAAAATTAGAGTAATACCCATCCAAACCATTCCGCTGTGCTTGATAAAGAGTTGACAAACTCTTTCAAAGAACACTCACCATATTCTGGCAACAGAAACAACTTGTTGCATCTGTATTGAATAATTAATGTCAAGCTGAACAAAATGGTATTGATCCTCTCGTTTGCAAAATGAAATGATCTTATCATATTAACGCTTTAAATTTTAATGACCTTGTGGTGTGATTATCAATCACTTCATATAACTGTGGAGGACAGGATGAACCATCAGAATACTAAGTATGAAGGTGATTGATTTGCTGGATATGGACCTACTTTAAATTATCGTAGTGGAACCAATTGGGGATTTCATCAGTACTGGAGACTTCATGGATATGTGGAGGAAACGACAATGGTTATACTTTATCAACAAACCATACATCATTTATGAATTTCCTGAGTTTGTACTCTACAGCACGTGCATCTCCTCTTGTGTCTCACCTATATGGATATGTTTGGAAAATGGAAATTACACGGTAAATCTCCACTTTGCGGAAATATCATTCAATGATGACGAACTATATAATAGAGTTGGAAGACGATATATTCGATATTTATGTTCAGGTAATCAATTACATTTTGGGAAAGATCATTGCTACTAGTCTTTTTAGAAAGTGAAACTTCTGATTTGTATAACTCTGTTCCAGGAAGTTGAGCAGAAAGATTTTAATATCAAGGAAGATGCAAATGGAACTGGTAAACTGATCATTAAACGTTTAACGCCACAGTGCAAACAATACCCTGGAAATCCGCTTGTATTGGGCCTGGGAAAGGGACTGTATATATTCCAAGTTCTGGGAATTATGGTCCCCTCATATCTTTTAATCAATGTCCTGTAGTGATTATTATCGCTTGTTATCCGCTGTATTGGTCATGCTTTTAATCAGTCTTCCTCCAAAGTGAGCTGCTAGTGTTACAACTTCTGGTCTTTTGTTAAAAATAATAATAACAACTATTTCGGTCTATTCTTTTGTCCTCTGTCTACTGGTTACATACTACGAACGGAGAAACAATTCCAACGCATTTAGTTTTGTTATATGGCTTCATCTAATCTCGTGGAAAGACATACGAGTTATATGAGATGAAAAATGGAGTTAATATGTTTCACCACACTCCTAGAGCAAATATCATTAGTAACTCTAATTTGCCATTCACTAACCTTAGAAGGGTAAAATTCCCTTCAAAAAAAAAATATTACCCCTTTTTTTTTTTTTCTTCACAATAAGACGCAGATAACGACAAAAAAGAAACCACCTAAACAAGATACTATCCAACTCTAAAGGCCAAAACCAACTAAGTATGTGCTCGGGGGGAAAGACACACACAACATTGTCCAGATATCCGTTCTCTTCTCATTTGATTGTGTGTTTTCACAGATGTCGCCGACACGAGTGACGAATAAATCTCTCTTTCTAGAATCTAATGTGATTTGCGCTGTGATAGCGCGGGGTCTGGACTTTATCTCTATCATGACTGCTCCTGTCGGGAATCTTACTGCATTGCCGACTCTTGCTGCGGTGCACTGAACATCTAAGCTATTCTTATCTATTTTTGACTCATCTGCACATGGCAAGAAAAGCACACCTATCAAGGGGCATACCCTTCATAATTATCATAAAGAAGAACCCTCAAAATAACTCGACAGTTATGCCAACCCTTCCGCTTCTGACACTCCATCTACCGCATCTCATCTACTACCTGCAAAAACATTGAAATCAACGAGATAGCACTAATTGCTCAATAAATAAACTCACTAGCTACCTTTTTACCTCCATTGCTTTTATTCTAAATTTCTTTCCTTACATCAAACTTCTCTATTCTTCTCTGCCTCTTTCTCAATTCTCAATTTCTCACTACTTAGATAGTAAACATGGTATCATGCATAGGTATAATGCATATGCACAATGCATAGCAATGCTAGGATAGCATTTTCTTTTTTTTTTCTTTTTTCTTCTTTCTGTTTCTTTTTTTTTTTTTTCTTTCTTTTCTCTTCTTTCTTTCTTTCTTTTTCTTTTCTTTCTTTCTTTCTTTCTTTCTTCTTTTTCTCTTCTATTCTTTCTTGCGTGAACTCGTTGAGGCATGAATTCAGAACCCGGCCGTGTGAGTGTATTCTCTAATTCTTTCTAGGTACAGTCCCTCATCCACATGCACTTCTAACAACTGTACAATTTTTCTTTCTGATTCTGAGGCCACTCACTAAAGGCATGTGGGGCTCTTCACTCCAGGTTCCCATCGCAACAACATTCTCTTCTCTTTTTTAAAAGTGTTCTTTAATGGTTTCTTTTTTTCTCTTTGTTCTCTAATGTTTTTTAATGCTCTTAAAGTATGTTGCATGTAGATGGGCTCTGCTTGTTATCTTTCTAAATTCACATGTTTAGATGCAAAAATGCAATATGGCATGTGAACATGTTATTCTCTACCATCTCAAAACTCATATCAAGATAGCTAGTATAATCATATCCATGCATGCACTCTCTTTGACATTTCATCAACAATTTGTATGCACACACAAAACTCTAAATTGGCTACACTTCTATATCTTTCTTAAGCCACCAATTTTTGGAGCAAACTCTGAAGTTATCAACATCAAATGGGCTAGGAATTACACTTCACAAATTCTACTCCAATCTTCCATAATTCACATCAAACTTTCATCAAACACCATATAAACAAACTCTACTTCTCATGGCTAAATTCTAACCATCATTCAACATCATTTCCATCAACAATTCTCAACATACACACACAACATACATATAAAATTTCTCTACACAATTATTGCTCAAATCATAACTAGGGTTGGATTTACTTACCTTAGTGTGAGCAACCCAAACACTTTAGTCTTCCTTCCCTCTTTCCTTAAACCCTAGAATATAAGTCATAAGAATTCAACACTTTAAAAGTAAATCTCACATCTTAGTGCAAGATCTTACCTAAGGATGCTTGAAATTGAAATTCTCCCAAAGTGAACCAACCTTCTATGAATTTCCTTGGAAAGTGATTGAAGAAAATTGAGAGAATTTGGATGAAGGTGACGTGAATAAAGGGTAGAGTGGCTAGGGTTCCTTCTTGAACCCATTAATATAACATAATAATATTTATAGATTCCCATTTTACCCTTGCACTTTCCATGAAATTCCATCAATGTCCTGTAGTCAATTACAAAAATTTCTCTCATTTCCATTGCATTCTCCATTGTAATTCACCTCTTTTCACTCCTCACACTTTCACTAATTATGGGTGGAATGACCATTTTGCCTCCTTAAGCAAGTTTTCCAGAATTTCACAAAAATTTCCAGTGAGTTCTGGCCCCGGCGAAGCACTTTCTTTGCCTCGGCGAAGTCTGCATTTTTTGCCACAAATTTGGTAGAAAGTTTCATTGCCCACCAAAATCCGGCAACAAAATCCTTTGCCGCGGAAGATGAAAAACTTGCCAACTTCAATCTTTCACTTTGGGATAAAGGCATAAGGATAAGACAAAAATAGAATTACATACCTCAATGTGGGTGTTACATCATCTTAGGTTCTTTTCTCAACCAGGTTAAAAATTTCTCTAATAAGTTCAAACGTTGTATTTGAATAATATTGGAAGTAAGACACTTATTATATACTTATTTGCTTAGATTGTTTACTCAAAGCAGGGGCCAACTATCAGACGTACTGTTGGTTGTTGTGAAGCAACTTCGTTCCAATCAGGCAAGGAAATTGAGAGTTTGTCAATGAATAGGCCTGATTTCTAGTTTGCACCACCAAATCTGTAACCTTTTTGATGTTGCGTTGAGGAAATCGTTATTGTTGGTTTATAGTACATGGAAAACTGTCTTGCACATACGCTTTTTGGTAAGCACAGTGATTTTTGTTTTGATTTTTGAATTGCTTTTGCATAAAGGAGTGCTTTCTGTAGTACATTTCTTATTGGTTAATTGGATTGTTAATAGGTTCACGCGGCAAGTACCTTGAAATTGGAGTGGGCAACAAGGCAAAAAATATGTGTTGGAAAGCTGAGGTCTAGCATTTCTCATGAAGAATCAACACTCAGGATATTCACAGAGACATAAAAGCTACAATGTATCTACTTGACTGGGAATTAAATGCTAAGATATCGACTTTGGATTTGCTAAGTTTAAGGAAGGGGAGAACTCCCATATTAGCACTAGAGTTGCTAGAACTATGTGCTACACTATTGGAGAACATTATTTCTGATCTCAAAATTTATAATGTAGTGTGAAGGTTTAAGTTTAATCTCAAAAAGCAGATGTTTGTAACTTTGGTGGGGTTGCTTTGGAAATTGCTAGGGGGAGAAGCAATGCACTTACAGGCACAAAATGGATGTGTTTGCCTTCTGATTGGGTAAGTTTCAGTGAATATATGTTTGTTGCTATGCTGTTTTTCATTTTTTTTTTTTCTCTTTTTTGCTTGGATGGTTGCAACCTTAATATTGCAACAGAAAGAAACTTGATGGAGATATTGGATCCAAAGTTGGAGTATAAGTTGACAAAGAAGAGGCTGAAAGAATGGTAAAGTGGCTTTGTTATGCTGTAATGCATCTCCAACATTGAGGCCTTTCTTTTATGTAAATTTTTTTTTTTCAGTTTTTTATTTTACTTAAAACTGGTTTTCTCTTTTTTTTTTTAAATTAAATTTTTTTATTATTTTCTTATTTTATTATATTTTTAATATTACACTTTGAAATCAAACATTTTTTTTTATATTTTTAATTGATTTTTTAGTTTTAAATTTAAAATTGAAAGACAAAACCAAATAAAATATTAGGGTATCTAAGTCTAGTTGTTTTAGGTTAAAATAACAGTAAGTGTCCCTGATTGGAACAAGGTAATTTAGTGTTTATAATTGAACAAATTGAAATTGTAACTGTTTGGTCCCTAAATCGAACAAAACTACTATTAGTATATCTCTAAATTGAACAATTGAAACTTGTATCCATTTTTTTGCATTTTATGAAAAGGTTGTACCTAAATTTGATAATATATCTCATTCGAAGCCAAAATCTTTTAGAAGAGTGTTCATTCAAGAGTAACATTATGGCAGCGAGTAAGTTCCCCTAATCCCCCAATTGTGGTAATGATTTCATCATATCTAAATATTGATTTTAGTGGAATAGAAGCTCATTAGGGCGCACCACAAAATGTTTTAACAAAGTTTAATCAGATAATTATTCTGAAATATTCTAAAATTACTACAATTGTTATATTTTTAACTAAAAAATGCAATATTTTTAACAAAAATATACCAAATTTCAAACTAATCAAGAAGATGATTGACTATCTAAAAATATTTTTAGTATCGCAAAAACCCTCCATTGACTATTACATATGATGGGCATGTTCCACGACCTTATAAAATATTCATGAAAATCTTCTTTTATACATAGGTATCCTTCCCTTTTTTCTTGTGTCATTTTTGAAGAAGATTTTTGTCTCTGGAAAATTCTATAAATGTCCCCAACTTTCAATAAAAAAAAAAAAATCCTAAATAAATAATTTGATAAAATTGGGCATAATTATATAAATAAATAAATAAACTATTCTCCTGCCAGTCTTTACTACGTCTTCCTTACATTTTACATTAACCAAATCTCTTTTTACAGCAACAACAGTAGCATGATGTAGTCATTGGGACAGCTAACAACACAGCACAGAAGCGCTTCTCCATAAACTGGCCGTCCTATCTCCATGTTCCATGAGACTACATAAAAAAGTTAATTAGCCGTTGTCAGCAATAACGGTTATGTCCGTGACAGCAAACACTGCCAACTGGTTACAGTTGGACGGATTTTCTGTACATCTAACAACATGTTCCTCTTTTCTCTTTTTCACATCTGGACTTTCTCCATTTATTGCTCTTACCATGTCTTGTAAGTTACAAGATCCTGACTATACACATGGTATAGAGTTGAATTCACCATACGATGAACTATTAAAGTTGTCACCTTTAGATCAACATCTATTTCCATTAGACTTCATTCACCTGTCAACATGGTTTTAAAACCGGCCACCCTGGCCGGATGGTTCAATTGGTTGAGCCAGAAATCGGTGATCGACGGCCGTCAGTTCGACTAAAAAATGAAATTTTCAAATGACCCAGTTTAAATGTGGTTGATCGGTTTTTTTGTTACGACCACTCGAAGTATGATATGATTACATGATATCATAACAGGGGTTGTCAACCTTAAGAGAGTTTTTTCACTTGTTTCCCTGATCTTGTTTGATATTATGTCACAATATCTTCATTTGTTGCTTTGATTCTACTCAAGAAGCACTACCTTCTCAATGAAAGCCAGCCTTCAAAACCAGAGCCATTTCCTTCTGTCATCATGGACTCTTTCTTCTGTGAATGCCAACAATACTTCTACTCACCTCAAACACAAATCAGCCCATGTACTTGGTTGGAATCTTTTTGAAACATGCGGGGAAGTATCATTTGTTATAACTTACCAAGTACAATTTAAAAGTACCTTCATAATTTCGTTTTCAATATTTCCCAATCTTGCATACCTTGATCTAAGAATAACTCTTTGGTTTTATCCTTGCTCAAATCAGTCACTAACAAATTTAGAGGTCCTTACTTTTTTTCCAATCAGTTATCTGGCTCTATTCCTAAGGAGATAAGCAACTTAAACTCTCTTTTGCTAAACTCTCTTTTGGCTCTCCATTAGGCAGAAATCAATTGAGTGGCTTTATCCTTCTTCAATTGGTAATTTGAGCAACTTAAAAGGTTTATACCTCCATACCAACAACCTTTCTAGGCCATTCCTATGGAGATGCAACTTGAAGTCCCTTTTGGATCTAGAGTTGAGCAAAAATCAATTGAATGGCTCTATTCCTCTTCCATTGGAAATTGAGCAACTTAGGATTATCAACTTTCAACTGATGACCTTTCTAGAGTCATCTCTGTGGAGATAGAAACTTGAATCCTTTTGGTTATAGATTGGACATAAATAAATTAAGTGGTCTATTTCCTTGTTCCTTGGAAATTTGGAGCAACTTAAGATGTTTACACTCCATACTAACAACTTTTTGGGCGCCATTCCTGAGAAGATAAGCAACTGATAGTCGTTTCAGAATAATTTGGGCATAAATCAACTGACTAGCTCTATTCCTTCCTCCTTCCTATTGGAAATTTGAGCAACTTAAAAGTTTTACACCTCAACACCAAACACTTTCTTGTGCAATTCCTAGGAGGATAAGCAACTTGAAGTCCCTTGCAGGTTTGAAGGTTGACACAAATCAACTGAGTGGCTCTATTCCTCATTCCATTGAGAATTTGAGCACTTAAAAGTTTATACCTCACAAAAAACAACCTTTCTAGCGCATTCTAAAGAAGATAGGCGAACTTAAGTCCTCTTTGGATCTGATTTACACAATCAACTTAGTGGCTCTATCCTTGTTCCATTGGATTTGAAGACACTTAAGAATTTTATACCCCATACGAACAACCTTTCTGATGCCATTCCTAAGGAGATAGGCAACTTGAAATCCATTCAAACCTAGTGTTGTGCACAAATCATAGTGTCTTATTTTCCTCCTTCCATTGAAATTTGAGCAACTTTGAAGCTCTATTCCTCCACACCACACCTTTATGGCACCATCCTGAAGAATAGGCAACTTGAAGTCCATTTCGGATCTACAATTGGGCACAAATCAACTAAGTGCTCTCTTCCCCATATATTTGTGAAGTGGATCATTACACACTTTGTTGTTGGTGAGAACCAATTGCTTGGCCATATCCCCAAGATTAGAGAGTTGCACTGACTAATTAGAGTCCACCTTAAAAAAACCACTTCATTGGAATATTTCTGAAGATTTCACATCTATCCAAATCTAATTTCATAGTCTTAGTGACAAAAATTTTATGTGAAATCTCATCTACCTAGGGAAAATGCTCACAATTAGGCACTTTAAATATTTTAGGGAATAATATTAATGAGAGCATCCTACTCTGAGATTCAAAACTCAACTGAACTATATGAGATTGAACTTTCTTCAAATCATTTATTGGAGAGATTCCAGTGGAATTTGAAGGTTGACTTCTCTTAACAAGCTTATTTTAACTAGGAATCAATTTTCTGGAGGCATACGTCGTGAAGTTGGCTTACTCAAAGAACTTAAGTTTCTGATTTCCCAAAAATAGATTAAGCAAGTTAATCCAGGATATTAGGGTACTTATCAAAATTTCACTACTGAATTTGAGAAACAATCATTTTAACCAAGAAATTCATTCCAGTTGGGATCTATGTTTCAACTTCATAGCTAGATTTGAGTCATAACTTACTAAGGAGAGATAACATCTCAGATATGTAATTTGGAGAGTTTGGAAAAATAAATCTTTCCTACATAACCTTTCTAGTTTAATACTAAGTTGTTTTGAAGATATGTAGGGCTTTTCAGGTATTGACATGTCTTATAATGAGTTACAAGTTCCATTCCCAACAACAAAGCATTTCAAGTGCTCCTATTGAAGATTACAAGAATGAAGGATTGTGTGGTAATGTTAGTGATTGACATCTTGTCAGGCTCTCATATCACACAAGCACGCCATAGGAAAGAGGTTGTCATCTCCTTCGCTATTTTAGGAGCACTTGCTCTTCTAATTGTGGTGCTTAATGTTCTTTTTTTCCAAAGAAAAAAGCAAGAGTCATCGAAACAACATAGAAGTGTGAACAAGGATGAATATCTTTCGGTATTAACTTTTATGGAAGATAATGTATGAAGAAATTGTGAGTGCAAAAGAGAATTTTGATGGCAATTATTGCATTGGGAAGGTGGATTGGAAGTGTTTACAGAGCACAACTTCTTTCAGGGACTATTTTGGTGATAAAGAAATTTCACTCCCTTCAACCTGATGAGATAGAAGACCAAAAAGAGTTTTTAATAAATAAGGGCATTAACAGAGTAGCAACATCGAAACATTGTAAATTTTTTTTTTTTGTTTACATTCTAGAAGCTCTTTTTTTTATTATGAGTATCTTGAAAGAGGTAGCTTGACCACATTCTTGAGTAATAAAGCTACAGCAAGATAATGGTATTGGGGTAAAAGTAACTATTTTGAAAGCTGTGTGTAATGCCTTGTCCTACATACACCACGATTGCTTCCCACCAATAGTCCATCGAGACATATCAAGCAAAATGTGTTGCTAGATTCAGAATATGAAGTTTATGTTTCAAACTTTGGAATTGCCAAATTTTTCAAGCTAGACTCATCCAATTGGACACAAGTTGTAGGCACATACGGATATATTGCACTAGGTATATATAATTCATTTATCTTTCACATTGCAGAACTTGCTTACACAATGAAGGTAACTGAAAAATGGGATGTATATAGCTTTGGAGTGTTAGCATTGGAAGTGATCAATGGAAAGCATCTGGATGATATCATTCCTACTCTATCCTCTCCTTTCACTTGGGAGAACTTGTTGCTAAACAATGTTTTGGACGAACGCCTTCCACTTCCTCCACCTACTAGTCAAGATCAATTGATAGCAATCATAAAGCTAACAATTGATTGCTTGGATTCCAATCCAAATTTAGGCCAACCATGAACATTGTTTCTCATATGTTTTCAACCACAACGGATCTTCCCTAGATGCCTTCAAACAATCAAACCAGGACAATTGATTGAGTAGAATGTCTTCAAGCTTGCAAAAGAATAAAATAATTTGTGTTGTTTCTCTTTTGGTTAATTGTGTGCATTTATGCATTTAGTTTCTTAGGCATTTTTTGTTTTGTTTTAATTATTATGTATTAGCATGCTTTCAAGAGGTAAGGATCATTATGTCCTCCTCTTTAGGTGTATTTAGTTTCTTTGTTGTTCAACAAAATTCCCTCATTCCATTGAGGTTTTATCAAAAATAAAAATTTCCAAGAAGAAATACATGTTTAATTTGATTGAAAAAACTTGTAAAAAATATTTATAAAAAATGTTTTAAAATATCATAACCCCCAAAGAATTTAATGCATCTAATTTACATCTAAGTTTAAGGAAAAATTCATGTAAAGGCACCTGGCAGATGGATTATAATGCCTGCCATGTTTACGATGGAACCTCATTTCTTCATTCAAATCTAATCATCATATTATTTCATCAAGCTACCAATTGCAAACTATAAAAACGATAGAACTAAGTTAGATTAAGTTAAGTTAAACACTGAAACAAACAATAGTACGAAACAAACAATAGTTCCTTTCAATTTTTAAGCAGTCTGAATTGGGGGAGATGCTCTAATAACGGAATGATGATGTTATATGAAGACTAGAATTCATTTCTCTTATGTTTTGGGTCCAACGAAAAAAGGAGAAAAAGCTGGGCCCAAATGCGGTGCTCAAGTTAATAGATAAACCCATCCAATAGTCTCACTTGGTGCTAAAGTGAGCTTGAAGATGTGATTTGAAATCTATTAAAATTGAACATTTCTTTTAAACAACCTCATATTTCAAAAATAAGTATTTTTCCATTTCTGTTATTAGATTTCAAATTGATTGTTTTGATATGTATTCACTGTGAATTTTTTTATTCAAAATAGAAAATGGTTCCAATAAAATGAATATCTGGAAAAAAATATAATTTCGTGGGGAATAGTTAGAAAAGAGGTGGAGTTTTAGAAGCACAAAAGTCTTCAATAGGAATTTAGGTAAGGTTATTTCAACATTGTAATTTTTATAAAAAGGGGTTTGTAAAGAGAAATTTTAGGTGCAAAGTCATGATATAATTGACCTATGATTTTCTTTCACTTTCTCATAAGCCAAACACAATTGTTGAGCTATAAAACTTCAAAATATAAGTGAAGATAAATATTTGTGATTCTTCACGCCCCAATTTACTGGTTTTCAATTCCAAATAATGGGTCGTTTAGTATGGTTTATTGGAATAGAGCATAGAAGAACTTATTGGAGTAGAGCTTAGGAAAATATGTAGTTCTTTGGTTAGGAAAATGTAAAAGACTTAATTATAATATTAATTTCCAATAATGGCTTTAATATACAAGAATAAATCGAATAAAATAAGAATTTTTGGAAATTTAAACACTTTAAGATAAGTTTTAAAAGAACTCGAAGGGAGAAGCTCAAATTTTGATAAAATCGCCTATTTTAAAACCTATTAACATTGTTAATTAGTAGATAAACCCAACCAAATGGCCTCACTCTTAATGTATGATAACTTTTCTAGTCTTCTATAGGCAGTGGAGGACTGCCGCACCTAGGCTTAATTTTTTTTTTTTTTTTTTTTTTTTTTTTTTTTTTTTTAAGGAGAGATAGTAATTTTGTACTCTAAGGGTGTATTTGGTTAGGGGTAATAGGAGATTACTAAAGTAATATCATCTTATATTACTAGAGTAATGTCATCTTATATTATTTGATTATCATGTTTGATGGTTAAATAATATAAGATTCCGGTAATCTTTCAAAACTAATAGTAATTATTGTTGGTAATATATGAGGTAATATGATTTCCTCTATTTTCTTAAGTATTTTAAGATTACTTTGTAAGCTTATTTTTTACAATTTTATTCTTAACTATTAAAATTTTTGGACAAAAATACCCTTGTTTTGAAAAAAATTTACAAAAAAATTCAAGGACTATTTTATCCTTATATACAAAATTTTTAGAACATAAATACCCCTACACTTTGAAAAAATTACCCAGGGGTGGTGGCCGAATCTGGCCACCACTACCAACGGCCGCCTACGAGCTCTCAATTACGGCTAGACAGCTAGATAGATCTGGCCGTCGTTGATAGCCAGAATATGGCCGTCAACAGCTAGAACGCTTGCCATCGACGGCCATAACACTAGCTATTAATGAAAACTAGATCTCTAGTCATTAACGACGACCAGAAATGGACATATCAGCGCACAACCAACCAGATATGACAGGTCATGTGCGGTTCCGGCCATTGTCACAGCCGCCGGCGGTGATGATAGGTGGCTGATAGTGGCTTGGGGGTGAGAGGGGGTGTTTTTGTTAAGTTTTAAACTTCTTTGGTTATTGGGGTGTTTTAGCAAATTTCAAATGTAGGGGTTTAAATTAAATTATTCAAAAAATAATATTATATTAATATTTAAAAAGGAGGACAATTTAGTAAATTATATAATATACTCACTAATTTATTGCAACCAACTAAGCACATTTTTCTAAACATTCTAACAATCTTCAAGATAATCTATCTTTTCATTAATATAACATTCCCAATAGGATAACATTCCTTGAACCAAACACACCCTAAAAAACAATTCTTTTCCCTTTGACCCTTCATATTTCTTAAACTTTTTTATCCCCTTAATATATGTTTTTTTTTTTTTTTCTACTTTGATCTACCTCTTCATCAAACATTAAAATTCCCCATTAAACATAATTTCCTAGTTCCCCATTGTGAGGAGGATTTTGACAGTGAGCTCTATTCATCCTTACCTCAAGCAGATGAGTCCGGAGATCAATCGCTTGCGAGCCTGCTTTGTCATGCACACTAGTGCGCAAGATGAAGTCATGATGGTTGGGATAGTAGGTGATGTCATGCTCCTCGGTACATTGCTCGTGACGTTGGTTAAAGCTGGAATGTCGGTTGTTGCCAAAATGAAATTCATGGCTAACCTCACGAACTTACGAGTTTGAGCTTGCCTTTGGCCTAGGTTAAAACCGGCATGCTGGCATTAGGCATTTCGTCAATTTGGATGAGAGTCCTTTTGGAGACCATTGACCATTGTCTTCATTTTCCCCTATGGGCTGTTTGCCTAATCACCTCCCAGGGTTAACCTGCCACTAAGATTCACGCTCGTGAGTGAAATGTGCCTAGCAAAGTCTAGGGTAACAGTCGCTCTTTGCTACCGACGAACCAAATTGGTCACTAGCAGAGTTATTTTGCCCAGTGTGTGTAACCTTGGTGAAGCATGGCTAATCGAGATTCTGGTTGACCTGCTGCTGGTTCCTTAAGTCAGCCACATTCTATTGCACCACTTGTGCAACCAGCGTCCTTATCATCTCCATCAACTGTCCATTCTCGAGATTAGGGGTCCCTACCCCTAATTAATTTGCTACTTGTTGCATCGGTGGTACTAGTGGTTGGCCTGGAGTAGTTGTTTGATTCACCTCCTGGTGGGTGGCTTCCACATTGTCGTGGTTTTCAGTGGTTGCTTTGGATCTTGTATAGGCCATTGGGAATTTCAGGTGATCAGTTGTTCACTAAAGTTGTTTTTTGCCGAAAATAAGAGAAGTAGGCAGAGACCCTCCTTCTAGCACCAAAATGTTGATACGAAAATCGCATCAACCTGAGAGAACCAATTAACCTTGGTGGAATCAAAATGGATGTGTGCATGATTAAAGATAACCAGCAATTGAATGTAAATGTGTGTAAAAAATGTAAAGAACACAAAAGGATTTTTAAAGTGGTTTGGCAAGTTAGAACTTGAGTCTACGTCCACTGTTATCTTATTGCTTTTGAAGGATTACAAGAACAATAAATCTACCTAGAATAATTTGCTAACCCCTCTCTCATCATTTGAGGGGGTTCATATACCAATTTGCAATTAATAGGGGGAGATAAGTTTGGGATTGCAATCAAAGTTGGTTTGTAATCCCGTGATCTTCATGATCATGCGCTGAGATTGCGTTGCCAGAAGTGTTGATCTTATCCCTTCCAAAATATCCGAGATTGGAGTTTATCTTTTATTTCATTGAACAACTGTTTGGATTGATCACTGGGACAAGCTTCGCCTGGGTCGAGCTTACTTTGAATCAAATTGATTTTGAGTCGAGCTTGTTCTTGGTCAAACTACTTTCTGCAAGCTTCCAAGATCTGCAAGCCCTTATGGCAAAAATCACACACAACAATCCTAGTGGGGGAAATTAATGAATAGTCTTAATTAATAATTATATTATAAAAACTGAACATCATTAACTCGTCTCAAGCTGAAATATTATTCTGTCAACAGTTACGATGTTTATGAAGCAACAGTGGTTTCTTCTACTTTGTTTTGTGATCATTTTATCTTGCTTTCGGCCTCTAAAATGTGATCAGCTTCCACTGCATCCTGCTTCTGACAAAGGTAAATCAATTAGTTTCAGCATTAATTAATTATACTTATTATCTTTTTAGCCTTTTTCTATTGGAGGTCTTAATCATTATTGTAGATGCAAAAAATCTACCGTCAGGAAAATAGGGTCTGATCCCATGAGATTGAGGCCACTGACAATCCGCTAGACCTGCACACATGAAAGGGCAAGCGTGAAGCTTTCGGAAAACACTGGGGTGGTGTTTACCGTAGGCACTTCGACACTCAAGTCAGCAAGGCTGAAAGAGATTTAATAAGAATTAAGGAGAAGAAGAATTACCAGGAGTCTTGTCGGAGGGTAGGACTACGGCGAAGGCGTTGGGTTTTTGGAAGCAAGAACTTAGGAGCAAATAGATGGTTTTGAGTAGTGTCGATTAACTGTGGGAGATTCCCCTTAATGAGAGGGTAAGCCTCTGTTTTTACAGTAAACCCAAGGGGTTGGAGTCCTAGTAGGACACTGAGTCCTCTTTTTTGGGAGATAATCCCTATCAAGAAAGAAATATGATTTTTTCCCCTTATTAGATTAAGTTTAATAGTTTAAATAAGATTTGAAATCTTAGTAGGACATTAAGTCCTATTGTGGGAGATAATCCCTATCATAAAAAAGATAAGATTTCTTGAACTTATCATATTAAGTTTAATAGTTTGAGTAAGATTTGGAATCTTAGTAGAAGAGGAAATAGATTGGGATTCTGATTTCCTATTTATAGACTGTTGCAGGCTAATGGGCTGAAACCCAGTTTAGCTTAACTTATAGGATAGCCCAACTCATAGAGTGGGTAGGTCGCAAGGTGATTTTAAGCATAAGCCCAATCGGGATTGGGTTAAGGCTTTGGGTCGTGACATGTTTATTTAGTTATTGGGCCTCGTCAAGCCCAAGACGATTTTTGGCCCTAACAATTATATTAATCAACATGCATCTTATAATAATATATCGTTTCATCAGTTTATGAAGCCTTGTGGTAATTAAGGCTCTTTCAGCTGGTATAAGAGAGGAATTATAAGGAAAAGAAATTAAAGAAATGAGAGGAAAATTATTAATATCTTAATTTTATTGAAGGATATAAATTAGAGAATAATTAATCAAGTAATCTCATATGTTTATTCTTAATACATATGATAAGATGGGTAATACTTGTGTTGATGCTTTCATGTGTTTTATCAACACAATTATAGATAATATTTTTAGATTTATTAATGATTTTTAAGTAAAAATCAAAATTTTAGTTAGGATTTGATTGTAATAGTAGTGTCTTGTGCTTGGTGGGGTATGAGATTGGATAAGAATGTTTATATTAAAAAAATATTTTAAAACTTTTAAAACTAATTTAACAAAAAAATTTAAATTATTAAATACTTCTAACATTTTAAATTATTTTATAAATAATTAAAAAATTTATGTGTTAGATAGTGAGTTAACTTATACATAGTAACCCCGAGAAGATTCAAGCTCTACTCGATATGGAGAGCCAGACCAGCAAAAAACAGATCATGTGTCTTAATGGACGAATAGCAGCACTTAGTTGCTTCATATCGAGGTTAACAGATCGCTGCTTACCGTTCTTCAATGTCCTAAAGGCCAACAAGAAGTTCGAGTGGACACCTGAGTGCGAACACGCATTCCAAAGCATAAAAGAACACCTTGGGAAACCACCTCTCCTGTCCAAGCCTTTTCCAAAGGAAATCCTGCTTCTGTACTTGTCCGTCTCTCAGTTCGCGGTCAGTGCAGCCCTGATTCGGGAAGAGGAAAAGGCACAATGGCCAGTGTACTATGCGAGCAAGCGTCTGACGGATGCCGAGATGCAGTATCCGAAGATGGAGCGATTAGCATATGCCCTGCTGATCACCTCCAGGAAGCTACGACCTTACTTCCATGCCCATACTATCCATGTGATGACTAATTACCCACTCAGGCAAGCCCTTTAGAAGCCAGAAGCATCGGGTAAATTACTCAAATGGGCCATGGAATTGAGTTAGTTCGATCTGAAGTACAAGCCAAGATCGACTATCAAGGGGCAGGCAGTTGCTGACTTCATCTCAGAATTTTCCTATCTTCCAAGTGAGCAATAGCCTGGCGAAGCCATTCAGGAAAATATTCAGAACCTGTCGACCTGGAGCCTCTACGTCAACGGGTCATCGAACAGAAAAAGGGCCAGTGTAGGTCTTCTTCTTGTGAGCGCCGAAGGGGCTCACATTCATGGCATTCTCCGATTCGGATTTAAAGCAACCAATAATGAGGCTGAGTATGAAGCTCTGCTCGCTGTGTTGCGGTTGGCCAGAGAAATGGATGCAACCGCAATCAGTGTCCACAGCGACTTCATGCTAGTCATCAACCAGATTTTGGGAGAATACCAAGCCAAGGAAGAAAACATGATCCGCTATCTGAAACAAGCTAAGGCCGCACTCGAGCCGTTCGAACATTTTGAAATCACTCATATTCCCAGAGACAGCAACTTTGTGGCAGACGCCCTGGCAAGGATAGCCTCATCGTTGGACTCAGAGGCACCAGATAGCATTCCTGTTCGGCTCGTCGAAGCCCCAAGTATCAGCCCGATCGATCAGGTCATGAATGTGACGCATTCCGACTCCTGGATGACTCCCATTCTCTAGTACCTTAGGGATGGGATCTTGCCTGATGGCAAGGTCGAGGCAAGAGTTCTGCGAACAAGATCTGCTAATTACACCCTCATCGGGGACCAATTGTATAGGAGAGGATTTAGTGCCCCTCTCCTTCGATGCGTAACCAGCGAAGAAGTAGAATATATCATGAGGGAAATTCATGAAGGGATCTGCAGTAATCACACCACCGCACGATCTCTTGCAAACAAGGTTGTTCGCCACGGGTACTATTGGCCCCGAATTCAGGATGACGCCTACAATTTTGTCAAGAGGTGTGATAAATGTCAGCGGTTCGCGAGCATACCGCAAGCTCCTTCCCATGAATTGATTACTATAACTAGCCCCTGGCCTTTTTCCATGTGGGGGATCGATCTCATCGGTCCCATGCCAGTTGGAAAAGGGGGAGTCAAATATGTCGTCGTCGCGGTAGATTACTTCACCAAATGGGTAGAAGCCGAACCGCTAGCCGTGATCACCACCAGAAAACTCAAAGACTTCGTTTTTAGGAATATTATGTGCCACTTTAGAATTCCTCACACCCTCATTGCGGATAATGGAAAACAATTCGACAAAGAGGAATTCAAGCAGTTTTGCGACGAGCTGGGCATCCATAAGAAATTCGCCTCGCCAGACCGCAAGCAAATGGCCAAGTTGAAGTTGTCAACAAAATCATCAAGTACACTCTGAAGGCCAAACTTGGCACAGCCAAGGGAAATTGGGCTAACGACCTCCCGGAAGTCCTATGGGCGTATAGAACAGCTTCAAGAACCTCCACCTCGAAAACACCATTTTCGCTAGCATATTGGTACGAAGCAATGATTCCCGTTAAGGTAGGAACTGGTTCACTTCAGAAAGATTTGTACAATGAGGCCGACAACGAAGCGCTCATAAGGGCAAGCCTGGACCTTGTTGAAGAACATCGCAGCAAGGCTTCGCTAAGGATAACAGCCTATCAGCAACGCACGAAAAAGTTCTTCGATTCAAAGGTCAAGCAAAAAGACTTCCAGGTCGGCGATTTGGTGTTAAAAGAAGTCCTCCTCGGAACCAGGGAACCAAGTATGGGAATTTTAGGGCTGAACTAGGAATGTCCGTACTGCATTGATAAAGTAATCAGACCGGGCACTTATTATCTCAAAAGGCTAAATGATTCCAAGGTACCCCGAGCCTGGAATGCCGAGCACCTTCGACCATACTATCAGTAATTCCGAACTCGGCTTTCCTTGTAAATTAACTTCTGATTTTTGTAAGTCATTTCTTTGTAAAATTTTATCTTGGACGTTTGTAGCAATCTTTGTATGTGATCCTTTTCGTGCGAATGAGTTATGTTATCTTTGACTCAATGAATGTAAGCAATCAGAAAGTACTCATGTATAATGAAACAAACAGAAATTGTATAAGTCAAAAATTTGAATTTTATTAATAAGAAGTACAACAGGCAAAAAGATATGGCAGAGGACCCTAAATTGACTCCTAAAGAGGCGATCTCGACATCCTAAGGCTGGTTGGTGGAAGGTTTGTCCGAAGCATGTCTCGAACCACCCGCTTGGGAGGTCGCGGCTTCATCATCCTCCAGCGCCATTGTCATGAGTGTTTCACGCTAGTCTTCTGGGAGGTCAGACATGTCGAGTCACGGATTCATCTGCCGCAGGTAAATAGACTTGATCACCCATTCGACAGCCCTCTCCTCGACCTCCGTACCCTGCTTCTGCATCTCCTCTGTCAAGGAAGTAACTTTCCCTTAACTTTCCTGAAGTTCAACTGCAAGAGCTTGCCTTAGCTTCTCAGAAGCCTCTCTCTCCTGCTCTGCTCGCGCGACCTGTAAAGAGGTCGCTTTCAGTTCTTGGTCCTTCTCCCTGCCCTGCTTGGAGAATCTAGCTATGGTCCTTTGTAGTTCCTTTATCTCTTCTCCCTGCCTCTCGAGCTGCGTCTTCTGAAGTCAACCGTGCGAAGAGCCGCGTCCCTTTCATTCTGGAGTTGGTTCGCCAATTTGGAAGATAAGTTTCTCTCTGTTTTGGCGACCTCTAGGCTTCACCTGAGCGTCGCATTCTCTCCCTTCAACGCGACCTCCCCTTTTGCGGCCCCCAGTTGAGCCTTCTTCAAAGACATTCGCATGGAAAAAAGAGCCTGCGAACAAAGAAAGATGGAGTTAGCCAATAAAAAGAAGCTAAGGGTAGTTCCCGCCAGGGACAGTTCGCTCACCTTGCTTATGTGTTGGATCGACATGGACATCAGGTCGACGTCGCTGAAATTTGCGAACTGCTCGAATGATTCTGAGAGTCCACATTCCAGTAAAGTGTAGACCACCGGCTGCAGGTACTCTAGTAGGTTCCCTACCAAGTCCAACATTAGGGTATCCGTCTTCACACCTTCAGTAGTGGTCATGTCAACCATCGGTTCCTTTCCCGACCTTCTCCCGACATCCCTCTGCGACCTCCTTAGCCGCTCGCCTTCATATTCGGTCTCTGATTCCTCGACCTGAATCTGCCTCCTCTTTTTTCACTAAGCCATCGTCTTCATCCTTGGGTGAGCAGGCGACGGCTGGGAGACCTTCGTGGTTCACATTGGTACATCTTCTGCTGGCTGCGACTAAGAAGTTTCGAAAGGTAGCGTCGGTTGGCTCGGGGTTGCACCCTCAGTCGGGGGGATTGTTTGAGCAGCTTCGGTCGCCTTAGCTTTCTTTGACCGAGGAAAATTGAAAGGCCTTCGTCGAGGCTGCTTTGGCTCCTTCGGTGTCATGGTTGTTGCATGCAAGGCAAGGTTAGTAAAGGCATTATATTCCACGACCAGGAAAAGAATCAGTTAGTAGAACTTACTTGGTGGAGGCTCTAACGACGCACTTGCGTTAAAGAAACCGTATTTCCGCAAATTTGCGGTCGTCACAAATTTTTTTGCGTCGTGCTTGTCCTCAGGTAGGGAGCCAAAATGCACGATTCTTCTCCTATCGTAGAGTAGCCCTATTTCGGTCATCTTGTTAACTATCAAAAAGAAAAAACCAGGTCGTTAGAGTGAACACACTTCGAACGCAATAAGTTCGCCAAAGCAAAACAGAAATGCAAGCAAAGAGAAAGAGCCTACTCGATTCCTGGAAGCAGCAATGGCCATCATAATGAAAGAAGAAAAACTTCGTTTCGTAGGCCCCCGCATTGTTGGGATAGCTGTGTATCCCATCGACAATGGTTGGTCGCCTGGATAAGCAATACAAGTCCTTGTCCTTGCTCTTTTTTAGAAAATACGAGCAGTCGAGCTCTAAGGCGGTCAGCTTGCCCAGCCCATTCTCCTGGCACGTGATGTACATTACAACAGCAATGACATACGCGTTTGGGGTCAGCTGTATCAGTGCGACCCCGAAGTGGTCGAGAAACAACCTGATGAAAGGGTGTAGGGGGATAAGTCCACCACCCTTGATAATCTCCTCAGAGATCACAGCCAGGCCGCTTGATGGGTATCGTGACGAATGCGTCAGGTCATGGAAAACGTCCACCTCGATACCGTATTAGTTTATTACCCTCTCGAGTTCTTCCCTGGTAAGTACCGAGAAAACCTTAAAAGGGATGCTAAAAGCACCTTGCGGGGATGAACTGGTTCCTTGCTCGGATCTGGCTGTTGGAGGTCCATTTCGCCAGTCTGCAAAAGCGACAAGCAGAAGGCTTATTTGGCCTCCGTACACTATTTGTACGATGACGTGGGAGGAAACAAACTCCCTAAATCCTAAAGGAAACCCTAGCGGCGTGATTTGAACCGCCATTCATGGCTCGAACCCGGTGCAAACGTCTAGTCTCTGATGGGTTACCCGAAGACTGACACCATTAACTCATGGAAGAAATGAAATAATGGCAGGGAAGCTCTTACCTCTCGGAGTATGACGACTGTTTCTACTTCAAATGCTGGAAAAATGCAGGTTTGGAAGACAAAGGTTCTTGGCCTGTGAAAATCTTTTGTTCTCTATGAAAAAGGCTTTGGTGACATTGCCTAAGAACGATTTGAGGTTTTTATAGCGTGTGAATCGGCGTTTGGACCTCCTAGAATCGAAATGACGTTTGGACGGTAAAGGCTTCTCACCGTTGAACTTGGCCACGTGTCACTCATCAGCGAGGAAGGGTGAACGAAACGACTAGATAAAGTCAAACTTTCATCTTTCCAATTGAAAAGCTCAAACGACGGCCATCGTTCTCTCAGAGCATTAATTGCATCTTAAATCTTCATTTAATGCTCTGGTAAGGTACGCTGTTCCAACGTATAATGCATTTAATGTTCTGAAAAAGTGTACTGTTTCAGCATACAACGCATTTAATGCGATTGGCTGGCATTTATCACACAAAGGACACACCTGTCAGTGCAGGGATCGCTTCATTAAATGCATCCTTACCACCAGAGCAAACAGGTGATGTTGGACAAAATCAGGTCGCTCGTCCCTGAACATACAAGGTCGCACTCATAAAAATGTCACTCCGACCTATTCCCAAACAGTCCAGAATTTCTAGAAATCATCTCGCTGTGGCATGACTTATAGTTTCCAAGGTTCAGTCCTCAAACTTTAAAAACTAGGGGACTTCTGTTATGCCTAAAAAATATGAAGGCTGACGTCAAGTCCTTTCAGCCCACAAAAGTCAGGTCATTGGAACAACCACCGCCTGCGTCCGTTAGGATAGTGGGTGCGCGTCAGGCTAGTCAAGAGCTGTGGTGCTCCCACGTGTCTAATCCCTGCTCTAAATCGCATGAGTCACTCAGGATTTGCATGGATAATCCCGCCAACTTATAGATTTAGTGATCATTGCCTCATGGCATCTCACTATATATTTGAAGTTCATCTCTCATTGAAGGGGATTAGCATATTTTACACTTGATTAATTACTCTCTCTTTTCTAGAAATATCAGCATTTGATATTTTGTAACATTATTGTAAAGTCAGTCAGCTAAAAGCGACCTAACCTTTATCATCAATACAAGCATCAGTGGACGTAAGACTTGCTACCTTAGCATCCGAACCACTTTAAAAATTGTCCCCATTGCATTTACTATCTCTTTATCCATTACATTCACGTGTGTCTTCTGGGTCCACACAGCATTTCACACGTGCGTTTCGTTGGTGTAAAATCACGCATCAACAAATTTCAATCTTGATATAGTTATTTCAATCATGGTTGTTAAATCGTGTATCATATCGTGGATTGAAAACTTAATTTTTCGAATCGTATATCGCGTATCGTATCGTATGACACACTTTTTTTCAAAAAAATTAATAAAATAAAAAAAAATTCTAAAAATTAATATCACTCATGTGATTAATTAACGAATTTTGTAGTATTATTGGCTTTAAATTATGGTATTACATAATCAAAATTAAGCATAAAATTAAGAATCTATATCATTTTCTCTCAACCATTCATATTATTTACAAGATCAATGTCAATATCTATATCTCTACTATTGTTATTATTATCACGTAAAATGAACAACACATCTTCCTTTTCACTTTTTCCATGCAAAATAGGTAAATCTGGGCAGGTTTTAGTGAACCAAGTTAGGTGACCCGAATCCGACCCTAAAAATATTTTGGGCCTTCTAACCATATTGAATCGTATCGTAGGATACTAATAACCATGATTTCAATAACTGTGACATTTCCACACGTAATGAGTGAGAACACATGGGCTAAGTCTTATGACAATTTTAGTAAACCGTTGAATCAAAACGTTTATATTTGATTCAACGGTGCTGAGAGATTTTGCGCTAGTATTAAATTTAACTACCTTAAATTTTGTATATTATTATCGTTGGATCAATAAAGATTAACGACTGAAAAAAGTGTCAAAAATTAAGCCACATTATCTCAACCCTCATATAAATAGTTAATTAAAATAAACTTGAATAAGAAATATATTAATCATCAACACATTAAATTTAGTTAGTGTTAATGAAAAAATAAGATTTGTTTGGTATTGTTGTAACTTTAAACTTAATCAATGTTCAATCAACTTTGAAAATAATCAATTTCCTAAAGAAGTTAGAACGTGTATGATATATATGGCTTTTATAAAAAAAAACCTATGATTATGTGTTTAGTAAATTATATTTTTAAATTGTTGTTGCATGTATAATGATAAAACTGAGAATATTTTATTTCTTCATAAATTATTCTTATAATTATAAATTGTATTAGAATAATTTATATCAAATATATTATTGTTAGGGCCAAAAATCGTCTTCGGCCCAAGTAGGGAAATAAGATCACTTGTGAAGAATGACCAGGCCCAATCTTGCAGAGGCCCAATTCGGATTAGCCCTATCTGATACGAAGTATAACCAGCCCGAACTACATGGGCGCGAGCCTCTTAAGCCCTGTCTAATATCTAGGCCTATGAGTGAGCCCAGAGCCCATAGCCCCTTCAACATTTTCCCATTCTTGATCAAATCCCTATTCAAGGTCGTCTTCCTCTTTCCTGGCGACTTTCCCACTTGAGGGTCATTCTCCTAAATGGAATTAACTTCCTATTTAGACACTGATAAGGACGGCTGAGTACTACCCTGATTCTTCTAGGGTTGGCTTCACAGTCACACTAGGACTCCTGCTCCCACCAGGATTGGAAGACCAGACGACCACTATATAAGCAGAGGCCAATCCTCTCACAAAGGACATCGACATTACACCTTCACACCCAAGGCTCTTTACTTGAGAGTCTCGCTTATTCGCCGTAGTCACAGTCCCCGACTAGACTTCCGGTAATCTCTCATTCCCTAGCCTCACTATATTAGCCTCTCAGCCTTACTGACTTGAGCGTCGGAGTGCCTACGGCAAACACCATCCTGGTGTTTCCCATTCGCTTCACGCGTGTTTCTCTACGTGTGCAGGTACAGCAGATCGCTAGTGGCCTCAACCTCACGGGATTAGACCCCTCTTTCCGTACAGGTAGATTTTTACGTCTACAGTTTGGCACCCACCGTGGGGCCTCTAGCAATCATTCGACGTGACGAACCTTGCTATGTGGAGGAATATTCCATGGCTGACAATCCAGACGACGTTAACTCAGGCCTCGAGACCAGACTGGAGGCTTTGACCGCTCTCATGCAACAAAACTTAGACAAGGTGGCCGCACTGGAAGCCGAAAACACATCCATCAGGCTCGAGAACCAGTCGCTAAAAGAGAAAGTAAGTCGATTCTATGAACTCGAGTTTCTGCCCGACCAAGCACCTCCCAATCGTTTCCGCACCATTATCCCATCCATGCAACCCCTCTCCACACCAGAGCATCAACCCTCGGATGCTAGTAAAGGGCCGCGACCGCTTAACGCATTGGCGCTCGACTACTCAGTTCTGACTAACGGAGATAAAGGTACAATAGGGCGCGGTCCAGTCGACCCATCCCAGCCTCATGATCAAAACGATCCAACAATAGAGAACCCGAAGGATCAACCCATCTCCACCATACCACTTCCCCTCCAGTCAACCCAAACACAAACCCCCTCCTGCCTGGCTCACCCTCGCGGGGTGAACGGCCAAACCAAACCAACTCCAACTCTTGAGCCCGTCCATCCCGAAAGACCGAACGACTACCAGACAACTCCCCTGACCGTTCATGTAGGGAAGAACAACAGAACAGTGACAATGGGAGTCATCCAACCAGAAGGGATGAACGAAGACACATGCTACCAAGGAGCGCACGATTGACTTATCTATCAGTCTACCCCCCGAGGGATGACCCCACGAGACGTACCAGACCCGGTAAGACGGGATGACCCGATAGTATCCCTTTCCCCTGTGGAACAGTTACCGGCCAAGAGACTGGCCGACGTTGAGGTGGTAATAAGGCGTATCCCAGGAATGCCAATCCCAACCAAGAAGAGCAGACCGAATTGTTACGCCGATTCACCTTTTGCAGACGAGATCGCCCTGGCTGACATGCCCCAGAAATTCACTATTCCCAACATGAAACCATATGACGGTACCACTGACCCGGACGACCACATAGCCTCGTACAAACAGCGGATGTTCACTGTTTTCATACCCCGACCGCTTAGAGAAGCCTGCATGTGCAAAAGTTTCGGTTCTAGTTTGTCCAGCCCAACACTCCAATGGTACACGAACCTCCCGAACGGATCCATCGATTCATTCGCTCAGCTTACTGACACCTTTGTGGAACAGTTCGCCAGCAGCAAGAAGCTAGAGAAGTTGTCGGCCGACTTGTACCGAGTATACCAACGAAAGGGGGAACCATTAAGAGAGTATGTTAGCAGATTCAACAAAGAGAAGATCTCTATTCCTTCCTGTAACCCCGAGACTGCTGTGGACGCTTTCAGAAAAGGCCTCCTCCCAGATGGAGAACTATACAAAGAGCTTACAAAGCTGGGCTGCACCACCATGGAAGACGCTCTGGCCCGAGCCGTTATCCAGATAAGGTGGGAGGAAGATGAGATGAACCGAGCCGCCCATTCCAGATACGAACCAAGGCGGAATGACAGGAAGCCAGAGCCTAGACCGGTAGAACACCGCTACCAACCCCCCGCACGGAATCTGGGCAGAGCCAGGAGACCATATGACCGCCGACCCTTGAGAAGTGATAACAGGCATTTGGGATCGAACCAGTTCAAAATACTAGAATACAGTCTCAGCATCGAACCAACCCAGGTCATAGCGATAATGAAAGGAATGGGATCCGCTGTCAAATGGCCTAGTAAGCTCAATCCCGAGGCCAGGAGAGACACAACCAAGTGGTGCGAGTTCCACAACGATCACGGGCATAACACCGCAGACTGCATCACCTTGCGCCTCGAGGTTGCCGCACTTCTGAAGAGAGGACATCTCCGTGATCTACTCACTGACAAGAGAAAGAACACCATTAGCCAGAAAAGCTCCAAACAACAGTTGCCCTCTCAGCGAGAACCCACACCAAAGGGTTTCTGCTTGCTAATCTCCGGAGGATCAGAAATCAGTGGGGTAAGCTACTCATCAGCGAAACAGCATGCTAGAACTAACCATCATGAAGTCCAATCCGTCCACCCGGTCTCAAGGACATACTCCCATCAGGTAATTCAATTTGAGGATGACGAACCGATCACCCTAGCCGCTCCTCACCACGACGCTTTAGTCCTCTCCCTGCAAATAGCCAACATCCTAGTGAAAAGGGTGTTCGTAGATGGGGGTTCGTCAGCGAATATCCTATTCCTCGAAGCGGTGCAATAGGGCTGGAAGAAGCAAATATCAACAGGCAACCGACACTGCTAGTAGGATTCAGCTCGGAGCAGAAATACACTATCGAGGAGATCACCCTTCCTATCTATGCCGGCAGAGTAAACAAACAGATAGTCTTCCTGGTGATCGACTGCCCATTCCCCTACAACGCCATTTTGGGCCGCCCCTGGATCCACGACATGCGGGCAGTCCCATCTATTTTCCTTCAGACAATCAGGTTTCCGACCAAGTGGGGAGTACGGGAGATCAAGGGCGACCCTAAAGCTTCCAGGGACTGATACAACAAAGCCTTCAAAGGCAAGGGAAACTCTTCATAGCAATTACAGTCTCGTCCAATCCCTGACAGAGCCTGACCAACTGACCATTGAGGAGTTGGATGAAGTGCAAATACATCCGAATGACGGAGAGAAAGACACACATAGGCTCCCGCCTCGACCCAAGACAAGAGAGAAGTGATAGAATTTCTAAAACAGAACGAAGACTGTTTCGTCTGGGTCCCATGCTGACATGACCGGAATCAATCCCGACGTAATGGTCATCAGCTCAAGGCACCAGACCACCCGCCAGTCAAGCAGAAGAGGAGGAAATTCGCACCTGAGCGAAACCAGATCATCAATGAAGAGAATTGAGAAGCTCCTAAACAACGGCATGATCAGAGAGGTCCACTACCCCGATGGCTGGTAAACGTTGTAGTTGTAAAGAAAAAGAACGGGAAGTGGAGAGTCTGCATCGACTTCACTGACTTAAACAAGCCTGCCCCAAGGATTCTTTCCCTCCCACATATCGACATGATGGTAGACGCGACCGTGGGGCACGAACTCCTCAGTTTCATGGACGCCTTCTCGGGATACAATCAGATTCTGATGCATGGGACGACCAAGAGAAGACAGCTTTCATCACAGAGAGGGGAACCTATTGTATAAAGTAATGCCGTTTGGACTGAAAAACGCCGGAGCCACCTACCAAGCTGGTCAACAAAAATGTTCTCGACCACTTAGGGAAGACCATGGAAGTTTACACGGCGACATCCTTGTAAATCCCTGATTGCCGAACAACACCTCGACCACCTTAGCCAGGCATTCGCCATTCCCGGAAGTACAACATGAAACTGAACCCAGAAAAGTGCTCATTCGGGTCTCATCAGGTAAATTCTTAGGCTATATGGTTACTCAGCGAGGAATAGAAGCAAACCCCGACCAGATCAGAGCGGTCCTCAGCATACCATCCCCAACTTGCATCAGAGATGTCAGCGTCTTGTAGGACGAGTGGCCGCCCTGAGCCGCTTCATCTCAGATCCGCTGACAAGTGCCACCTCTTCTTCCACGCCCTCAAAAAATCCAACAAGTTCGATTGGACCCCCTCATGCGAAGAAGCCCTACGACAGCTAAAAAGGTATTTGACTACCCCCCGCTGCTGTCCAAACCCATGGACGGGGAGAAGCTCTACACTTACCTAGCGGTCTCAGAGACCGCCATATCAGCAGTGCTAGTTCGAGAAGAAGAAACAAAGCAGTCACCGGTCTACTACATTAGCAAGTCGCCCTCGACGCAAGAAACTCGATACAGCCAACTGGAAAGCTTGCCCTTGCCCTCATTCATGCATCAGGAAGCTCAGACCGTATTTCCAGTGCCCTCTATAGTTGTGATCACCTATTCCCGCTCAAGAAAATATTGCACAAACCGAGCTATCAGGCCGACTCATGCAATGGACAGTAGAACTTAGCGAGTACGACGTATCATACCAACCAGCACCGCCGTCAAGTCCCAGGCACTAGCAGATTTCATTGCGACTTCACACCAAGCGAAAACACCCCAGGCGACAAAAGAATTACTATGCATGAACGGCGCACCACCTTCAAAGTGGACTTTCCTGGGAGATAGATCGAGGAATGTCAATGGAAGCGGACTCGGAATAGTACTAATCGCACCAGAGGGAGAATCATCCAGCGAGCAGTCCGCTGTGGGTTCAAGTGCACGAATAACGAGGTCGAATACGAAGCCCTCCTAGCTGGACTTACCTTGGCCAGAGAAATTGGCGCCAAGAGACTAGAAGTGAAGTCGGACTCCCAACCGTGGTCAACCAACTACAAGGTACGTACCAAGCACGTTACTCAAAAATGACATCAATCTAAGCATGGTCAAAGAGTTGCAGCCGAATTCGAAGAGTTCTCGTAGTACAGATCCCCAGAGCTAAGAACAACCATGCGACGCCCTCGCCAACCTGGCTCAGCACTCCCATGTTCCTCAGTCATCCATCCCTCCTATTCATACAGTGCCAGCCAACTGGAAAGAACCGCACAACAAGTCTCCTATGAAGCCATGGGCATTGAGCAAGCCGACTGTTGGATGACCCCGATAGTGAGTACCATGGAAGACGATGAGCTCCAGATGGCAAGACGAAGCACGTCGATTGAAAGCAAAAGCCGCCAGATTCACCCTACATGAGGGTCAACTCCTCAGAAAGTCGTTCTCAGGCCCCTACCTCAAATGCATAAGCCTAGAAGAGGCCCAAATGTTCTAGCCGAACTCCATGAAGGCGAATGCGGCAACCATGCAGGGGGCATAGTCTTGCTCACCAGGTGATCACCGAGGTTACTACTGGCCGACTATCCGCACCGACTCAATCGGTACGCAAAGAGATGCGACAGCTGTCAGAGGTTTGCTCACGTTTCGCACCTCCCACCAGAACGACTCCATTCCATCCGACACCGTGGCCATCATGAAATGGGGAATGGAAACGTGGAGGAAAGTACCTACTACACGGGGCAACGAGTCTTCATGTTGGCAGTGACGACATACTTCACCAAGTGGGTCGAAGCCGAGCTTCGCTCAAGTCAGAGACCGAGAAGTCAAAGCTTTCATCTGGAAGAACGTGATCTGCAGGTTCGGAATACCAAAGGAGAGTCACGATAATGGTCCAGTTCATTAGTTCAGGCTTCAAGGATTTCTATGACATGTGGGGAATAAAGTTAAGCTTCTCAACACCCGCAACCCCAGTCTAACGGCCAGGCCGAGTCGTAAACAAAACAATCATGCAGACACTGAAGAAGCGATTACAGAAAGCTAAGGGCGCATGGGCGGACGAGCTACCAGGAGTCTCTGGTCATACCGAACCACGGCTCGATCATCAACTGTGTGAAACACCTTTCTCCCGACATATGGTTTAGAAGCAGTCATTCCAGCCGAATATCAATTCCGTCACCAAGCTCCAGGGGCGGACGAGAAATCAAATAGCCAAAACCTTTGCAGAACCTAGACACTGTGGATGAGCTACGGGAACAAAAGCGAGCATCCGCAACACAGTCTACCAGCAACAGGCGCCCGACACTATACCCACAGCGTGAGGATCCGACTTTCCGGATAGGCGATTGGGTCCCTCGTAAGGTTTTCCAAAACACCAAGGAGATTAACTCTGGAAACTCGGACCCACCTGGGAAGGCCCCTACAAGATAATCAAAGAAACAGGGAAGGGCGCCTACAAAATCCAGACCCCAAGGGCAAAGACACAATAACAGTTGGAATGCCGTTCAACTCAAACGTTACTACTCGTAGGTGAACCCCGTCTTGACGGGAATTTTGTTCTTTTCTCATTTCTTTCATTGTTAATAAAAAGGAGAGGGGCCTATCCACCTCCTCTCAGACAGTCGGCATCATGGCCAGATATTTAATGAAGTATTATTAGTAATTATCATCTTTGAATCAAGTTTGAGAACTTCAAATCGGCCATGCCCGATGAACATACGAACACCTTTAAATCGGCCATGCCGATGAACGCACGAACACCTTCAATGGCCCGCTGATATACATAAGAACACCTTCAAATCGGCTCTGCCCGATATACATACGAACACCAAATCGGCCATGCCGATGAACGCACGGACACCTTCAAATCGGCCTGCCTGATATACATACGAACACCTTCAAATCGGCCCTGCCCGATATATACGAAACACCTTCAATCGGCCATGCCCGATGAACGCACGGACACCTTCAAATCGGCCCTGCCCGATATACATACGGCACCTTCAAATCGGCCACGCCCGATTAACGTACGGACACCTTCAAATCGGCCACGCCCGATAACGTATGGCACTTCAATCGGCCAGCGGATATACGTACGGACCCCTCAAGTCGACCCGGATGACGAATTACTCACGATCGAATCCACCCTGCTCGACTCCGAGAATAACCTTAAGATCGGCACTGCCCGATCCAAGACTTGGCACCTTGGGACCGGCCCCATCCAACCCAAAAACTGAACTCAAGATGCCACGCCACTCATCCAGGGGACTACACACTCGGCAACCCGACCGAACGAACTAGTCCATATCGTTAAGCAAAGCACCAAATCAGCCTGACATAAGGCCCACATGCCTTAGCATCAGGCCACGCTGAGGTAACACGCATGAAAATAAGGAAGAGAAACAAAAGAACAGTCCTTCATCACCGAGAAACCCGAACATCAAAGTAATATATATGGCGCCAAACGCCCAAGTTCAGAATACAAAAAAACGGCACAGACGCCAGACAAAGGGCATCGCAGGCCCCAAAATACAAAAAAAAAAAAAAAAAAAAAAAAAAAAAAAAAAAGTGTGAACACTAAGATCCTCGGCAAGGTATCATCCTCCATCAAGTCAGTCGCCACACAAGCACCACTAGTGCTCGGCCCCGGAACCAGGTCGCTCACATCACCAACACCCGGCTGACTAAGCTCAGGCGCCTGCTCCTCGCCCTGTCCCACTGGATGACCAGTTTCCTCTTCCAACAACTCTTGCATGAGCAGAATGTCTTCATCCGGATCCCAATGAGAAGTCCGCCCTTCTTTAAACTCCAGCATGAGCTCGCCTCGGGCCTTAATGATGGCGTCATCAGCAATGGAGATGCACTGCTCCCTGAGGGATTCGACCTCCGCGGTCCTCTCGGCTAACTCGCGCCGTAGTCTCTCGACCTCAGCCTCACTATCCCGGAGACGCTGCTGACTCTCCTGTTCAGCCTTCTGGGATGCTGCCTCCTTCTGCCGCAAACCGGCGTTGGCCTTGGATACATCCTGTATCTACTTCTCCTGCGCCACGACAGACCTCCTTAGATGGAGACTGCTAGTGAGTACCTGCACAACAAAACTGAGCAATGAGAACAGAATCAAACAAGAAAAATAAACAAGTACTGCCATACCTGAACGGCGCGGGATACACCCCAGTCAGCGGCAGCAACCGCACCCATCTGGTTCAGACGCGCCTTGTCCGCTGGGAACAAGAAAGAGTCGGCCAGCTTACTCATAGAGGTCGCGTCCGAGTAAGTCGACGCAGTAGCCGGAAGCGTAATGGTAATAGTCCCAGCTTCCTCATCCACAACGGCAGCCTGGGACGACCCGACTCCCGCCGAAGGCTGATGACTCGGCAGCTGCCGACTGGGTGGCGTCGCCAATACATCCTCAACCCTCGCATCCGCCCTTACCAACGACTCCCTCTTCCGCTTCTCTCGCCGCCTGGTGATGGATTCGCTCGCACTCGGGACAGTCAATTTCTTCATCAGGGACTCTGCAAGTGCAAACTCTCCAACGGTTAGTGGGTTCAGCCCGGACTCACCAAAAATGATGTGATTGCAGTGTCGACTCAGGAGCACATCCCAAGTCTGCTTCAGCGATGGGAAGGGAGTACCTCTCTGAATAGCCTCTACTCCGGCCCAAAGAATACTGCTCCTCAGATTAGACTCTGCCAGCACCACTCGCCAATCCTTCTGCTCCAATGGGATAGCTAACACCCTCTGGGTAGCTATGTCCAAGCCGTCCCCGCTCTGCCCAGCGCGATTGAAATCGAGCTCTGCAAACAAAAAAACATAATCAAGATTTAGTAATCAAAAGTACGAAAGAAACAACGAAGTTCTCACCAGTAGCTCGCCAGCCGATCGGAATCTCGCCCATGCCCCTGTCTCCGAAAACGGCCTGACCCTTCAAGAAAAAGTAGCGGTCTTTCCAGTTTTTATCACTAGACCGCAGGTCGGTCACCAAATGAGACCGGTCGTGCCTCAAGTTTAGCAGATATCGGCCCTTCTCCTTATCGTTCTCCTTCAGGAAGTACGAGTACAGCAGCTTGTGCAACCCGAACACAATTTGATGCCGAACACACAGATCCTCCAAAGCCATCAACAGTCTCCATGCGTTCGGCATAAGTTGGGAAGGGGCGATAATGAAGTGATTCAGCACCTCCCAGACGAGGCGGGGCGAGGCACAGGCAACCTCAGCCCATCATGAAACCATTTCTCGTACACGCAGACCCAACCTTCAGCCTCCCAATCAACCCGCTCGTACGACCGCGGGGTCCAGACTTTGACAGAACCAGGGATATGATACAGTGTACGGATACGCCAGACATCACTATCCCTCAACACGGGCGGATAATCCCTGGTCAGAATCCCACTGCCCTGCTGGCTCGACCCTTCCTCAGAGCTACTACCAGATGAAGAGGGACTGCTAGCCCCTCCAGAGTCTTCCCCACTCCTACCATACCGACCCGAGCCACTCGGCCTAACTCCACTCGACCCTGGAGCAGCAACACTAACTGCGGTCGGCACGTCGATCGGAACGCTCCCTTCAGGCATTATCACCATAGTCGGGGCACGCTCATACTCGTTCCCAACGTCCACCACCTCTTGACTCGAACCTGATGACGTTTCGTCTGACATCGGATCACTCGCCCGTCCAAACCAACCGACTCGTTCTGTAGGAGAATCGAACTGAAGCACTAAGTGTCAACTACAGGTCGCCCTTCAACACCGAACGATGCCCTCAAGACCGGCCTCAACCTCGGTCGACCCGTTCTATCGAAGTGGTACCCTAACCAGTCGTCCCGCCTAGCCGACCGACCGAAAGAAAAAGCTCGCTAGTCGACCTGCCCGACAACGAGAGCCCTTGCCCTGGGTCGACCCCTCCAACCGAACGACCCTAAGCCAAAATCAATAGAGCACCAACTCGTTCGCCCCAGACGACCGATCCACCTCCAGTTTCAATCCTAGTCTACTCACCTCGATCACTAACCCCTCAACCTAAACTCACTCGCCCTGAATGACCGATCCCCCTATTCCACCACACACCTCCTCGCCACTCGGTCAGGCGTACCGACCGACCCAAACAACGCCAAAGTCGACTTCGTCTTCCAGACCCAATCCAAAAAACCCAAAAAAAAAAAAAAAAAAAAATTTCACCTACGACCAGATTCTTCCCGGATATCCACCGAAAAATTCAAACCTACACCTATTCACCAAAATCCTAACACCAAAACGCTTGGAAACCCAGTTTAAACCCACTCAAAAACTCAAAACATCCTTATCCTACTTCCCAGAAATTGCATAAAAAAGAAATCAACCTACAGAACAGCAAAACGACCTCAAAAGGAAAAATTACCTTGGATGATTGTAGAGAAGACCACCTTCGCTTAAAAAACTGGGACAAAAACGAAGAAAAAAAGGGAGAGAAATTTTTTCAGATGAAAACCCAAAACCAACGTGAATAGAAGACGAACAGCCGACTCTCCAATTTTGTAAAGAAAGCGTGAACACGTGGCAGGCTGTGATTGGTCAGGTGTCAGGAGACTCTTCGTTTTCCCGCTCTCGAAACGACAGACAGATCACCACCATACACGTGGCAGCGATCCGAATCACCTGGGGAATCGTTAGTTCCGTACAGAATCTGCATCTCGATCGCCCGTCCCCTCCAACCGACTCCATTTGTACCGCCTGGAATGAATCCGACACGCGTCCAGTCTACACGAGCCAACAAATTCACTTGGCCACTCGATCACCCGACCGACTTTTCGGTCCGGGGGTCCTCCTAAGCATCCCATGCTCAGCCGGCCTGGAAGGCCTGGTCGACCGATGTACGAGTTGAGAATGGTCCGGGTCGAACCATCTTCTGAACAAGATGTGAATCTCGCCCAATCACCCGTCCGTAAGGAACGAGTGGACAACATGCACCCGAGACGCCTCACCCGCCTAGTCGCCCCATCATCCCAACCGATCGAAACTTTTAGTACCTCCTAAACCTGTCCGATCCGACATGACGAATGAATGCCTCTTTTAACAGTCTCCTTCCAGTCGTGCGGATGTACCGACCGATCGCATCTGACTCCCTACTCTTCAGCTCGCCGAACCGACCAGACACCGCACAAGGATAGAAAATTTTGGTTCGGGAGGAGATACCGAACGAGTCTCAACCAAGAATCACCTGCAATGGTCAAAGCAATCACTTCAATGATCGTTCGTCCATGAGGGAAGACCGAGCTCGCCTTTTACGTAACCTACTCTCTGACTTGAGTTACTCTCAACTCAAAGAGTGGGGGACAAACTGTTAGGGCCAAAAATCGTCTTCGACCCAAGTAGGGAAATAAGATCACTTGTGAAGAATGACCAGGCCCAATCTTGCAGAGGCCCAATTCGGATTAGCCCTATCTGATACGAAGTATAACCGGCCCGAACTACATGGGCGCGAGCCTCTTAAGCCCTGTCTAATATCTAGGCCTATGAGTGAGCCCAGAGCCTATAGCCCCTTCAACATTTTCCCATTCTTGATCAAATCCCTATTCAAGGTCGTCTTCCTCTTTCCTGGCGACTTTCCCACTTGAGGGTCATTCTCCTAAATGGAATTAACTTCCTATTTAGACACTGATAAGGACGGCTGATTACTGCATTGATTCTTCTAGGGTTGGCTTCACAGTCACACTAGGACTCTTGCTCCCACCAGGATTGGAAGACCAGACGACCACTATATAAGCAGAGGCCAGTCCTCTCACAAAGGACATCGACATTACACCTTCACACCCAAGGCTCTTTACTTGAGAGTCTCGTTTATTCACGACTAGACTTCCGGTAATCTCTCATTCCCTAGCCTCACTATATTAGCCTCTCAGCCTTACTGACTTGAGCGTCGGAGTGCCTACGGCAAACACCATCCTGGTGTTTCCCGTTCGCTTCACGCGTGTTTCTCTACGTGTGCAGGTACAGCAGATCGCTAGTGGCCTCAACCTCACGGGATCAGACCCCTCTTTCCGTACAGGTAGATTTTTACGTCTACAGTTTCATCTACTTTCCATCAGACAATCAGGTTTCCGACCAAGTGGGGAGTACGGGAGATCAAGGGCGACCCTAAAGCTTCCAGGGACTGTTACAAAAACGCCTTCAAAGGCAAGGGAAACTCTTCATAGCAATTACAGTCTCGTCCAATCCCTCGAACAGAGCCTGACCAACCGACCATTGAGGAGTTGGATGAAGTGCAAATACATCCGAATGACCCGGAGAGAAAGACACAGCGATCTACCTGTACGGAAAGAGGGGTCTGATCCCGTGAGGTTGAGGCTACTAGCGATCTGATGTACCTGCACACGTAGAGAAACACGCGTGAAGCGAACGGGAAACACCAGGATGGTGTTTGCCGTAGGCACTCCGACGCTCAAGTCAGTAAGGCTGAGAGGCTAATATAGTGAGGCTAGGGAATGAGAGATTACCGGAAGTCTAGTCGGGGACTGTGACTACGGCGAATAAACGAGACTCTCAAGTAAAGAGCCTTGGGTGTGAAGGTGTAATGTCGATGTCCTTTGTGAGAGGACTGGCCTCTGCTTATATAGTGGTCGTCTGGTCTTCCAATCCTGGTGGGAGCAGGAGTCCTAGTGTGACTGTGAAGCCAACCCTAGAAGAATCAGGGCAGTAATCAGCCGTCCTTATCAGTGTCTAAATAGGAAGTTAATTCCATTTAGGAGAATGACCCTCAAGTGGGAAAGTCGCCGGGAAAGAGGAAGACGACCTTGAATAGGGATTTGATCAAGAATGGGAAAATGTTGAAGGGGCTATGGGCTCTGGGCTCACTCATAGGCCTAGATATTAGACAGGGCTTAAGAGGCTCGCGCCCATGTAGTTCGGGCCGGTTATACTTCGTATCAGATAGGGCTAATCCGAATTGGGCCTCTGCAAGATTGGGCCTGGTCATTCTTCACAAGTGATCTTATTTCCCTACTTGGGCCGAAGACGATTTTTGGCCCTAACAGTTATTACTTGATTAATGTTATGCCTGAAAAAGTAGGGCTGACGCAAGGTCCAGTCAGCATGAAAAGTCAGAGCCTAAGTAGACCCACAGCCACTCAGACATGGCCACGTCGGGAGATGACACGAGCAGCATGCTCCAGTCAGTGTAGTGGGCGCGTGTCAGACTAGCCAGGAGCTAGAGAGCTTCTACGTGTCCAATTTCTGCAACAAATCGATTAAATCACTCTAGAAGGTGGGCAATGGGACATAAAGAAGGATTTGCACAGATAATCCTACCAAATCACAGATTTAGTAATCATGACTTTAATTAGGGGTGAGCGGTTCCGGGTACCCTGCATTTTCTGGGGGAACCGGAACCGGAACCGCACAGTGCAGGTTCCCAAAAAAAGGAACCGGAACCGGAACCGCACAGTGCAGGTTCTTCAATTCAAGGAACCGGAACCTAAAATGCAGGTTCCGGTTCCTTTCCAGGGTACCCTGTAAAAAATCAATTACCCCCCAATTAGTTTTAAAAAATAACAAAACACCTTATAAGTTTACAAATACACCCTAACAAATTTTCATTATTAATTCATTTGTGTCTAATGTACTCATAACCTGTATCTCTAAGCAACACTTGAATTCAATCAATTCATCACAATTCACATAAAATTCGTCAATCAAAACCAAAACACAAACAATTATTCATCACAATTCACTAAAAAATTATTAATATTTATTAATTTTAATTTATGTTTAATTGGTCAATTGGGTATTTATAATATACCAAATATAATTTAGTAAATTAATATTAGAAACTAGTAATGTTAATTGAATAAGTGATCATACTACAATGTAAATTTAATGTTATAATTAATTAAGTAATATACTATTTAATTATAATGTAATATTATAATTATTAAATGTTAATCATTTAATTAGTATGTAATATTATTTAAATAGAATGTTATAATTAATTAAATAATCATACCATAAATTTATAATATAATATTATATTATAAAATTATAATAATTTGATTAAATATTGTGTAAATTAGTAAATTACTAATGTTTAAATATAACATAATCAATTAAGTAATCATTTAATTAGGTAATGTTTATATTATTATCTATCTACTATAATGGTATAAGTATGTTATAATGAATTAAGTAACATACAATAAATCTATTTAATGTTATAATTAATTAAATTTCAAATCATTAATTAATATACTAATGTTTATATGGAATATATAATTGATTAGTAATCATATTATAAATATATAAGTAATGTTATAATTAATAAATTTTAATCGTTTAATTAAGTAATGTAAGTATAGTAAATTACTAATATTTAATGTATGTTATAAATTCTAACTAATTAAGTAATTATGTGTCTTTTAACTATATATGCATAATTAAGTAAGTGATCATAATATAGGTAAATAAATAATTTATAATTTAATTGAGTAATTATTTAACTATATGTAATGCTTAATTAATGTTTATAATGAAATATTTATAAGGTAATGTTATAATAATTAATTTTCTTATCATTTAATTAAGTATTGTGCTAATGTTTATATAGTAAATAGTAATTACTAATGTTTAAAACATAATATCATAACTCATAATCAATTAAGTAATCATTTAATTATGTAATGTTGTATTAATTATATGATCATCTATAATAGTATAATGTAATGTTATAGAATAGTAATCATACTATAAATTTATAATTTATATTATAATTAATTAAATTTTAAATCATTTGATTAATATACTAATGTTTAATGAAATGTAATAACTGATTAAGTAATCATATATAAATATAAAGATAACGTTATATTAATTAAATTTTAATCGTTTAATTAGTATTAATAATATGTAAATTAGTAATTACTAATGTTTATAACGTAATGTTATAATTCATAACTAATTATGTAATATGTAATCATTTAACTATGTAATGCTATAATTAAGTAAATGATCATAATATATAATGTAATATAATAATATTATATTATTTGAGTAATTATTTAACTATTGTAATGCTTATTAATGTTTATAATGAAATTTTATAAGGTGTTATATTAATTAAATTTCTATCATTTAATTAAATAGTACTAATGTTATGTAGTATTAGAATTACTAATGTTTAAACATAATATCATAACTCATAATCAATTAAGCAATATTTAATTATGTAATGTTATATTAATTTATGATCATACTATAATAGTATAATGTATGTTATAATAATTAAGTATTCATACTATAAATCTATAATTTATATTATAATTAGTTAAATTTCAAATCATTTGATAATTACTAATGTTTAAATGGAATGTTATAATTGATTAAGTAATCATATATAAATATATAAGGTAAGTTATAATTAATTAAATTTTTAATCGTTTAATTAAGTATGTATATATAGTAAATTACTAATGTTTATAATGTAATGTTTAAATTCATACCTAATTAAGTATTATGTAATCATTTATTATGTAAGCTATGTTAAGTAGTGATCATATATATAATGTAATATAATAAATATTATTTAATTGAGTAATTATTAACTATAATATAATGTTTAATTATGTTTATAATGAATGTTTATAAGTATATTAATTAATTAAATTTCTTATCATTTAATTAAGTATTGTGCTAATGTTTATGTAGTAAATTAGTAATTACTAATATTTAAAACATAATACATAACTCATAATCAATTAAGTAATCATTTAATTATTAATGTTATATTAATTATATGATCCTAAATAGTATAATGTAATGTTATAATGAATTAAGTAATTATCTATAAATCCATAATTTTATTATAATTAATTAAATTTCAAATCATTTGATTAATATACTAAGTTTATAGGAATGTTAAATTGATTAAGTAATCATATTATAAATATATAGTATGTGTTTAATTAATTAAATTTTTAATCGTTTATTAATATGTAATAATATAGTAAATTATGATATTACTAATGTTCAATGTAATGTTATAATTTATAACTAATTAGTAATTATGTAATCATTAACTATGTAATGCTATAATTAAGTAATGATCATAATATATAATGTAATATAATAATATTATAATTTATTTGAGTAATTATTTACTATAATGTAATGCTTAATTATGTTTATAAGATAATGTTATGATAATATTATAATTAATTAAATTTTATCATTTAATTAAATATTTTGTTAATGTTTAGTAGTAATAGTAATTACTAATGTTTAACATAATTCATAACTCATAATCAATTAAGTAATCATTTATTATGTAATGTTATATTAATTATATGATCATACTATAATAGTATAATGTAATGTTATATGAATTAGTAATCATACTATAATCTATAATTTAATATTATAATTATAATTTCAAATCATTTGATTAATATACTAATGTTTATAATGGAATTTTATATTGATTAGTAATCATATATAAATATATAAGGTATGTTATATTAATTAAATTTTTAATCGTTTATTAAGTAATGTAATATATAGTAAATTAGTAAATTACTAATGTTTATAATGTATGTTATAAATTCATAACTAATTATGTATTATGTATTTATTTAACTATGTAATGCTATAAGTTAAGTACTGATCATAATATATAATGTTAATATAATATATTAATTATTTGAGTAATTATTTAACTATAATGTAATGTTAATTAATGTTTTAATGAAATGTTTATAGGTAATGTTATAATTAATTAAATTTCTTCTCATTTAATTAAGATTATGCTAAGTTTTGTAGTAAATTGTAATTACTAATATTTAAATATATACATAATCAATTAAGTAATTATTAATATGTAATATTATAATTAATTATATAATCATCTAAATGTGATGTTATAGTGAATTAACTATTAAGTAATCATACTATAAATTTTTAATGTAATATTATAATTAATTAAGTTTTAATCATTTAATTAAGTTTGTACTAAGTTTAAAAATGTTATAATTGATTAGTAATTATATTATAAATCTATAACGTAATGCTATAATTAATTAAATTTCTAATATAAGTCAATTAATTAACTATTTAATTATGTTATAACTTATAATCAATATTAAGTAGTAATCAATTAATGTAATGCTATAATTAATTATACTATAATCAATTAAGTAAGTTATAAATTTATAATTAATTAAGTAATCATTACTATAATGTAATGTTTATAATTGATTAGTATGATATTTACTAGTAATTAATTTATTAATGTTTATCAATTTATCATATATAATTAATTATTACTAATTATTATATATATACTTAGAACTTGATAATTGAAGTAAATAACTAAATATATATTATTCAATCAAATATACTATTTTATTCAAAAATAATTCTTTTAATAACATTAAAAATGTAAAACACTTTTAATTGGATCATAATCTAATTATTCACTTAATTGATCAAAACTTAATATTAATGTATATAATATATTAAAGCTTTAATATGGTGTATTATATGTAATAAGTATAATTGTATTCGTATATTTATTTAATTAGGTTATTCTAAAAATTTAACTTTTTCTATTTTAAATTTTTTTCTATGTAAAATAATAGAAACTCCCCCTTTTTACTTTCACAAATATTTCATTATAGTCCAGGTTCCAAAATAGGTTCTAATAGGTTCCAAAAACAGGTCCAAAACAGGTTCCAACAGGTCCAAACAGGTTCCAAAGCAGGTTCCAAGTAGGTTCCAAAACAGGTTCCAAACAGGTTCCAAAACAGGTTCCAAACTGGGTACCCCTTACAGGTTCCAAACAGGGTACCCTTTTTACAGGTTCCGGTTCCGTTCCGGTTCCTCCCCATGCAAGAACCGGAACCGGACCCGCACAGTAACGTTCCAAAAAATTGGAACCGAACCTACCCGCACAGTGCAGGTTCTGGGTAGGTTCCGGTTCCGGTTCTGGTTCTTACCCCGTTCCGGTTCTACCCGCTACCCGTGCTCACCCCTAACTTTAATCCTCCCACTATAAATTGAGAGTTCCTCTTTCATTTTAGGGATTGGTTAATCCTCTAAAACTTAGCTACGAGCTCTCTCTCTCTCTCTTGTAATCATTTGTAAATTCAGTTCCTGAATGCGACCTGATCGCTATCATTAATACAATATCAGTAGAGTAGGACTGCTTCCTTAAATATCTGACCACTTTAAACACTGTTTTCTATTCTTTTGCCTTATTTTCTTATCCACTATGTCTTCTGAGCCAACTCAGTATTTCACATATGCGTTTGGTTGGTGTCACAATCACCCATCAATAATTAATACTTAAAAAAAAAAAAAAAGGAAATTGAAGGCAAATTTGATCTACCGATGGTGGTCAACCGTCGATCAACTCTTTCAACTATGTTCACTTCAATTAACCGGTAGTCAATATGCTGTATTGGGCACAACCAATTTTATTGGGAGAGAAAAGATATATATCAAATCAAGTTGATATACCAAAGTGTCAAAACATTGTGTCGTCAATGCACCCACCTTTGCCTAACTGTTGACCACCCGTTGTGTGCCTGGCCAGCAACTATTGCTATTTTAATATTTTTAAATTTTAAATAACATATTACTTATTATTAGTAAATTTATATTTATTTAAATTTATTGTGTGATTTTAAGAATTATATATAGATGTTTTTGTTATTCTACAATCTTTTAGCAAGTTGAGATTTAATAAAAAAACAGAAAAAAAAATCAAAACAAAACTTGAGATTTATAAGCTAACATTTACAGTAATAGGCAGCAGTAGACTGGTCAAGAAAAAGATTCGAATTTTTTTTTTTTTTTTTTTTTTTTTTTTTTTTGTTTCCTCCAACGAAGAAAGTTTCTCTTTTCCCTTTAGCGCCGATATATGTTCCCTTTCCAATCATTCTGAACCACCGATTATATGCAGCCATCGTTCTTAAGAAAATGGCTGCAACAATGGCTTCCACTCTTGAATTCCACAGAGGATCCTTGCCATCACAATGCTCCAATACCCCTGGACCACCCAGAAGCAAGTAATGCCACAATCCAACCAACACAATCCTTTGTAACTACACTTTTGGCCATTACTCTACATCACCAACATGTAGTCCTCTCGTCTTCTTTCAGTTTCTCTTTGTTTTCATTTTAAATTCAGTTTTGATGATTTGCATTTGTGATTGTACGTGGAGCCTTTTGATATATGACTACCTAAATTTCAAAAAGAAAAGACCCTTATAACATGAATTTAATAAAAAAAAAAAAAAATTTTGACATATCAATTGGTATGGGCCAAATAATATTTTGGCCTGACAAAACCAATAACGAAATAAATATATTACGGTCCAATGCCTTCCAATTGGGCCTACGCTTAAATCTACTTTCTAAAGTATCCACTTGAACTACCCTACAAGTTAATTGAATCGAGCTTTAGCCCATTAGTCCACAACAGCCCATAAATCGGAATTAGAATCTTATTCACCTTCCAATTCAGTTGAGATCCTAAATCTTAGTGCAATTGGAATATCCTAACCCATAAAGCAAGCATTAAGAGTTCCTTTCTAATTAGAACTCCTCTACCTAATAGGATTAAGATTCTTACTAGGATTCCAACTTTTTGGGATCACTAATAAATAGGGGCAAACCCTCTCATTAGTTATTCTGAAATAACTCATAATACCTAGCTCTCAAAGTTCTTGTTCTCAAAACCACCGTATTATTCTGTTAATCCTTCCCGCTTTCAACCCTTACTATAATACCTTAAACCTCGCTGACTGAGACACCACACCGATGTCACCCAAGTCTTCACGTTCTCTTTTCTTCTTTGTGTACGTACATCAAATTGTCAGTGACCCAATTCCTCATAAGATTCACCCTTCTAATCAACCTTTAGATTTTACCATCTACACAGTTTAAAGTCAATTAAATTGATTTCAAGTTTGGGGATTTGCCACATGGTTTCCAAAAGTTGGAATATTAATACCGAGAGCTAAATATACAACATTCTCTTTTTGAAATTTTTGTGCTTTCTTTCTTTTTGTTTATTTGTGGTATGAAAAATATATCAAGTATAAATTATTTCAAATTTATAAAATCTTATTTGACAAATAAAATATATATATAATTAACTAGGGAATAGTCTTTTTGATCGTTTGAAGCAAGATATTAAGAGTTCATGTTATGCTACCCCCTATGTAAATTGAGACACTTTAATTTCTAAATCCAAGATTTTAAACATTGATGGATATAATTTAGTATGAAAACTAAGTTTCTATAGTCTAAACTTTGATTTATATTATGTTTTTCAATTATGAAATTGAGTTAATGTGCGTATGATATATGTTCTCTTAGTCATAATTTATAAATATCGTCAAGTTCAAAACGTGGAAGATAGAGTGATGTTTTAGAATGAAAATTAAGTATTCTTGAGTTAGATTCACAAATAGGTTGAGAATATCGTTTATATCATAATCGTCATTGAAAGACTTAGAATTTAATGAAAAAACACAATTGTTTTCCTATTGATTTCCTGTGTCTAAAATGTTTTCATTTGTTTGAGCCCATGCAAATGCAATTGGCTTTTATTATCAATTTAAATATCTTAATATTCATTGAAAAATCTTAATTATTTTTATTATAACTCTTTTTTTTTTTATTTTATAAACCAAAGTCATATTAATTATTTTTTATTAATAACTCCACCAAATCATGTATGTTTTTTTTTTTTTTTTTTGATTTTATATTTTATATTTTTAATTTTAAAATATAATTGTTGTCCTTTCTTTTTTAAATTTTTTTCTCAGTTTTTATATTTAACTTTAAAATTGGTTTTTTTTTCGCTGTTTTTTTTAATTAAACTGTTTTATTATTTTTTGGTTTTCTTATATTTTTATATTTACACTTTGAAATCAACACATTTTTTATATTTTAATTGACTTTTTTTTTTTTTTTTTGTTTAGGTTTTAAATTTAAAATTGAAAGACTAAAACCAAATAAATAATTAAAGGTATCTAAGTCTGTTGTTGTTTTAGGTTAAAATTAACATCAAGTGTCCCTGAATTGAACAAGGTAATTTAGTGTCTATTGAACAAATTGAAATTGATAACTGTTTTGTCCCTAAATTGGACAAAAATACTATTTAATATCTTTATATTGAAACTTGTGTCCTTTTTTTTTTCATTTTATGAAAAGGTTGTACCTAAATTGATAATATACCACATTTGAAAGCCAAAATCTTTTAGAAAAATTGAACATTAATCGATTTCAGTTACATAAAATTGAATTGATTTACGATTTACTTAATTTTGCATGGAACCAAAATTGAGATTAACAAATTGACTTCAACATGATATTAAAGCTAATAATTTAATAGTTCTCCACAGAACATCATCGTGAAAGGATGGTCATAATGCATCTGGAATTATCTAATTTTTTTCAAAAATGAGTTTTTGAATTGATCTAGTCTCAATAGGATGATCAAACATATTATGGACGAGATCATATGGATAAGACAGATGAAATGTGACTTGATACTGAGAAAAATATAGGCCATCAGATCTGATAGAGTGATATCTGTGAAAAAACATTATAGACTATGCTATTTTGGTAGATATAGGACCTTTGTATCGGGCAAGTTGGTGAACAATAGTGAATATGAAATAACCACACAAATAGAGAATATGAATATAAATGAAGAACATGTACATAAATGAAAACATAAATATTAAACATGTTAAAGAACATAAATTAAAATATATATGAGATCTTTTGCTATCTATAATATTATCAGAGTATTACAACATCCTTGAGGTTGAGAGAAAGTTAACAATATGAAAGAAACATAGAAGAAATGTACTAAAGATGTGTAGAAAAAGTATGAAAGTGTTGAGAAAATATGGAAGAGAAAGTGAGATAATTTAATGTTTTGGATCTAACAATTTCTTAACACCATAGTAAAGAGAGTTGTCTCATCTATTTCAAGTTCGAACCACCCATATCTCAGTTTCACTCAATAAAATCTCTCCGTTTCCTTATTCTTTTCGTCTTTTATTAAGTTGCTTCTGAACACTATTGTTTCGAAATAATAGTGGACATTTTGTGCTTCAAATGTTAATTGATGTGGAAAATGACAGAGTTATCAAAAAGTTTACACCGAATTTATACATCGAATGACATGATAAAATCCTGACCATTGATTAACATTAATTGATAATAAATCAATAGTCAGAATTTAACTACGTTATTCGATGCACAAATTCGGTGTATACCCGTTGGTAATTGTAACATTACTCTAATTGATGTAGAGATTTATCATCTAAAATATTATTTACGTATATTTTATAATTTGGGGTTTTGGTTTTAAAGTTGAAAAATGCTAGCTTTACTCACTCCCTCTACTCACTTCTCTTAGAGCATCTCTAAAGGACTCTTTATATGACCCAAACTCTTTATTATAAAGAGTCTATCCATAAAAACAAGAATCCAACAGACTCTTTATCTTTAAAATATAAATTAAAGAGTGAGTTTGACTCTCCACATTTAGAGAGTCAAATTTCACTCTCTATCAAAATTTTACTTAATAAACTACCAATTCCTATATATTTTATTTATTGATTTTCTCTCTTATTAAGTCTCTCTTAAAAATAAAGAGCATCTTCGTTAAATTTAAAGAGTCTATTAGATTTAAATAAAAATTGTATTCTTTATATTTAAAAATTAATGAAGGTGTTCTTTATTTATATAAAAGATGCTCTTCAAAACAAAGAACACCGTTGGAGATGCTCTTACTCACTTTTGTTAAAATGATACATGGTACTCCTATTATGCTTATGATACCCTTATTATGCTTTATATTTACAAAGGTGAGTAAGAGAAGTAAGCAGGAAGAGTGAGTAAAGCTAGGATTAGTCTTTAAAGTTTCACTTGGATATGGATGCAGGTAGGACATCGTAGTTTACTTTTACTGTAAGTAGGCGATAATTGAAGAGAGTTCAATTTCAAATTGTACCTATTCTTGCTAATTTTTCCTCCTTGAACTGCAGAAAGCTCGAATTTTGAGTCTTCAAGGTAGGCTTCCACTGGAGTTGGTGAACCTTCCCTATCTAGAAGAAATGTAATAACAATTTATCAGCTCTGGTTAACACTTTTCGGGAAGGGTGTACCCCATTATTTGTTTTGAGATCTTTATATAATTACTACTTTTCTTCATAATTGTGTTTGTTATGTGTCTTCTCATTAATAGATTTCTAACCCCCGTATGTTGAATTGCTTAAGGTACTGTTCATGTGCCTTCAGCAACGGTCGTTCCTTAGAAGCGTTACACAATGGAACGGGAGTTCCAGGTGTGTAAGGATTTCGCGGTTTGGCATGGCATCGTGTATCTGTGTTGGATGCTCTATTGGCTGAATCCAACACCTACCTGGTCGAAATAAGAATATTATCAAATTTAAATAAGAAAAAGTTGAAGAAATAAAAGAACCATTTCACCAGTATCTAATTCCCTATCTCTCTAATCCGGTCTCTTTCATTTCTCCGGTTCTCCCCTCAATCTTAGCCTGAATCAAGTGAATCCGACATGAATCAACCCTTTCCAACGGTTACCGACTGAAATTTCCCGACCGGCAACCTTCGCTTAGTTTCTCTCAATTTTACTGCCAAACAGTTCTCCGGTTCCAGTAAGTGCATTGAGGCTTTTTTTTTTACTCTCCTTTGCATTATTGTTTTATCAATGTGTTTCTTTATGTACCGTGTCTTTCAATGAGAAATTGTCGACTGTGTTCTTATTAACGGCACGGTTGTTGTTTTAGGTTAACGGCTGACGGAAAGTTCCTGTGGACGGAGGGATTTCAACAGAAGGAGATTCCGCTTTATGTGGACAGTAATAAAATTAAAATCAGAGCAATTATATAGGAAAGAGATGGACTACCGTGGTGGGAGAAGTGATGGTTTAGTGAGGAAGGATTTTGTTTTCTGCTTCTTTCACGAGAGTCTCGAAGACTATTGTGCCAAAACCTCGCGGAATATCTTGATTTGGTAAGTTCGGTAGAAAGTTATTTTACTGTTTATTTATTTTTATTTATGCCTTATGTTGTTTTGTTTCTGTGATAAGTAGGCCGAAGAGGCTATTATTTATGAATACGTTTGGTGGGAAGAAACCTGCATCAAAGGTTTTTCTGGATAACATCAAACCACTGTTTTTATTTATTTTTAGTTGTTTTATTTAACAACTGGAACATTATGTTCAGTAGAAGAAAGGAAATTGCAAGCTGTTGGGTTGTTTTTAATTCTTATCAGGTGGTGTTACAATGTAGTGTCGACCATGTGTTTGTAGAAATTAATGAAGCTTTTATCATATGATTTTTTTTTACAATAAGTTGTCATGATAGTATGCAACATTGTTTCTAGAAATTATCTGAAGTCCTTTGGCTTGCGAATTGGTTTGATCTTGAAGCTGGAGGCATTGATAGGTCAGTTTTGTAAATTGGTGTAGTGGTTAATTACTTGCCTGACAATGCCTGACTCTTTGTGCTGCACAGCAACGTCACTTAGTTACTATGAGCTGTTTGCACTTGGTGATAGTCCAGCCATAAAGTATTGGAGGTTCACAGCATTCACCACCTAGAAACATATATAAGCTTAAGTTAAAATAGCATGTTTGTTTGACTTTCCAATAGTTTTATTGTCTTTGTCCCGAAGCACTGTTTGTGTGGTGGTGAGTCAAACATGATTAGAAGCATTGTCCTTGAACCTGCCATTGAGCTCATGATCAAAGTATGTATCAGTCTTTAGTCTTGGTCTTCAATGTTTAAATCATATAGCTCAACTGCAATGTCTATCTATTGGAATAGGTTCTATCTAGTTTCATTTTTAGCTCTAGTTAGTTCGAATCAATATCCTGTTACATCTCTTTAAAGACGTGTTTCCATTTTTCAATTGCATTTTACCATTGATGATACGATCTATTCTTGCCCTCTCTTTGTATTCACATTAGGAACTCTTTGTTTACTATGGTCTCAGATATGCTTTTTGTTTCATAGTTAGAAGTTGCAAGCATGAAGGGATTGTGGGTTTTGGTGAATTTGTTTCGAAATCCCAATGTTGAAAGAGATGTTATAGTTGGACTTTTGAGATTGGAATCTGCCTGAATCAGAAGTTTCATTGCGAAGGTTTCATCTTGCTCCCGAGAAGTGAAAAGGTTCTGTGAGGTGGCAAAAAATTCACTGCAACAAGTAATGTGATTTGAACACTGTGATAAGGAGAAGTCTCTTGGGTAGATTTGAGTTTCATGGAATTTACGCTTAGTTTTTTTTTCCCTTGATGTAGTATTGTCTATGTAATAGATTGCCGGTTAATTTGTTCTGCAGCTCAAATACGATCCAGCATCTATTAGAAGTATCTTTCTGCTCAGACGAGGTTGCTAATAATACTCAAATACTATATAATTAATATTCAAATGTGGTTGCTAATAAATCAAAACCTGGATGCAATAGTCAAGATGACATAGGATCTTCGTGTCGTTATTCCACAAAACAGTGCAAACCTTGCAATCTTCCGGCGACCTCTGGGTTGTTTTCAAGATTTTAGAATTGCAGCGTCGTGCACTATCCAGTGACCTCTGTGTCGTTTTCAAGATTTAAGAATGGTAGAAACGACGCTACAGCAGCATTGTTGCACTATCCTACTGATCTCTGTGTTGGAACAAGAAATAATGTTTGAAGCTTTGGAGCGGTGCAACGTGTGTCGGATTTGGTCAATGCAGATTACATAAGCCATAATATTCATTGGATAGCTGATTACATCCATACGACATGTTATTATTGTAGATGACGCCATGGGTGGCATCAGAAAGTGAGTTACAGCGAGCCTACAACGAACAACTGTGGTACAGTTTTTGGAGTCGTTCTTTGGCTCCAGTAGTGCATAAAGGCATCAAAGCTAAAGCATGCTGCTATAGTAATTATGTAGTGTCTTACTTGTAGTGTCTATTTCCATGCTTCTGCCATGCCCATAAAAGTACATACCATGCAGGTTTTATTAACAACCACATTGTTAATATTCAAATGCGGTTGTTAATAAGTCTAACATGCCTCTTAATCTGAAATTAACTGAAAAACAACTGCGTGAACAAATCTGAAAAAATCTGAAAACAGTTCGCACAACACAGCCAATCACGCACACTGCGGCAAACTCCTATTGCTGCAGCGGTCGGTCTTCAACTTCATGCTTGCCATCTTCTCGCCGCAACATTACTTTTTTTATGCCAGGCATCTTCAACTTCTACCAAAAGATTCATACTTCAACAAATATTACAATGATTTAAGATGGTTAAGCTTAACAAAATATGATCTTTTGTTGTATAGGTTTTGGAATGAGATTTCATCTACATCTGACTAAAATATTACTCCGTATGCTCTTTTATTTCTGGTCAAAATCACACAGTTTTGATCATGCACTTGGAAAAATATATTACAGTGATACTAATGATTGCATTATATATGTTCCAGATTATCAATCACTCCATATTAATTGTGGGGGCCCAAATGTGACTATAAACAATATCATGTATGAAGGTGCTAGACATGGAGCCGTATTGAATTGTTTTGGTTCTACCCTTATCAATTCAGAGTGCATAAGAAACCTTACATCAACGGAAGATCTCAATTTACATCAAAGTTCCTCTCAATCCTGAGACCGTATCCTTGAACCCTAGTGAGAGTTCTTTGATTTTACATCATAGTTCTTGAGCTAAATTTACATATGATGAACTACAAAATCATTATAGATTTTTTTTTTTTTTTTTTTTTGTCCTAATTAATATATTGCGATTGTGAACCATCATAGCTAGGATTTTTGGATTCTGACTAATATGTCGCTAATGCATTTATCATTGTAAAGAAACATTGAAACTTAATACCAAGATTGTAGACTTCCATTATTTAATTTGTTAGTATTCTGATATTCTCCTTATTAATTACACCACATTTATGTTATAAAATTTCTCTTGAAATCTCACTTAATACCAAGATCAATATAGATTTCCATCAAATTCTTCAAAAAATTCAAATAATATTTAAATTTTAAAATTGATTTTATTTTTTGTTTTGATAGAAAAAGAATCTTATTATTTTTTTTTTTTTTATAATTCATTCCAATAACTGGGTTTTACATATGGAAATAAGATGAGAATAAATTTCGATTAAATTTTAATTTACTCCTAGTAAATATAAATTATACATTTGTTATTCTAAAAGTACAAAAGCTTTTGTTTCTAGGCTTCAACCCAAAATGTTTTTTAATAACTTAGAAGCCCACAAGATATTTAATTAGTCTTCACTTCTCCTTCGCAAGTGACGAGAGATGTTACAAAATTTTTATTAGATATAAAATATATGATTTCATAAAAAATAAAAAAAAGTATATATATATTATTACTTAATAAATTTGAAATTCAAACCTAAAAATCATTTCTTGTAACTTTGAACATGAGATATAATAATCTATGAACGAATTAAAATTGGTCTATTTAATAACTGAAGTGACCAATTTAAATATGTTAAACGTATAGTGTTCTTTATAGTAATTTAATTTAAATTAAACCTGTCAAAAGTTATATAAAAAAAAAAAAAAAAAAAAAAAACGTTAAAATGGGAGACTATTAAAAGAAAAGGTGAGAACTAAAAATCATGACCCATATTTCAATTATGATTTCCCCACCGCGTGATTATAAAAACCAAAATTTGGTCCAAAAGAAAGGAAATAAAGTTTGCCCAAATTTGGCTCTAGGGAAGTAGCATGGAAGCTCAAGTGACAAGACAAAGGACTTGAAGAAAAAAAGATGTAACATAATGTGCAGTCTTCAAGGTCTTTTTTCAGTACTTAAAGCTTAAATTAGAATTACTTGTAAAGATTTAAGAGAAAGGGAGTTAAGTGAGGAACATTCGTCATGGAAGCAGAACCACTCACATAAGAGGAAAATCTTAACCCTAAAAGACAAAGACTTTGACTAGAGTGTCAACTACGTTATTAGAATTTCACTACTTGACATAACATCATTTTCTTAGCAGAATAAAAGGCAAAATTATTGTCCACATGGTGACATGATCAAGGGGGCAAGTAGCAGAAAATTTATGTGTAGAAATTCTCAACAAAACAACGAACCTAGAATTGGAGACTTTTCAAGCACCAAGTCTTGTACGTTACAAGAGCCTGAATATACACATATGTGATGAAAATTTATTGTAAAAGTAGAACCACTCATAAGAGGATAATCTCAACCCTATAATACAAAGACCTTAACTAGGATGTCAACTTCGTTATAGCGTTTAATTAAATGTCCTACTCTACAAAGACCTTAACTAGGGTGTTAACTACGGCATATTTATTATCCACATGATCAAGGGGCAAGCAGAAAATTTATGTGAAGAATTTCTCCACAAAACAACAAAATTGGAAGGTCTTGCAAGTTACAAGATCTTGATCATAAACATATGTATGGAGTTGCATCCATCATACAATGAACATTAGAGTTGTCACCTTCATATCAACATCTGTTTCCATCAGACTCTGTTCACCAGTCGATACCTCTGAGCATACATGCATCTGTCATTACATGAATGAATGACAGATGCATGTACCGTGAGCAATTAATTTGCCAATTAGAGCTGCTATCATAGTTAGAAAATTGAAGTGGTCCACCTCTCTGTATTTTCAAATTTCATTGTTAAATAAAGAATGAATGCAAGACATAGACGCTTTTAAGTCAAGTCTAATACCTCTGAGCATACATGCATCCGTCATTAAAACAATTTAACCAGAATTTAAGAGGAAGCTCAATCACCCCAAACTTTTCTTCAGACAAAACGTGGTTTGGATCTCCCACCACATCTGCACATGATCTCTACTCTACCAATTTAGAGTGCATAAGAAACCTCACATCAAGGGAGGATCTCTGTCCACTCAATTCTGAGACCATATCTCTGAACCCTAATAGGAGTTCTTCAGTTTTACATAATGGTTCTAGAGTTTAATTTACATGAGATGAACTAGTTAATTATAGATTTTACGTCCTCTAAAGCCTATCTGCCATAAATTTTAACGACTGAAGATGCTTCTTCAGCTTAGTTTGATAACTTCACGCTATAAACATCTTTTCCTTTTTCTAAATTCTTACAAGAGTGTTACTTGATAGATAACTAACTAAATTTCCAAAATTAAAAAACGTTTGTAACATGAATTTAATAAAAAAAATTATGACATATCAGTTTATATCAATTCCATTGATTTTAAGTTTTGGGGATTTGTACAATGGTTTCCGAAAGTTGGAATAATAATAGTAAAAACTAAATATCATACATTCTCTTTTTGAATTTTTTGTGCTTTCTTTCTTTTTTATTTATTTATTTATGTGTCTATAGTCTGGAACTTTTGATTTATATTATATTTTCTAGTTATAAAATTGAGCTAGTGTCTATTGTTAGGAGATCGCACAGCTAAAAACATACTTTCAAGATAAATAACATAGGAATAAAATCACATCACACAAAGAGATATAGTATTTACGTGATTCGGCATTATCCGCCTACATCTACAGATGTGAGAAATCCAGTATAGTTTTATGAACACAATGTACAAGAGTACACAATACTACAAACCAAAAACATAAAACAAAGTGAAAACAACCATGTTCAACCCAGTACTTAGAGCGGAAACAATCTCAGTTTCTAAAACACTTTTCCCATGGTGTTTAATAACCCTTACATCAAATACCCTGTAGTCTCACATTCTCCTATAATCTTGAATTGGTTCTCACCCCTATATTTATAGATAGTATATGGGATATTCTTTTCTTAATAGGATTCATATTCTAATTCTTAATAGGATTCCTAAATTATATTCCTATTTACAATTGTATTTTTTATTAAATAGTTTTCTCAAAGACATATAATTTCACATGTAAATAAATAAGCAAGTCACAATATCCCAACATCTGTAGTTTAATCAAATAATGAATTAATTGGACCTAGTTATGTTGATATTGTTTATTAGAAACTAAAAAAGAAAAACAAAATTACTATAAAACTTTCGGATCATGCAATTGTGAGGTTGAAATATTTAACTTGTAGAATGTGGCAATAATAAGAATCTTTAAATAAATTAAATCCTTAAAATTGAACCAGAATTTATTTGCTTATGTGGAAAATTCTTAGCCATAGCTTTGACCATATTATTTATACTACTTACTGGCCATATTAAAAGTTGAATTAATCGGAAATATATGAGTTATCAATTTGATAAAACAATAGAAAATTGCAATTGGTGTGGCGTTGAAGCTGATGCAGATACCATTGACGTGTCGTTATCAATTTAAATATCTTAAATGACAGGCCCTCCCATACCATTCCCATCTCATTTTAAGTTAGTGATCAAAATTTCTTGTATAATTAGAGCCCGTTTAATCGAGTTTATAAAAATTAACTTATAAGTAACTGGTGTTTAGAAGGTAATTTAAACTTATAAGCATTTAAAATTTAAGCAATTACGTGTTTGATTAAAATATTTATAAGTAACTAATAAGTAATTAACTGTTTAACAAAATGTGGCTTATAAATACATTTTATTATTAAAATAGCTTAAAAAGTACTACATTATTTTATCAAATAATAAATTATATTAACTCAATTTTTTACTATAATATTATCAAAATATATTTTGATCTTATTACAATATAACTTAATTTTAGAATTAAATAAACAAATACTTTATAGAAAAATATTTTATTAAAAATTTATAAGAATAATTTTTAGATTCTTTATACAAAATAAACTAATAAACAAATATAGTGAATTATAATTATATTCAAAAAAATAAAATTTCAGTCAAAAATAAATTTATAATTTTTAGAAGTGTGAGTTGCTTAAAATATTAAAATGAGGTTACATGATAAAATTTTAAAATTAAATAGCGGTAATGTGGTAACATATTTTATCAATGTAACTTAAATAGAATCCTTATAAGCTCCCAAAAAAAAAGTAAGTTCCCCCCAACTTATTACCAACTTATTTTTTTGGCTTATAAGCCCAAAAAAATTAAATAGCAGTAATGTGGTAACATATTTTATCAATGTAACTTAAATAGAGTCCTTATAAGCTCCAAAAAAAAAAAAAAAAAGTAGGTTCCCCCAACTTATTACCAACTTATTTTTTTGGCTTATAAGCCCGAAATGTTATAAACAAACAGGTTAATTTGATTTTAAAACTTATAAACTAGTTTGACCAGCTTATAAGTTTAGACAAACACGTTTTTTTTTTACTACCAAATTGCAATGTTTCTTATGTAAGATCTAACTGATTTTTTTATTTTTATTTTTTCAGTAGTTAAAGCTTAAATTAGATTTAGAATCACTTGATTAGTAAAGATGGTAAAGATTCAAGAGAAAGGGAGCTAAGTGACATAAATTTGTCATAGAAGCAAAACCACTCACATAAGAAGATAACTTTAACCCTTTAAGACAAATACCTTGACTAGAGTGTCAACTACGTTATTAGAATTTAACTGCTTGACATAACATCATTTTATTAGTGGAAGAAAAGGCAAAATTAGTGTCCACATGGTGACATGATAAGGGGGCAAGTAGCAGAAAATTTGTGTGTAGAATTTCTCAACAAAACAACAAACCTAGAATCGGAGACTTTTCAAGCACCAAGTCTTGTACGTTACAAGAGCTTGACTATACATATATGCATATGTGGAGGATGCAAGCATGAGGACGATTCTATCAAAACGAGAAACACTTGAATAAGAGATTCTTTAGTTGATGAGTACTTCTCAGGTCTCATCCTCCAATCATGCACAATAACATTTTCATCAATTTTAAAGAAGTTGATTTTCATTTTCATTATAAACGAGAATTGTTGCTTTCTCTTCCTCTCTCAATTGCAACATCAATATTCAATATATCAATAATCACAATGAATTTTATAATTTTATTATATGACTTATTTTTTTATAAAAGAAAATTTATATTATATTTGGATAGTTCCAAACATACAAATAAATCAATGAAAGGTAACAAATTTAACCTACTTAACTAAATTTTTGTTTTTGGTTGAATTCGTTAAGTTAAAAAATTGGATTAGATCATATATTTAAAGAACTGGTTTTATGGTTTGGATTCAATTCAATCAACTTAACTAGTTGATGGTTTTTCTTGTGAAAATCTATGTATGATCGAGTCAATGCTTAAATTTAAAGTTGATTCATCCATATTGTTAAGAATTTATTCATATGAATTCAATGCTACTTCAATATAGATGTTTAGATTGAAATACAAATACAATATACTTGAAAATTAATTGAATTGGATTACAAAATTAGATTATACTCCTACAAATTATCAAGATTTCAATATATTTTCAAAAGGAAGCTATATCTTCTTGTTTATTTTTTTTCTTTTTGTCTTTGTCATTGTATTTCCAGAACCAAATAAAGAAGGAAACGAGTTTGCAAAGCAGGTAGTGATCGATGTTCTATTTATTAGGTAAAATTAGAAATGCTAACTTCAAATGAAAATTATGATATTCATAAATTAGAATTACTTGATTTGTCAGGATGGTAAAGATTTAACCACTCATAAGAGAATAATCTGAACCGTATAATACAAAGACCTTGACTAGAGTGTCAACTTCGTTATAGCATTTAATTAAATGTCATACTCTACAAAGACCTTGACTAGAGTGTTACTTATGGCATATTTATTGTCCACATGATGAAGGGGCAAGTTACAGAAAATTTATGTGAAGAATTTCTCCACAAAACAACAAAATTGGAATTGAAGACTTTTCAAGCACCAATGTCTTGCAAGTTGCAAGATCTTGACCATACACATATGTATGGAGTTACATTCATCACACAATGAACATTAGAGTTGTCACCTTCATATCAACATCTGTTTCCATTTGCCAATTAGAGTTGCTATCACAGTTAGAAAATTGAAGTGGTCCACCTCTCTGTATTTAATACGTCTGAGCATACATGCATCTGTCATTACAACAACTTGACTAGAATCTCAATCGCTCCAAACTTTTCTTTAGACAAAACGTGGGTTGGATCTTCCACCACATCTCCACATGATCTCTACTCTATCAATTCAGAGTGCATAAGAAACCTTACATCAAGGGATGATCTCTGTCCACTCAATTCTGAGACCATATCTCTAAACCCTAGTGGGAGTTCTTCGGTTTTACATAATGGTTATAGAGTTTAATTTACATGAGATGAACTAGATAATTATAGATTTTATGTCCTCTAAGGCTTGTCTGCCATAAATTTCCACTACTGAACATGCTTCTTCAGCTTGGTTTGATAACTTCACGCTATAAACGTCTTTTTTTAAAAAAAAAAATATTCTTACAAGAGTGTTACTTGATATATAACTAACTAAATTTCAAAAAAGAAAAAGCGTTTATAACATGAATTTAATTAAAAAAAAATATGACATATCAATTTATATCAATTCCATTGATTTTAAGTTTTGGGGATCTGCACAATGGTTTCGGAAAGTTGGAATATTAATGGTAAAAACTAAATATCATAAATTCTCTTTTTGAATTTTTTGTGCTTTCTTTCTTTTTTATTTATTTATTTATGTTTCTATAGTCTAGAACTTTTGATTTATATCATATTATTCAGTTATAAAATTGAGCTAGTGACTATTGTTAGGAGATCGCATAGTTGAAACATACTTTTGAGATAAATAACATAGGAATAAAATCATACCACATAAAGAGACACAGTATTTATGTGATTCAGCATTACCTGCTTACATTTACGGATGAGAGAAATTCAGTATAGTTTCATGAACACAATGTATAAGAGTACACAATACACATAAAACAAAGCTAAAACAATCACGTTCAACCAAGTATTTAGAGCGGAAACAATCTTAGTTTTTAAGACACTCTCTCCATGGTGTTTAATAACTCTTACATCAAATATTATGTGGTCTCACATTCTCTCATAATCTTGAATTGGTTCTCACCTCTATATTTATAGGTAGTATATGGAATATTCTTTTCCTAATAGGATTCATATTCTAATTCTTAATAGGACTTCTAAATTATATTCCTATTTACAATTGTATTCTTTATTAAATAATTTTCCCAAAAACATACAATTTCACATGAAAATAAATAGGAAAGTAAGCCACAATATCTCAACATCTTAGTTTAATCAAATAATGAATTAATTGGATCTAGTTATGTTGATATTGTTTATTGGAATTTGGAAACTTAAAAAGAAAAAAAAATTACTATTAAACTTTTGGATCATACAATTGTGAGGTTGAAATATTTAACGTGTAGAATGTGGCAATAATAAGAATCTTCAAATAAATTAAATCCTTAAAATTGAACCAGAATTTATTTGCTTATATGGAAAATTCTTAGCCATAGCTTTGACCATATTATTTATACTACTTACTAGCCAAATTAAGTTGAATTAGTCGGAAATTATGAGTTGTCAATTTAATAAAACAATAGAAAATTGCAATTAGTGTGGCGTTGAAGCCCATGCAGATACCATTGACGTTTCGTTATCAATTTAAATATCTTAAATGACACGTCCTTCCATACCATTTCCATCTCATGTTAAGCTATAGATCAAATTTTTTTGTATAATTAGAGCCCAATTAGTCGAGTTCATGAAAATTAGCAGGTGTTTATAAGGTAATTTGAGTTTATAAGCATTTGAAATTTAAGCAGTTATATGTTTAGTTAAAATATTTATAAGTGACTGATAAATAGTTGTCACGTTTGGTAAAATACAGTTTATAAGTATATTTTATTATTAAAATAACTAAAAAGGGTACTACATTATTTTATTAAATGATAAATTATATTAACTTAATTTTTTACTATAATATTATCAAAATATATTTCGATCTTATTACAATATAATTTAATTTTAGAATTAAATAAACAAATACTTTATAGACAAATGCTTTATTAAAAATTTATAAGAATAATTTTTAGATTCTTTATACAAAATAAACTAATGAACAAATATAATGAATTATAATTATATTCAAAAAAATAAAATTTCTATAAAAAATAAATTTATAATTTTTAGAAGCATGAGTTGTTTGAAATATTAAAATAAGGTTATATGATAAAATTTAAAAATTAAATAAAGGTAACGTGGTAATATATTTTGTCAATGTAACTTATAAATGGAGTGCTTATAAGCTTTCAAAAAAAAAAAAAAAAAAAGTTGGTTTCCCTAACTTATTTTTTTGGCTTATAAGTCTAAAATATTTTAAACAAACAGGTCAGCTTGATTTTAGAGTTTATGAGTTGGTTTGTTATACGCTTAGACAAACACATTTTTTATTTACAACCGAATAAAATGCTTCTTATGTAAGATCTGACTGATTTTTTATAAACCAAAGTCATATTAATTAATTTTTATTGTAAACTCCTCTAGATTATGTACGTTTACTTGTTTACTATCGAGCAATAATACTTTCCTACATTAGTTAATATGTGACCAACCAAGGCCAAAAAAGAAAAAAAAAATGTGACGAACATTAATAAACAATTTTAATAAATAAACGTCATTTTTTTTCTTTTTTCTTTTGATTTTATATTTTTTAAAATTTTAAAATAAAAATGGCTGTCCTTTCTTTTAAACAAAATGTTTTTTTGTCAGCTTTTAATTTAATTCTAAAACCTGCTTTTCTCTTTTTAATTAAAATTTTTAATTATTTATTATTTTCTTATTATTTTTAATATTTACACTTCGAAATCAAATAATTTTTTTTATACTTTTAATTGATTTTTTTAGTTTTTAAATTTAAAATTGAAAGACTAAAACCAAGTAAATAACTAGGGGTATCTAAGTTTTTCTATTGTTTTATGTTAAAATTATCTGCAAGTGTCCATAGATTGAACAAAGTTATTTAGTGTTCAAAAATTGAACAAATTGAAATTGGTGTCCGTTTTTTCCTTAAATTGAACAAAAATACTTAGTATCTCTAAATTGAACAAATTGAAACTTGTGCCACTTTTCTCAATTCAAGAAAAAAATTGTACCTAAATTGATAATATCCCTCGTTCAAAAGCTAAAATCTTTTATAAAATGAGGGTTTTCATTTAAATGGCATTGATAACTTCTCCCTAATCCCTCAATTTGCGTAAATTTGATTTCATCATCTGTAATATTGATTATAGTGGAATAGAAGCTCATTTAGGGTGCAACACAAAATGTTTTAAAAAGTTTATCAGATAATTATTAATGAAATAATCTAAAAATACTCAAATTGTTAATTATTTTTAACTAAAAAAATGTTACTATTTTTAATATTTTAACAAAATATATACCAAATTTTAAACCAATCAAGGACATGATTTGACCATCTAAAAATATTTTTGGTATTGCAAAAACCCCCTGTTGACTATTATACATATGATGTGGCATGAAAAATCTTCTTGATATAGTTTGGGCATTCAATTATATAACATAAATAAGTAATCAAGAAGTTAACATTTAACCACTCTATATTTATTTTTTATTAGTGATTGAATAAAATTCTCCTCTGGAAAATTCTACAAATGTCCCCAACAATCAAATAAAAAAATATCCCAAATAAATAATTTTATGTAGTTGGGCATCCAATTATATAAATAAGTAACCAAGAAGTTAACATTTAACCACTCAATATTTATTTTTGATTAGTGATTGAATAAGACTGTTTCCTGCTAGTCTTTACTACCAGTCTTACTTTACATTCCTCTATTGACCAAATCTCTTTTACATCAATTATTTTTTATGCTAATTACGGTCATACTTCAAACAAATAACTATAGTTGATTTCATAATCCAATTCCCATTTTGCATGTCACACTTTCTCGGAAACTCCCTCTTTTTTCTTATACATGTATTTCGCTCATACAAGTATTATTATATGTTACTACAATATTATATTTTCAGATTCTGACTAATATGTCGCTAATGCATTTGTACCCCTTTCGTAAGTTTATTGTGAAATCAATATTTACTCCATACTTGGAACATGCTATGTCAATGTTGTATATTATAAGTTCATCTTATTTTTCACTTTTATTATTGTCAGGGGCGATGCTACCCGTGCAGGTTCCAATAAAAAAATTTAATTTTATACATAAAATTATTTTTCACCACTTAAAATGTATTTTCTGGATGATTTATTTATTTATTAAAATATATAATGTAACCCCTCCAAACTTAATTTTTTGACTCTACCATTGATTATCATTGGTAGTTACAAGTGTATCATTGTAAAGAAACATTGAAACTTAATACCAATATTATAGACTTCCATCACTTAATTTATGTTATAAAATTTCTTAAAAATACCTAGAGGAAGAATAAGCATATTTATTGTCAACATGATCAAGGGGCAAGTTGCAGAAAATTTATGCATAGAATTTCTCAACAAAACAACAAAATTGGAATCGGAGACTTTCAAGCACCAATGTCTTGTAAGTTACAAGATCCTGACTATACACATGTATGGAGTTGCATTCACCATATGAACATTAGAGTTGTCACCTTCAGATCAAAATCTATTTCCATCAAACTCCATTCACCTGTTAGTACTAGAAAACTATGTGAACAATTAATTTGCCAATTAGAGCTACTATTATAGTTAGAAAATTGAAGTGGTCCACTTCTATATTTTTAAATTTCGTTGTTAAATTAGGAATGAATGCAAGACAGGGACCCTTTTAAGTCAAGTCTAATACGTTTGAGCATATATGCATCTGTCATTGATAGAGGATAAGAAAGATTAGTACCCACATCAAGAGGTTGCAGAAATTTTTATTTAGTGAGAGTGAAATTAGAGGAGGAAACTTTTCAAGCCTTAAATTATGTATTATGAGTTGCTTATATATATATATATAAGAGTTTCCAAATTATGATATGAGTTACATAATATAAAAAACAATGGGGTTGTCAAACTTGAAGAGAGTTTTTTCACTTGTTTCCCTAGTCTTGTTTGTTGTTATGTCACAATATTCTTCACTTGATGTCGCTTCTAATTCCACTCAAGAAGCATTGGCTCTTCTCAAATGGAAAGCCATGCTTCAAAACCAAAGCCATTCTCGTCTGTCATCATGGACTCTTTCTTCTGTGAATGCTATAAATACTTCTACCCACCTCAAAACCAAAATAAGCCCATGTACTTGGTTTGGAATCTCTTGCAACCATGCCGGAAGTATCACTAGTATTAACCTGACCAGTGCAAATTTAAAAGGTACTCTTCATGAACTGTCTTTTTCAATATTTCCCAATCTTGCATACATTGATCTAAGTCGGAATGAACTCTTTGGTTTTATCCCTGCTCAAATCGGTCACCTAACAAATCTAAACACCCTTTACCTTTCTGTCAATAAGTTGTCTGGCTCTATTCCTAAGGAAATAGGCAACTTGAAGTCCCTTTTGGATCTAGACTTGAGCGAAAATCAACTGAGTGGTTATATTCCTCCCTCTATTGGAAATTTGAGCAACTTAAGTGTTCTATACCTCTATACCAACAACCTTTCTGGCACCATTCCTATGGAGATAGGCCACTTGAAGTCCCTTTCGGATCTAGAATTGAGCCACAATCAACTGAATGGCTCTATTCCTCCCTCCATTGGAAATTTGAGCAACTTAAATGTTCTATACCTCTATGCCAACAACCTTTTTGGCACCATTCCTATGGAGATCGGCAACTTGAAGTCCCTTTCGGCTCTAAAATTGAGCCACAATCAATTGAATGGCTCTATTCCTCATTCCATTGGAAATTTGAGCAACATTAAATATTTGTATCTTTCTTATAACAATCTTTTTGGTTCAATCCCTCATGAGATTGGAAATCTCTTGAAGTTGATTACGTTAGTGTTGTCTCAAAATTACTTCACTGGTTCTCTTCCTAGTAATATTTGTCGAAGTGGATCACTTAGGCACTTTGGCATTGGTGAGAACCATTTGCTTGGCCGTATCCCCAAATATTTGAGAAATTGCACAAGCTTAATTAGAGTTCGCCTTCAAAAAAACCACTTCATTGGAAATATTTCTGAAGATTTTGGCATCTATCCAAATCTAAATTTCATAGATCTTAGTCATAACAAATTTTATGGTGAAATCTCATCTACTTGGGGAAAGTGCTCACAGTTAGGCACTTTAAATATTTCGGGGAATAATATTACTGGGAGCATCTTGCCTGAGATTCAAAACTCAACCGAACTACATGAGCTTGACCTTTCTTCAAATCATTTAGTTGGAGAGATTCCAATGGAATTTGGAAAGCTGACTTCTCTTAACAAGCTTATTTTAACTGGGAATCAACTTTTTGGTGGTATACCTCATGAAGTTGGTTTACTTACAGAACTTGAGTACCTTGACTTGTCAATAAATAGATTAAGCAAGTCAATCCCAGGAGATTTAGGGTACTTGTCAAAATTGCACTACTTAAATTTGAGAAACAATCAGTTTAACCTCGAAATTCCATTCCAATTGGGGAAGCTGTTTCAACTGTCGGAACTAGATTTGAGTCATAACTTACTCAAAGGAGAGATACCATCTCAGTTATGTAACCTGGAGAGTTTGGTATATCTGAATCTTTCCTACAATAAGCTTTCTGGCCTAATTCCAACTTGTTTTGAAGATATGCATGGTTTGTCAAGTATTGATATATCCTACAATGAGTTAGAAGGTCCAATTCCCAACAACACAGCATTTCGAGATGCTCCCATTGAAGCATTACAAGGGAATAAAGGATTGTGTGGTAATGTAAGTGGATTGACACCTTGCAAGGCTCTCATATCACACAAACATGTCACAAGAAAGAGGTTGATAATCTCCTTTCTTGTTTCAGGAGCACTTGGTCTTTTAATTGTGGTGACTTTAATGTTCTTTTGTTTTCGAAGAAAAAAGCAAGAGTTACCGAAACAACGTAGAAGTGTGAACAAGGATGAAATTCTTTCGATATTAAATTTTGATGGAAAAATAATGTATGAAGAAATCATGAGTGCAACAGAGAATTTTGATGCCAAGTATTGCATTGGGAGGGGTGGATTTGGAAGTGTTTATAAAGCACAGCTTCTACCAGGGGCTATTTTGGCAGTAAAGAAATCTCACTCCCTTCAACCTGATGAGATAGAAGACCAAAAAGAGTTTTTAAATGAAATAAGGGCATTAACAGAGGTACGACATCGAAACATTGTGAAATTTTTCGGTTTTTGTATACATTCTCAACACTCTTTTTTAGTTTATGAGTATCTTGAAAGAGGTAGCTTGGCCACATTCTTGAGTAATGAAGCTACAGCAAGAGGATTGGATTGGGGTAAGAGAGTAAATATTTTGAAAGGTGTGTGTAATGCCTTGTCCTACATACACCATGATTGCTTCCCACCAATAGTCCATCGGGACATATCGAGCAAAAATGTGTTGTTGGATTCAGAATATGAAGCTCATGTTTCTGACTTTGGAATTGCCAAATTTCTCAAGCCAAACTCATCTAATTCGACACAACTTGCAGGCACATACGGATATATTGCCCCAGGTATATATAATTCATTTGTTATTGTCCTGATTATTTTGTTACTTACATAAAAAAAAAAAAAAAAGTTATGAAATATGATCTCATCATTTATCTTTCACTTTGCAGAACTTGCTTACACAATGAAGGTAACTGAAAAATGTGATGTATATAGTTTTGGAGTGTTAGCATTGGAAGTAATCAATGGAAAGCATCCAGGGGATATCATTCATACTCTATCCTCTCCTTTCACTTGGGAGGACTTGTTGCTAAGCAATGTTTTGGACGAACGCCTTCCACTTCCTCCACCTACTATTCAAGATCAACTGATAGCAATAATAAAGCTAGCAATTGATTGCTTGGATTCCAATCCAAAATCTAGGCCAACCATGAACATGGTTTCTCATATGTTTTCTGCCATAACAAAGCTTCCCTAGATGCCTTTAGACAATCAAACCAAGGCAATTGATTGTGAGTAGAAAGTCTTCAAGCTTGCAAAAGAATAAAATAATTTGTGTCGTTTCTCTTTTGGTTAATTGTATGCATTTAGTTTCTTAGGCATTTTTTTTTTTTTTTTTTTTGGGTTTTAATCTTTATGTATTATCATGCTTTCAAGAGGTAAGGCTCATTACGTCCCCCTCTTTAGGTGTATTTGATTTCCTTTTTGTTTAATAAAACTCCCTCATTCCGTTGAGGTTTTATCAAAAATAAAATTTTGGAAGAAGAAGTACATGTGTAACTTGCTTGAAAAAACTTGTAAAAAATATTAAAATATGTTTAAAAATATCATATACTAGACCAAAGAATTTAATGTATCTAATTTACTACCTAAGTTTATGGAAAAATATATGTATAGGCACTTAGTGTTGAAAAAAGATTTTCACAACTCAAACACAAAATTAAAGCAAGCAACTAAAAATAATGAAAACCAAACACAATAATTTTAAATTGGTTCGGCCTAGTCAATTTAGCCTACATTCACTATCCACTCAAAGAATCCATTAAACAAAAGCTTACAATTGTGCAATTTTTAGAAGAGAAAAATTGCAAATTCCTTACACCATCCAAAAAGCCCAATTACATCCTTAATAACAATCCACAATCACTATTCTTTTAGTGTCCATCTTACACTTTTTGAGATACATTAAAAGTCCAATCTATTAATCTATTTAAAGAAGAGAGTCCCCTTGCAACTCCCATTCCCAAGCAATATGGGATTCAAGGCACTATCTCAACAATTCCTCCCTTGGCTTGAATCCCCAAACATCACATTAGTATCTAAAAACCATACTCGGATGATAGTCTTCTTTTCTTTCACAATGGGAATTGGAACAACTTTATCTCTTGATTTCTTAAGACACACACCTTCATCAAGCAAATATAGTTGTTTTTCATTCTTTTTGCCTTGCAAAATCAGAACATCATCTTTATACACTTCACATCCATTTCTTTGACCAATGTAGGTATATCCACGAGAAGCCAACTCACTCAAAGAAATCAAATTGTGACTACAACTCAGTACACACCTCACATGACGAAGATTCTTGACAACACCATTGTGAAGCTCGAGACAAACACTACCAACACCTTCAATCTTCACTTTCTCGTTATTACTGGCAACAATATTTCCATAATTTCTATCTTTTTTTTTCAATTCAATAAAACAATTTTTATCATTACAAACATGCATGGATGTAGCAAAATCTAAAACCCAACCTTTTTCACCCTTTTAAGTTTGAGTTCATCTTGACATGTTACTAAAAATTCACCTTCTTTATCAACAACCCAAGCATCATCATTCAAATCCTTCATTTGTCTGAACCTTCTTGAAAGCAAGCATATCCTCCCTTAATTTCTTGCAGCATTGTTGGATATGTCCCTTCTCTCCACAATAATAGCACCCCTTATTACCATAATCTCCGACTTTTGATTTAGATCTCCATCTTGATTCATCACCTCTCTTTTGAGTCCTCCCTCAATTAGAACCTTCTGCAACTAGTAATCTCCTTTAAGTGACGAGTTCTCTGATCCCACAAACCTTTTATTCTCGCACAACAAGGCAATCACATCATCTAATTTAAAAGTAGATCTACCTACTAACAAAGTTTGAACTAAGGGTCTATAATATTTAGGCAAAGATGACAACAATATCAATGTCTGGTCTTCATCCTTTAACTCGTTAAAAATAGCCAACAATTGAGATACTAGCCTATTAAATTCATTTAAATGATCATGGAGACTTGTACCTTCATCCATCTTCAGAGAATATAGATCCATCTTCAAACACAGTCTTTTAGTCAAAGATTTCAATGCATAAATGCCCTCCAATTTTTCCCACAAACCCTTTGAAGTAGACTCAATGAGCACATTGTACTTTATCTCTAGAGTTAAACCCAATCTGATTGTAATGACAGCTCTCCTCTGAATTTTATTCCATTCTCTATCAAACATCTTCTTTGGCTTATTCTCTTCTAATGTTTGATCAAGACCTTGTTATACCAAAAGGTCTTGTATCGTACTTTTCCATAACATAAAATAAATTTTACCATCAAATAAAGGAACCTCAAACTTAGATATGCCTCCAGAAAATTTAAGATGCTTGACAGTCGCTGATCTACTCTTAAATCCAACCTCCTTTCAAGCTTGCCTTCTCTTTGCCTTCTCCCAGATCACGAACCGTGGGCTCTAATACCATTTGTTGAAAAAGATTCCCACAACTCAAACGCAAAATTAAAGCAAGCAACTAAAAATAAAGAAAACCAAACACAAAAATTTTAAAGTAGTTCAGCCTAATCAATTTAGCCTACGTCCACTATCCACGCAAACAATCCACTAAGCAAAAGCTTACAACTATGCAATTTTCAGAAAAGAAGAATTGCAAACTCCTTAACTATCCCAAAAAGCTCAATTACACCTTTAATAACAGCCCACAATGACTTTTTTTTTTTTTTTATGTCTATCTTACACTTGTTGAAATACTTTAAAAGTCCAATCTATTAGTCTATTTAAAGGGGAGAGTCACCTTGCAACTCCCACTCCCAAGCAATATGGGATTCAAGGCACTATCCCAATACTTGGTAGATGCATTATAACGCAAGCCGAGTTTACAGGGTGGAACCTCATTTCCACATTCATCTCTAATCATTTTAAGATTTATATTATTTCAGCATAAGTTAGTCTTTAAAATGAACTTGAAACCAGCTACCAATTGCAAACTAAATAAAATGATAGCAATAAGTTTAGATTAAATTATTTAAAGTTAAGTTAAACACTAAAACAAACAATAATTTCTTTCAAATTTTAAGAAGTCTGAATTGGAAAATGAGAAAAAGAGATGTATAAGAAAAAAAATTAAGTAATCTAACATGATGTTTTTATTGTTAAGTGATGTCTAAAAATATACTTTAAAATATAAATGAGATGTATTTAATAATGGAATAATGATGTTATATGAAGACTGAAATTAATTTCTCTTTATGTTTGGGGTCCAACGAAAATGGAGATAAAATTGGGTCCAAATGTGGTGCTCAAGTAAATTGGGAGTAGCTCTGAAGCTGAAGTGAGCTTGAAGATGTGAACTGAAATCTCCTAAAAATTGAACTTTTCTTTTAAACAACCTTCAGAATCCCAAAAATAAGTATTTTTTTATTTCTGTTCTTAAATTTCAGATTTAATTTCTACATCTAACATATTACAATATCTTTGGAATTATATATTTTTTCTAAATCTTAATCTCCTCTTCCTGTCATGCAAAAGTTTTTATTATAAAAGACTTTTGATTGTTATTACGTTTCTCTATGAACGAAAATTAACTAATTTTCTAACATAATTTAAAGAATCATTCTAAGAGAGAAAGTAAAAGAACAAGAAAATTCAATTCCTTAAAAACTAATAAAATTTAATAACTGACCATCAAATTGATTGTTTTGACATGTATTCACTTATGAATTTTTTTATTCAAAATAGAAAATATTTCTAACTAAAATGAATATTTGGGGGGAAAAAGTATTTCATGGAGAGTAGTTAGAAAAAGACGTATTTTAGACCTGATAAAAGGAGTCTAGACCCACGGGTTGATCAGCATCTGGATAAAAAATATAAGGTACGAATCTTATATATTAGACCTCTTTTTTCAGACCCATACTCGCGCTCGACCCGTTTTGCCAGCAGGTGAGACAGGTTGACCTTTTTGGGGGGTGGGTCTTGGTTACCCTTTTATTTAAAAAAAAAAAAAAAAAAAAAAAAAAACTATTTTGGAATTGAAATCCCTAACCCTAAACTAAGTCCCTCATCTCGACATCTCCTCTCTGGCTCTCTCACATTCACTCACTCTCGTCTCTCACTGTCAAACCGTCGCCGTCCACCGTCAACATCTCCTCTGTCAGACTCTCACACTCACCGACTACTGCTTCTCTACTTTCTCTTCTCTGCTAAATCGATTCTCTTCTTCTTCTTCTTCTTCTTCTTCTTCAACTATGTACTCCCAAGTCTTCAGCTACTGATCCATAAGGTTTAACCAGGTAAACCTTTTTTCACTTTACTATCGTAGCTTCTCGCTTCCAAGATTTATTGCTCTGTCACTACTTTGCTTATTTCTTGTTGCTTATTTCTTGCTTTTCACTTCATGCTTTGTGTTTTTGTTTGTCGCTGGAGAAAATATAAGAGAAATAAAATATGTGGATGTTATGGGTTTATGTTGGATGTGTAGTGATGTGTTTAGAGTACTGCTGTTGGGGTGTGTCGGTGTGTGTTTGGCTGCTGTGTTTGGATGTAGATACGTACCTAGTATTCATAGTATTTTCTTTAATTAGGGAGGCTTACAAGATTATTTTGAGTGGGGGGGTGAAACCACCTTGTATATCGTAGACGACGTAGAGAAATGGTGGGCAGTTACAAGATTATTTTTTTTTTGGCTTTAATGGTGGAGAAAGCAGGGAAATTAGGTATGGTTTTGAAGTAAATGAAGATGTGGGAGAGGGTGAAATAACAAAGTGTACAGTCAAAAGGGAAAAAAGGGAGACGGGATAATGGAATTGAATGAATTTTTAATTTTTAATTTTAATTTGTTTTATAAATTTGATGGGATTGGATGGTTGAATGATGCCACTTTAAACATATAAAAAGATGAGCTTAGGTAGTGAGAAAGAAAGAAATGGGGATGTGAAGTGAAGTGAAGTGAAGTGAAGTGAAGTGAATTTAGAGTAGTTGATTGTGTGGTTGTAATTATAAAAAATAAAAACTGCAGAAATTTTGGGGGTATAACTGCAAAAACTGAAAATTGGAGTGAGAAAAACGGGTATCTGCGGGTCCATCTGTGAAGTGAAGTGAATTTAGAGTAGTTGATTGTGTGGTTGTAATTATAAAAAATAAAAACTGCAGAAATTTTGGGGGTATAACTGCAAAAACTGAAAATTGGAGTGAGAAAAACGGGTATCTGCGGGTCCATCTGTGAAGTGAAGTGAATTTAGAGTAGTTGATTGTGTGGTTGTAATTATAAAAAATAAAAACTGCAGAAATTTTGGGGGTATAACTGCAAAAACTGAAAATTGGAGTGAGAAAAACGGGTATCTGCGGGTCCATCTGTGAAGTGAAGTGAATTTAGAGTAGTTGATTGTGTGGTTGTAATTATAAAAAATAAAAACTGCAGAAATTTTGGGGGTATAACTGCAAAAACTGAAAATTGGAGTGAGAAAAACGGGTATCTGCGGGTCCATCTGTGAAGTGAAGTGAATTTAGAGTAGTTGATTGTGTGGTTGTAATTATAAAAAATAAAAACTGCAGAAATTTTGGGGGTATAACTGCAAAAACTGAAAATTGGAGTGAGAAAAACGGGTATCTGCGGGTCCATAGAGTAGTTGATTGTGTGGTTGTAATTATAAAAAATAAAAACTGCAGAAATTTTGGCTGGACCCGCAGATACCCGTTTTTCTCACTCTAATTTTCAGTTTTTACAGTTATACCCTCAAAATTTCTGCAGTTTTTATTTTATATAATTACAACCACACAAGGGTCAGATTGGACCCGTTTAGATCGACCCATTTGGATCCGAACCTAACTCGGCACACCCGCCCGTTTAGCCAAGTCTACTTTAAAAGTAATTCTTTTCCCTTTGACCCTTCATATTTCCTGAACTTTTTTATCCCCTTAACATATGTTTTTTCTCCACTTTGATCTACCTCTTCATTAAACATTAAATTCCCCCCTAGACATAATTTCTTGGTTCCACCTTTGTCCGTAGGCGATGACTTGGTTCTTTAGGCAATGACTTGACCTCTAACGACTTCTGTAGACTTAAATCAACCATGAAACGTTACATCAGTATATGTAATATACACCTGCCCTATCATTAATTGGTTGTGTATATAGTCATTAATTTTATGAAAGTTTCTTCTTTATATATATATGCCTAGTAAGATTTAAACGTCTAATTGCCCCTCCTCAAACTATAGAAAGTATAAACTATTTAAATTACTCTTTTAACCCTCAAACGTTAAACCTCAATTTGTAGAAAGTTTAAACTGTTAAATTACTCTTTTAATCCTCTAACGTGAAATGAGATGTATTTGTGGAAATTTTGATAATTATCATTCCTTTAATTAATTTCAAAGCATCGTATCATAAATGAATGAGAAAGAGAGATGGTTTTTTTTTTTTTTTTTTTTCATATATAAATCTATGTAAAGATTTTTCAGCTCAAATTACCAATGTCATCGACATACCCCTTCAATTATGTAGAAATAAACATTTAGTAGAAGACTTGTATTATTGAGTCATGGAAAATTGGTAACCGTTAGTGCATGCATCAATAATTTGAAAACAATGTATTTCTTTATATTTTTTTTTTGCTTTTTCCTCTTTCTTTCTTTCTTTCTTTCTTTATATTTATTATAATTGAAAGTTAATTTTAACTTAACAATTTAGAAGATATAGAAGGGTGCCGGTGTGGAAACAAAAGAAAAAATGGTATAATAAGAAGTGTTTAAAATTAAGATAACTAAAATTATTTATCGAAATTACGAGATATTTTTAAAAATAATTAAAATATTATTATATATTATATAAATTTAAACTTAAATATAATTTTAGAAAAAAAATTTCCTCCAAACCCCCTAGCTTTGCCCTTGCTTATGAGATTTCTCAGAACTCTGATATATTTATTTAGACTGTCATTGTAAATATATCGAAAACTCAATGTAATTAAATTTAACTATCCAATAAGTTCTGATCATTTTTCTTAAGTTCTGCTTAAGTTATATGGAAAAATAACTTATCAAGACAATTTTACGAACATTAAAACTAATTGGATACTGGTATTAATGAATGGATGAAACATAGAGGTTTTTACATGGAGACCTTGAGATTTAGTGAGAAAACAATGAAACCTACATGTTTCAGAATAGAACACTTACATTTGCTATTTTTTGTTGTGGAGAAAATATTAAATAAGGGTATAATAGTCATTGTACCGAGGTTCTATGTCCGAATTAACTTTTCTCAAAATGTTTGTCAATGTTCATAATATATATTTCTCACTTCATTTAGTAACCTTGACTGATTGCCAAATCAATATTATCAGCTACTTCAAATATATTATCTATTAATTTAATTTCTTCATAATTTAGAGAGAAACAATTTTTGAAAAAGAAAAAAAAAAAATTTCTTTCTTTCATATATTATGTATTAGCCTATTAGGAATATTAAATAAATTTAATTTAATGTTATAAATTATTTATATTTTATCTAATGATACATTCTTAAAAATTATATATATTTACAAATGATAATATCATAAAAAACATTTGCATCAATTAATATATATAATATAATCTAATAATTTTTATGAAAAAATAATGTTTTAATAATTAATATATTTCTCATTCATATTTTATATTAATTAAGGGAGATTATCAATCCAGGTACAATGCTGTCATAAAATTGTAAAAAAAGGTCACAAATTTCAAATTTATCAATTCAAGGATACTTAATAGAAGATTGTAGCTAAATTTAATATGAACCAAGGGCAACTTTGTAATTACGTAAATAAGTTTAATAAAGCAAAAAGCAAGCCGATTAAAAAAACTTTTATCCCATCAGAAACTGACAGATGGATCTAACAAATATTAAAGAATTAATGTAATTAAAAAAAAATATCATCTGCCAAATTGCTTGGCTGGGCCCAAGTCATGAAAACCAAAGAAAAGTTCATAGATCAAACCGCCGTAAAATCGAAGTTCTTATTCCAGTTTTATTTATTTCATGCAACATCAAATTTGGGGTCTTAGTTTTAAAGTTTCACCTGGATACGGGTGCAGTTACGACATTGTAGTTTAATGTTACCTATTCTTGTTGAATTGCGAATTTTACCAAATTCTTTGTTTCAATTTAAATGAAATAAATCCTATAGTCTAAAATGATTTCAAAATATGCAAGTGCAATGAATCGAATCAAAAATTTTATGGGGGCTTCATCTTTGGTTCAAAGGAACTTTTCATTTCGTTGTTTTGAGACCTTTTTCTTCGTTTTAATTTTTCCTCCTTGAACTGCAGAAAGCTCAAATTTTGAGTCTTCAAGGTAGGCTTCCACTGGAGCTGGTGAACCTTCCCTATCTAGAAGAAAATGTAAGAAAAATTTATTATTTGTTTTTGAGATCTTTATATAATTACTACTTTTCTTTATAATTGTGTTTGTTATGTGTCTTCTCATTAATAGATTTATGCATGTGATTTGTTTTGTCATAGACATTTCTGGTTAATTTAAGGTATAAGGAAATTTACATTTTCTGTTTCCAAAGTAGTTTTTACTACTAAAAACAGTTTTCTGTATTCTCATTGAATACAAAACTTGTTTGATTAATTGTTTCCAGGATCATAA